>NC_089746.1:9624694-9627194 GCF_040412425.1 Macrobrachium rosenbergii | reverse complement strand
CAGGAGGAAAACCTCGCAGCTGCACTACGAAACAACTGTTGGGAAAGGGTGGAAAGTACTGCGGAAGAAAGATAATATGAAAAGAGGTACAGCAAAACGAATGAAAGGAGTTGCAGCTAGGGGTAGAACGGACGCTGCAAAGAACCTTAAAAAATGCGTACAGTGCACCGCGTGAGGTGCACCGACGGCCCTATCCCCTTGCGGGGTATAGAAGGAAACAATCACTGAATGAGCGAATACAGTGTCAGTGTCAGTGTCACTGAGTGTGACAAATACTGTATTTGTCACACTGAGTGTTTAGTACAACCGATGGGATTTTGTCTTTCGTCTTCCAAAATTACTGATGCAATACAAAGAAACTCGATCAATTATCATCAGTCTTCTGTCTTGCTGACATATATGCGTAATCCTTTTGAAGTGTTTTGGTGACATTCTTTTAAAGTATTTTTTGAAAAACATTAAAATATCAACACAATACTTTAAATTAATATCAACAAAATGCTTTTTAAAAGTACCAACAAAATTCTTCTCGGGCATGTTGTTGATATTCTTTTGAAGTACCGTCTGAAAAAACAGTAAAATATCAACAAAATACTTGAAAAGCATATCAACAAAATGATAAAACATGATCAGTGATTTTGTTTCACTTATTGAAAGCAACCATAATGACGATCGACAGAATGAAAGACAAATGCACAGGAAAAAGAGAAACCTGCAGTTAGAAAAAATAAATTAACTAAACAAATGATAAATAAATAAATGCAAAATAAACACGATTTATCATACCAACGAAACCCCGGGGAATTCTGGCCCATTTTATTATGGACTTTCGGCAGTCGATGACGTCACGGGAGGATGTTTTTCAATATTCATGGCCTCGAGTGAATTCGGGGAGTTAACACGCAACATCTTGCTCTAATAAGTCTCCAATTTTAGTTTTCTGCAAAAGAAAGCTATTGTGCCGGCTCTGTCTGTCTGTCCGCCCTTAGACCTTAAAAACTACTGAGGCTACAGGGCTGCAAATTGGTATGTTCATCATCCACCCTCCAATCATCAAACATACCAAATTGCAGCCTTCTAGCCCCAGTAGTTTTTATTTTATTTAAGGTTAAAGTTAGCCTTAATCGTGCATCTGGCAACGGTACAGGATAAGCCACCATCGGGTCGTGGTTCAAGTTTTATGGGCCAAGGCTCATACAGCATTATACCGAGACCACCAAAAGATAGATCTATTTTCGGTGGCTGTACAGAAAACTCGTTCACGCCGAAGAAACTTCGGCTCATTTTCTACTTGTTTATCTTTTATTTTTTGGTTAGGCCTATTCGGTTGTCTTTCAAGAACCACGCCCAATGCTAATTAAAAGTTACGGTTTTCATATTTATAGAATCTACTGGTCACTTTTCACGAAATATGTATGTAATTGTGATAACAACAATGTCCCCTTAACTTATCGAATTCTTCACTCTTTCGATACACTTGTCACCACAAAGCCTTGGATCCAAATGCAAGCATATGAAGTAATTCTGTTGTCCGGTAGCAGGGTTTGAACCCGCATCCAAAGTATGAGAACGAGGTCACATTGCCGGGTTGACCAAGAGAATTATTATATTATAATATATGGCCGAGTCTACACTAAACTGTTTTACATTAAAAAATAACCCCTCTCTCTCTCTCTCTCTCTCTCTCTCTCTCTCTCTCTCTCTCTCATACATAACAGTTCTCTGTTGGCAGTTCATCACATTTCAAGACCAACTTTTCTATTACTTGCCACTCTTACAAAAGATCTTTTTTTTAAACTGAGGCTAAAATAAAGAACTTTAACAGACTGCACCGCACAAAAACTGATAATGCATTGCACCGCTAAATTCAAGACTGTAATGTAATAACTTCCTCGAATACTGATACGATTATAATCTGTCTGAGCATGCCTGCGTAAACACACACACACACACACACACACACACACATATACATATATATATATATATATATATATATATATATATATATATATATATATATATATATATATATATATATATATATATATATATATATATATATATATATATATATATATATTTACATACAAATGTACAAAAGTCGCTTAATATCAAATTCACGCTACCTCGGGAATATCTCCGATGGCGAATTATCACAGAAGGGGAATTTATAAGTGATAAATGGATTGGTACTGCCGGGTCACGAACCAGTGGTAACGTCGACTGGAGTTGCTGGATAAGTTCTGTGTCGAGGGTTCGTGACCCGGCAGTACCAATCCATTTATCACTTATAAATTCCCTTCGATGATAATTCTCCACCGGAGATATTCCCGAGGTAGCGTGAATTTGATATTAAGCGACATTTGTAGCTTCATGATTGTATATAAATCACGGTGTGATAAAAATTTCATACTGTATGCATATATATATATATATATATATATATATATATATATATATATATATATATATATATATATATATATATATATATATA
>NC_089746.1:9602194-9622194 GCF_040412425.1 Macrobrachium rosenbergii | reverse complement strand
AAATTAAGTCCAAGAAGAAAAAAGTCAAAAGTCCAAGAAGGAAAAAATCCAAGAAGAAAAAGTCCGAAAAGAAAAAAGCCAAAAGTCCAAGAAGAAAAAATCCAAGAAGAAAAAGTCCGAGAAGAAAAAAGTACATGATGGAAAAAGTCCAAGAAGAAACGGTCCAAGAAAAAAGTCAAAAGTCGAAGAAACAAGTCCAAGAAGGAAAAATTCCAAGAAGAAAAAAGTCCAAGAAGAAGAAAGCCAAGAAGAAAAAAGTCCAAGAAGAAAAAAGCCGAAGAAGAAGAAAGTCCAAGAAGGAAAAAGTCCAAGAAGGAAAAGGTCCAAGAAAAATAAAAGTCCAAAGATTCCGTTTGGAGATCAATGCTGGCTGGCGTATTTCTATATCAATATAAGCTATTGTTTGAAAGACTCTAATTTTCCACAAATGAAAGATAGATGATTCGGGGATATAACTAAAACGACCGGTGAACTTAACCATACCATTAATAATAAATACATCTACATCAAATAAACCGATACATCAGTTAATATATAAAACTAAAATACTACGTTAGACGACGTCACTACGGCTACTTATAGGAATGAGATTAGAATAGAATATAGGATTTAGGCCAAAGGCCAGACACTGGGACCTATGAGGTCATTCAGCGCTGAAAGGGAAACTGAGAGTAAAGGAGGTTTGAAACGTGCAACAGGAGGAAAACCTCAAAGCAGTTGCATTATGAAAGAATTGTTAGGAAAGGGTGGAAAGGAAGATGGAAGAAAGAGAATATGAACGGAGCTACAGTAAAAGGGAATGGAAAGAGTTGCAGCTAGGGGCCGAAGAGAGGCTGCACAAAGACCTTAAGTAATGCCTACAGTGCACCGCGTTAGGTGCACTGAGGGCACTATCCCCTTACGGGGAGGAATGACATTACACTTAAGACAACACTACAATGGAACATGTTTCAGGTGATCAAAAAACAACAATAGTGATTAACTGTATTTATGGTAAAGACCACAACCGCTTGAAATAGCATGGAAGGATTGGCTTCTAAACAGCGTGCAGTGCGAAGGAACAGCGTGCAAGAAACACATCGTAATTACGATAATGAAAAAAAAAAAAAAATCCTAGACATAAATACCCGGTGTATTTTTTAATACTCTACTGAGCCCCGTAGGGCGGTAGAACCATCAGTGCAACTCACGCGGTGCACTGTAGGCATTAATAAAGAACTTTGCAGCGTCCCTTCGGCCCCTAGCTGCAACCACTTTCATTCCTTTTACTCTACCTCCGTTCATATTATCTCTCTTCCATCCTACTTTCCACCCTCTTCTAACGGTTGTTTCATAGTACGACTGCGAGGTTCCCCTCCTGTTACACCTTTCAAACCTTTTACTCTCAATCTCCATTTCAGCACTGACTGACCTCATAGGTCCCAGTGCTTAGCCTTTTGGCCTACATTATATGTTCCCATTCCAATTCCAATACTCTACTGAGGATATGCTTGTTATTTACGACACTACAAAACTGAGGAATATTTATCATATACACAAGGAGCCATATCAGTATACTAATGTTACAGTCGACGCTAATAACGAAGAGGATATTATTCATTTACATTAAACCGGTTCTCTTAAAACAAAAACGTACAGCAATGGAAGATGTCACATTTATATTTCAACTGTTTTATTATTATTATTATTATTATTATTATTATTATTATTATTATTATTATTATTATTATTATTATTATTATTATTATCATTATCCACATGGAACTAGCCTACAGGGACCACGGACTTCAAATTCAAGCTTCCAAAGAATATGGTGTTCATTTGACAGAAGGTGCTCAAGATAATAAGAAATACAGAAAGAAGAGATCATTAACTAAGAAAAAAGATATATTAATAAATTAATAAATAATTAAAAGTGTAAATGTACTCGAACTTTTGTGGTTCCGATTGCACACCAACAGATTCGTTGATGAGCCCGCTGTGCAGAAAACATACATAATAGAAAGCACATAAAATTCGATAAAATAAATCTATAACTATCTCTCTCTCTCTCTCTCTCTCTCTCTCTCTCTCTCTCTCTCTCTCTCTCTCTCTCTCTTAGGCTTCAATCGTCCTGGACTCCATATGTTTTTGCTTATTGTCTATTTATATATATAAGTCTCTCTCTCTCTCTCTCTCTCTCTCTCTCTTTCTCCTGAGTTTCAGGCGTCCTGGACTCCATATGTTTTTGCTTTTCATCTATTTTTGTATATAAGTAAGTCTTTGCTCTCTCTCTCTCGAATGAATAATGAAATGTATGTAATAACCATCTTTAATGGAATAAAGAATTTTGACTTTTGACTTTGACTTTCTCTCTCTCTCTCTCTCTCTCTCTCTCTCTTCTCTCTCTCTCTCTCTCTCTCTCTCTCTCTCTCTCTCTCTCTTAAGATCCAACCGTCCTGGACTCCATAAATTTTTGCTTACTATCTATTATGTATATAAGTCCTCTCTCTCTCTCTCTCTCTCTCTCTCTCTCTCTCTCTCTCTCTCTCTCTCTCTCTCTCTCCAGAATGAGTAATGAAATGTATGTAATAACCATTTTTAATGGTATAAAGAATTTTGACTTTTGTCTTTGACTCTCTCTCTCTCTCTCTCCCCCTCTCTCTCTCTCCACGACATCAATCACCCTCAGACAACTTCAACAGACCCTTACTTAATCTGAAATCAATCCGGATGCAGTCGAACGATACATCGCCTACAGTACTGTATTCATTCGAGAACCGTCGATATCCAAATGGTATTCGCAGCTTCCGCTCACTGTTGATGTCATTAACGAGAGATTTGATAGCTAGCGCCCCTCTCTCTCTCTCTCTCTCTCTCTCTCTCTCTCTCTCTCTCTCTCTCTTACATTTCTATGTCCGTCTTGATAAGTTAATCAGTCAGTCCACATTTTATCTGCCTTTTTGCAACATTTTGTTTGAGAGAGAGAGAGAGAGAGAGAGAGAGAGAGAGAGAGAGAGAGAGAGAGGAGAGAGCGTTGGGGGAAGAATGAGAATGAGTATTAATACCACAGTTACTTCCCTGTGCAAAACCCATAATCATTCCCCATTCATCTTTAAAACAAAGGCCGACAAGATTAAATTCCAAGTGTGTGAAATATTAAAAGAAAAACTCTCATTAGCCGACTAATTCAGAGAAAAACAAAATACACTGATACTACTTAGGATCAATGAGGAGAGTGCAACCCAGAATAATAGGGGGACGAAGGAAAAAACATGACAATGAAGGGAAGTTTAGTAGGAAGAAGGAATAAGACAAGATAATGAAGGGAAGTTTAGTAGGAAGAACGAATAACACAAGTTAATGAAGGGAAGTTTAGAAGGAAGAAGGAATGACACAAGTTAATGAAGGGAAGTTTAGTAGGAAGAAGGAATAACACACGATAATGAAGGGAAGTTTAGTAGGAAAAAGGAATAACACAAGATAATGAAGGGAAGTTTAGTAGGAAGAAGGAATAAGACAAGATAATGAAGGGAAGTTTAGTAGGAAGAAGGAATAACACAAGATAATGAAGGGAAGTTTAGTAGGAAGAAGGAATAACACAAGATAATGAAGGGAAGTTTAGTAGGAAAAAGGAATAACACAAGATAATGAAGGGAAGTTTAGTAGGAAGGAATAACACAAGATAATGAAGGGAAGTTTAGTAGGAAGAAGGAATAAGACAAGATAATGAAGGGAATTTTAGTAGGAAGAAGGAATAAGACATGATAATGAAGGAAGTTGAAAGTTAAACTTGAAAGTTAATCAATACATCTTACAAACAAGTTGCTGATTTAGGTTTAAGTGAAGACTCGAACACATTCATCAGAAGATCGGTTGCAAAATAAAATATGAGACACAAACGAGGAACCTAATTCATGAAGCCAGTTTGGGAGTATTAACAGGAAGTCAAATGATTTCTTAGGTGGAACTGGGATGGCGATGATTCAAGATTATGCCGTATCCTCTACCATCCTGATTTTTCCGATTCTGTAATTCAAAACATACACACGTCCAAATACAAATACAAATACACTTACACTATATATATATATATATACTATATATATATATATATATATATATATATATATATATATATATATATATATATATATTGATATTGTGTGCGCGGTCGCTTTCGTATAACTCAATCAGGAGAATTTGGATGGAATAGGATACGGTATAATCTCGAATCTACGCATATCTATAAATATAAATATAAATATAAATTATATATATATACAGTATATATATATATATATATATATATATATATATATATATATATATATATATATATATATATATATATATATATATATATATATATATATATATATATATACCGTTTATTACACTACGCGCCTGAAAAGATTCCTCCCTAACAGATTTAAAAATATATCTCAAAGTCACGCAACGCTCACCCTGGCCCTGTAACGGTCACGGGGAAAAGCCCTAATTAATTAAAAGGAAAGCGTGAGTTTGAAAATAAAAAAAAAAATTCACACCACCATCAAACAAAAAGAAAAACAAAATTCAACGTTGGGGGAGAATGTCCTGAATCACTACTGGCCTCCGTGACTTAATTTTCCCTAATGACACAAGATAAGCTTCGACAAGCGTGAACGAACGAACATTGTCGCCTGCCCACATAAAATCCTAATGGGGTCATCTAAAAAGACCTCTTTATTGTCCGATGCATTTCGTGACAGCCACACCTCTGTCTTTCTCCCAGGAGAGAGAGAGAGAGAGAGAGAGAGAGAGAGAGAGAGAGAGAGAGAGAGAGACTCTGATAAAACATAAGCAATTCTATACAGTTCAAACACCGCTAAAAAGACCTTTTATTGTCCGATACAATCAGTGACAGTCACACCTTTGTCTCTCTCCCAGGACAGAGAGAGAGAGAGAGAGAGAGAGAGAGAGAGAGAGAGAGAGAGAGAGAGAGAGAGAGAGAACAAATGAAATTCTATACAGTTCCAAGACCACTAAAAAGATATCTGTATTATCCGATACAATCCGTGACAGCCACACCTGTCTCTCTCTCTCCTCTCTCCCAGGAGAGAGAGAGAGAGAGAGAGAGAGAGAGAGAGAGAGAGAGAGAGAGAGAGAGAGAGAGAGAGAGAGAGAGAGAGAGACCGATAAAACAAAAGCAATTCTATACAGTTCCAACACCGCTAAAAAGATCTCTTTATTATCCGATACAATCCATGACAGCCACACCTCTGTCTCTCTCCCAGGACAGAGAGAGAGAGAGAGAGAGAGAGAGAGAGAGAGAGAGAGAGAGAGAGAGAGAGAGAGAGAGAGAAATTTTATACAGTTCCAAGACCACTAAAAAGATATCTGTATTATCCAATACAATCCGTGACAGCCACACCTGTCTCTCTCCCAGAGAGAGAGAGAGAGAGAGAGAGAGAGAGAGAGAGAGAGAGAGAGAGACTTCTGATAAAACAAAAGCAATTCTATACAGTTCCAACACCGCTAAAAAGATCTCTTTATTGTCCGATACAATCCGTGACAGCCACACTTGTGTCTCTCTCCCAGGAGAGAGAGAGAGAGAGAGAGAGAGAGAGAGAGAGAGAGAGAGAGAGAGAGAGAGAGAGAGAGCGAGAATCATGCCGAGAATATGACTAAACAAAATCAGTTCTACAAAGTTCCAACGATGCTTTCTAACACATGAGTTATGAGCATGTGACTTCATGTCTCGACAAACACAAACTCAATTGCTGTTTGAAGAAGAAGATACATGGTCGTTGTATTTGAGTATTAAAGACAAATTGCTTCAAGTAAGAACTATTAACAATTATAATGAATTAAACAATTAATCAAATAATGTAATGTAACAGTGAAGTTGCTTACCTACAACAAATATCATTCCTAGTGAAGAAATGGAGCAGTATAGGTGCTAATCATCTTGCTAATATCCTAAGCATTCTTAAAAATGAGTAGTCCACAGGCCATAAGGCTCACTTGAGCAACCTGGTGCACTTGCAAGTTGGTGATTAAGATTTTTGCCTAAATGTCTTCAAACAAAAATTTGAGCCTCTATTGAAGCCCCAACCTATACCTGCATCTTCGTGAAAAGATTAAAACTTGTTCAGACCAAGGTATCCAATCTTGGGTACCTTGGTCTGAACAAATTTTAATTTTTACACGAAGATGACTGCATACAGTCGAACTGTACTCCTGTATACCGTGAAAAGATCTTTGAAGATTTTTCCTACTCAGTACTATGTAAGACTCGACTCCAGACTGTTACTGTGACACTATCCTCTCGGCGAGGGGGGGGGCAAAATTGAACGTGGTAGCTTGCAATGAATTTTTTAGTTTCTGGCTAATTAGTTCTTGAAGAAAATAATTTTTTAATTATTGCACTCTATTTTCCCCATTTTAATTATGGGCGCGGCTTCTTATTTAAAAAAAAAACTTTAATCCACTTTACCCAAGGTTGCTCTGTGTCAGGTTTGGTTGACACTGATCCAGCGGTTCTGAGACACAAGGTAAATTTCCCTAAAAATGCTTCCCCAGTTTCACCTGAGATGAGGTAAAAAACTGAGAAATTGCTCATAAGAGAAATAACAGGCAACCAAGCAACTGCGTCATCTCCTCAGAACTCTGTCCATGCCATAAAAATATATTATCCCTCACGGGGAAGTTACCTACTATCAATCCTATATCAGCAGCAGCGACAACAACAACTAATAATAATAATAATAATAATAATAATAATAATAATAATAATATAACCAAGGAATTTCACCATTTACATTAATTAATCATATTTAAACTACAGGTCAACACGAGATGACCTTTGAAAACCTCGCTCAGAATGCCATGCCCGGGCTGCAGCATTCAACGTATTGCAACAAAGACCACAATACTTCTGGTGACTCACCGATGACACAACATGAGTGTAACAAAAGGATGCACAGGTGTTGCTCGGGCGACATCACAGATAATCGTCAGCTTTCTGGGAAAGCGTCAAACCCAGAATTGACGTCATTTTCATGATCTTTTTGGAGATCTTGTTAGTGGCGGAATAATACAGATGCATTCTGGGCTTCGAAATTCACACATGAATAAGACTGCACACGGGAAGAAATGGCCTCCACATTACATTTACCTTTTCATCTGTTTAACTAAACGAAATCATGGAACTGGAACTGGAACATAAAATTTAGAATAGAACACAGAATTTAGGCTGGGACCTATAAGGTCATTCAGCGCTGAAACGGAAATCGACAGTAAAAAGGTTTGAAAGGTGTAAAGTTAAGTATTATCTTAGTTTAACCAGACCACTGAACTGATTAACAGCTCTCCTAGAGAGGGCTGGCCCGAAGGATTAGATTTGTTTTTACGTGGCTAAGAACCAATTGGTTACCTAGCAACGGGACCTACAGCTTATTGTGGAATCCGAACCACATTATAGCGAGAAATGAATTTCTATCACCAGAAACAAATTCCTCTTGTTCTTCACTGGCCGGTCGGAGATTCGAACTCGCGACCAACAGAGTGGTAGCTGAGAACGGAACCCGATCACCCAGCGAAGAGGAAAACCTCGCAGTTGCACTATGAATCAATTGTTACGAGCGGAGAGGGTGGAAAGCAAGATGGAAGAAAGAGAATATGAACGGGGAGTATAAAATTTAGGCCCAAGGCCTACGAGGTCATTCAGCGTTGAAAATATTAATGAAACAACTATTAGAAGGTTGAAAGTCGGGTGGAAGAAAGAGAATATGAACGGGGGTATGGTTGCAGCTAGGGGCCGAAGGGACACAGCAAAGAGCCTTAAGTAATGCCTACAGTGCACCGCGTGAGGTGCCCTGACGGCACTACCCGCTACGAGGTAAACAAAATCACAGAGGATTGGATTTGATTCATGAAATTGTTTGGTCTAATGACCAGGCTCTAATACATTACAACTTGTATTCTACTATTTTACTTACAAATTTATCTATTTATTTATTTGTTTGTTTGTTAATTATCTGTTTTTCTAATAACTGATCTCCTCTTTCTGTGTTTCCCACTCTTACCTTCTGTTAAGAGTTCTTCATTGGAGGGGTGGATAGAGCTTTCGGCTGGCACGCTGTTGGCCCAGCGTTCGACTCTCCGACCGCCAATGAAGAATTAGAGGAATTTATTTCTGGTGATAGAAATTCATTTTTCGTCATAATGTTGTTCGGATTCCACAATAAGCTGTATGTGCCGTTGCTAGGTAACCAGTTGGTTCTTAGCCACGTAAAAATATATCTAATCTTTCGGGCCAGCCCTAGGAGAGCAGTTAACCAGCTTAGTGGTCTGGTTAAACTAAGATATACTTAATCTTAACCTTCTGTTACGTCTTTCGAATGAACACCATTCTCTTTGGAAGCTTGAATTTCAAGTCAATGGCCCCTTTGCTGGGCTTCTTCCATACGAATAGAGTTCATCTTCCAAATAATAATAATAATAATAATAATAATAATAATAATAATAATAATAATACCACACAACATACAAATCGAATTTATTTTTCTATTTTTGGAAATCACAAGGAATACACCCACTACCCAATGCCAGATCCCACGTCTCGCCGCTTCTGCTCCTAAACTCCTAACTTTAAGATGGTCCGTTACATGCGGTCTGTAAAGTTTGCTGTGGGGAAAAGTGCACGTTATTCCCCCTTCGTGGTCTAAGTATAGTTTTATAGGGCTATGTTCACTCACTGCTTATTACAACTGTTTTTTTCTTCCTTATTTACCCTCAATCTTCTATATGCTTTACATCTCTTCTTTTTCCTTATTTTCCCTAAATTTTCTATATATATTTCTTACATCTCTTCTTTCGTTTACTTTTTCCTTTTTTTCTTAGTTCCCCCTCGTCTTCTATATTCTTTAGTTTCTCCTTTCCTTTATTTTATTCTCCATGCTTACCATATCTCCTGCATTCCTTTTGTTCTATATGAGCACGAATGTCATGTTTTAACGCAGGTAGAGATGATGTTTAGTTTGATTTCTACATTGATACTTCACACAGACATCTCGAATTCCCGTCCAATTATCTGTCTACCCTATGTTTACAATCTTGTTGTATAACTGTTGTTTACACTGTACTGCACGGTGTTTTCGAGACCTGACGAGTGATATCTGCTCTGAGAGAGAGAGAGAGAGAGAGAGAGAGAGAGAGAGAGAGAGAGAGAGACCTAAGTATGCTACTCATTCTTTCTCTCTTCTTAGATGCGAAGCTAAAGATTGGCGACCATAAGCTACCCTTCCTAAGCCGGAAGAGGGTATTGTAATACACAGTGCGTGAGGTTTGATCAAGACTATCTCTTTATCGGAACTCTCTAAGTAAGATTAACCTGGCAGTTTGAACCTGCGAGATTGCACTATCCATTCTTTTTAAATCTGTTGACATATCTATCAAACTGGACCAATATATAATGAAAAATGGCAACACAAGAATAACCTTAAATCCGATCCGTGACAAGTAACATAATTCACACGGGATTTGAAAGTGCTGATGATAATGGTGATTTAAAACAATTCACACGGGATTGTAAAGCGCTGATGATAATGATGATTTAAAACAAATCACACGCTGATGATAATGACGATTTAAAACAATTCACATGGGAGTTAAAAGCGCTGATGATAATGTTGATTTAAAGCAATTCACACGGGGGTTAAAAGCGCTGATGATAATGATGATTTAAAAGAAATCACAAGGGAGTTGAAAGCGCTGATGATAATGATGACTTAAAGAAATTCACACGGAAGTTGAAAGCGTTGTTGATAATGATGATTTAAAACAAATCACATGGGATTGGAAAGCGCTGATGATCATGATGATTTAAAACAAATCACACGGGAGTTGAAAGCACTGATGATAATGATGATTTACAACAATTCTTACTGGACTTGAAAGCGCTGATGATAATGATGATTTAAAACAAATCACACGGGATTTGAAAGCGCTGATGATAATGATGATTTAAAACAAATCACACGGGATTTGAAAGCGCTGATGATAATGATGATTTAAAACAAATCACATGGGAATTGAAAGCGCTGATGATAATGATGATTTAAAAGAAATCACACAGGAGTTGAAAGCGCTGATGATAATGATGATTTAAAACAACTCACACGGGATTGGAAAGCTCTGATGATAATGATGACCTCAAACAATGATAAATACACCAGATAACAATACGGAATTATGATACTCAAAATGATAATCGATGAATGTGATGACAGCAAAAATCAGTAAGAGGAAAAAATAGTCAATGAAATTGAAAGGTAAATGACTCTAGTAGTCTGCTGAGTAAGATTATGACCACCATTATAATAAAATGTTGACACACTAATAAAAACGAGAGAGAGAGAGAGAGAGAGAGAGAGAGAGAGAGAGAGAGAGAGAGAGAGTGAGAGAGAGAGAGAGATATTTTTTGTAATGTCTGAAAGACGACTCCGACATCCAATATCAAATATCGGGAAATGAAACCTTAGCGACGTTCGAAACACGAAAAACGGTTGAGGACACCAGCACCGAGGGACAGATTACTGGAGAGAGAGAGAGAGAGGAGGAGGAGGAGGAGGAGGAGGAGGAGGAGGAGGAGGAGGAGGAGGAGGGAGAGAGAGAGAGAGAAAGAGAGAGGGGGAGGGAGAGAGAGAGAGAGAGAGAGAGAAGAGGAGGAGGAGGAGGAGGAGGAGGAGGAGGAGGAGGAGGAGGAGGAGGAGGAGGAGGAGGAGGAGGAGGAGGAGGAGGAGGTGGTGGTGGTTTAATACCACCGAGGGGAAATGGCACAAGAGTCCCCATGACGTGGCATCCGCTCTCGGGGGATAAATCCCCCCTCTTCCCCAGAAAACGATTCCTACGTTCTAACTCTTTTCAAGTATTTTCATTATCACTACTCTCTCAGAAGCGTCTTCCGTGCTACAAGGACACGGCTGGCATTCGTGCGTCACGGACATTTGTTGTTGCAAACAAAATTAATTTAGTCGATGTAATAAGACTTTCGTTCGACGTATACACACGCAGCATGTTTAGATATATAGTTTGCAACTATTAACAAGTACAGTTTTCTCAAATACTATGGAAATTTTGACTTTAACATCACAATATTGTATATGTTATTTCAATTCTTTCAAATGAACACTATATTCTTTGGAAGCTTGAATTTCAAGTCAATTGTACCTGTGGACTTGTTACATACAAATATGGTTCATCTTCTGAATAATAATAATAATAATAATAATAATAATAATAATAATAATAATAATAATAATAATAATAATAATAATAATATTTTATTGATATTGGGATTTAGAGAATGTCATTCCAGAAGCGTGGGTAATCTCCATAATCGGATTTCCTCTTGTATTCTTTGTTCCATAAATTACTGAATGCTTTTCAGGTACTTAAGAAATCGTGCAACAGGTAAATATGCGTAAACACATCTGGTAATATTCTAGGGACACCTCTTGACAAAAGTTAAGACTTTCAAACTACCTAACATGAAGTTTCATGGGGTGTCGTACATCGGAGACACCATTTGCATAGCATTTCCCTCATACATAATTCAATAGTCAACGACGTCATTTATTTGCATAAACGTACACAATATTCAGTTAACAGTACAATGTTTAAGTCTACGGACATCGCAGTGCAACATTCGACATAGTAGTTGTTCCCTCAGAGCTGTGGTCTCACTCGTTTTGGGTTAAGGACCACCAGCCCAATAAAAACAAATATTGTGGACCATTTCTTCTTTTGAGTACCGATAAATTACGCATTGACAATAATCAATTTGGACTGAAATGTATTTCTTATATAAGAATTTTACAAACTTAAGTGTCATATTTTTTTAAATAGGAATAACACAATAAAATGGATGGTCAATTAATATATGTACCAATGTGTACCAACCTCCAGTTTATTACCAAATATAGTGAACATATTGTGGACCACCCAAAATGTCACCATGGCCCACTCGTGGTCTATGGACCACAAACTGAGAACCACTACCAAGGATTAAGCTTCAAGAACACAGATACACACACACACATAACCCAAGTCATCACTACAATTATTTTATAGAGCCTCAACTGCAAAATACTTCCCATAGCCTCATCGTCGAATCATACACAAAACTTCATTTCGATCCATTAAAATAAAATAAGCTATTCATATCTCTTCCTTCTATGTATAGCCTATTCTAGCTTTAACATTCAATTCAACTCTGTTCAATAGACCGTGTTAATCCCATTTTTCCAACGAAAACAAAACAGACAATACGTATGGCTCTGACAATGACGGATCACGGCGCAAATAAAACCCTGATTCGCGCTTCTCTGTCTCTACCCCACTGTTTTCACGTTCCCAGTTTCCATCGCCGCTTTATACCCTCAACTATAACCTTTTCGCGGCGTTCTCTTCCGCGAATTGGAAAATCCCCCCTAACCTATCGCATAATGCCCTTTGCTCAAATCTAACGCCTGCTTTGACAATGACACTTTGCATTGAAGGGGATGTATAGAAGGGGGAGGGGAGGGGGAGGGTGGAAGGAGAGGATGGGTTGGTGGGTGGGATGTATACAAAGGTGAGGGAGGGATATGATGGTTGGGGGAGGGAGGAGGAAAGGATGTTTTGGTGCAGGATGGAATTAAATATGGGTTGTATAGAAGGTATATATACATACATACACATTTATATATAAATATATAATATATATATATATATATATATATATATATATATATATAAATATATATATGTATGTATGTATGTATATATATATATATATATATATATATATATATATATATATATATATATATATATATATATTTTATAAATATATATAATATATTATATATATACTGTATATATATATTATATATATACAAATAAACATATATATATATATATATATATATATATATATATATATATATATATTATAAATATATATATATTATATATATACTGTATATATATATTATATATATACAAATAAACATATATATATATATATATATATATATATATATATATATATATATATATATATATATATATATATATATATATATATATATATAATGGAAGAAAGAACGGATATACAACAGGTAGGTGGGCGGATGCATAGATGGAAAAACGAAGGGTTAAACAATGGCATAAAAAAAGGTAAAAATCAATGGGAAAAGGTGAAATGTCATGTTTACGGAATCTCTGTTCATAGAGAGAGTCATTTCCATTGTTATCAGCGTATAGCCTCCCATTAGCGTCATGTTTTCCGATAAAATTCAGGGCGACGGCTTGTTTGCCATCAGGTAAGGTCATATTCATGACACTGCACAGATGCTTCATTGTAAATGTCCATGATTCAAAACCGAAAACCTGAGATCTGGACTGACACTACACAGACGTTTCATTGTAAATGTCGATGATGTCAAACTGAAAACCTGAGAAGACCTGGACTCATACTGCACAGACGTTTCATTGTAAATGTCGAAGATGCAAAACTGAAATGCTGGAGAAGCCTGGACTGAAACTGAACTGTTGCTTCATTGCAATTCTCGATGATCCAGAATTGAAATTCTGAAGAAGCCCTGGACTGACTTTGGAAAGCGACGCCACAAACTTGATAACGCAACGGACGAAAAATACGTTTGCATAAGTGTGTTTCATATCGCACAAGTAGGAAGTGAAATGGGAATAGCCTTCGCGCTAAGCAGAAGGACCCTGTCATGTGTCAGTGAAGCCGAGGTAAGCGACTTCCCACTTACTCGACCTGAAAATAGCAGTGAAGACTTAATGCACTGAATTCTAAGTAGGTTACCTACTGCCAATCATTTTGTAAATATGAGTTATGTTTTAAGAAGTTTCGTTGGTATTTTGTCAAAATGGCTCAGTACTGAAAAAGAAAGCCTCACGATTATTGAAAGACACACGCATGTTACAAAGACGGAAGTTGTAAACAGCACCAGAATTACCTATATCTAAGTTACAAAATAAAATGTGAGTTTACTTATAACATGAACTTCAACGTCCAATCCTCTTGCATTCAAAAATATGCAAAACAGTACAGAACAGGGAACAAGACCCGATCGACAATAACCTAACAATGTTAGCCTTGGTAAAATATAGAAAAAAAATAAAAGCGCTAGAAGTTACATTAGACTAGGTGTCAGGTTTTATTACGAAATCATGTGATATTACAATGTATTCGTGAGTTCGATCCACCGTGCTTAAGCAAAATAATCAGCCATTAATGAGAAAAATTTAGTCTTGTCAAAACTTGCAGCAGTATTTACTCTACATCCAAATCTAAACAAACGAGGGAAAGAATGAACAAACAAACAAGAGAGTGAGAAGACAAACAAAAGAAAAGTAAGCAGCAAAGATATAAATCAGCAAAAAAGTTAATAAGCGAGGAAAGCATCCAAAAAGAAATGTGAAGAGAACAGCAATAAAGAAAAATTAAGAAGCGAAGAAAGCAGCAAAACAGAACTAAGCAGCAAAGAACGAAAGCGGCAAGAAAAAGAAGCGAAGAATTACTAGTAAGCAGCAAAAAAGAAGTAATGAGCACAGAAAGAAAGCAGCAAAAAGCAGAGAGCGAAAAAAGCTGCATGAGAAAAAAGCGAAAGAAAGCGGCAAAAATGAAGTAATAAGCGAAGAAAGAAAGTAACAAGAAAGAAGAGAAGCAAGAAAGCAGCAAAAAAGGAAAAAAGCGAAAGAAAGCAGCAAAAATGAAGTAATAAGCAAAGAAAGAAAACGGCACAATATTAGTAACAAGCAAAGAGGGAAAGCAGCAAAAATAAGAAACGAGGAAAGAAAGCAGTAAAAAAAAAAAAAAAAAAAAACCGGCGGTAATAAGCATCAACCTTCCCCATTCAAGACTTATATAGTCCCGAAATATTTCCTCCCGGCAGAGTACCCCGGGCGCACCGAAGGGCCCAAAAGACATCAACGGAGAGAACTCGCCTCGAAAGCATCCAGCGAGACAGGCCATTAGAAAATAACCCCTTTCCCCCACCTCCACCTCCACCTCCTCCTCCTCCCCCTCCCCTCTCCCTCTTCCTCCTCCTTTGCAACGACGTACATCACTGGAATGAGGCGCTTCTTTCTTCCTCCCGCGGAGTCTAAATAGGGTGAATGTTTACGCAGGGGTCGCAAGGACTTTAGGGTGGACGGTGAACGATGATGCAAGGATGAGAGAGAGAGAGAGAGAGAGAGATTACGACTCATATGTGGATCGAATCCAGGTCTTTCAACTGAAAGGCAAGGGCGCTACCAACTGAATCGCACAAGCCATAAAGGGAAGGCCTGGGTCCGATCCCAATTTGAGTCAGAAATTTACTTCTGTTCCAGAGGTGATCTTGTATTGATATATATATATATATATATATATATATATATATATATATATATATATATATATATATATATATACTATACAATTACATATATATATATACACACAATTATTCACGCTGAACAGAAAAATAATCCTCTCTGTAACAGAATAACAAACACGCTGAACAGAAAAATAATCCTCTCTGTAACAGAATAACAAACTCTCTCTCTCTCTCTCTCTCTCTCTCTCTCTCTCTCTCTCTCCTCTCTCTCTCTCCGTGAAGGTCCCGTAAATGCACAACACATTACAACTGCCGTGAAAGAGCAAAATCAGAATTTCACAACTCACCTTCGAAGGTAAGTTCCCGAATAAAAAAAAAAGAAAAGAAAAACGTAGACTATACAACTTTCTCGTTGCAAGCCCGCACACACACAGCAAACAAGTTCACGCCTATGTAAACCAGCACAGTACTAACACCACCCCCTTCTGGTTACATTTGTTAACTGCAAATCTCCCGATACATAAATGAGTTGCCAAGTCACTTTTTTTCTCCTGATTTTAAAAATAGAAGCTTAAAGAACCGCCCTGACCATTCCTTCTCATTTTTCCTAACTTCTCTCCTTCTATGCGCATTCAGAGTCACGGACAGAAGACACGGACACTAACGTCTGTCAAGATTAAATAAATGGAATGAAAGGAGAAGAGAAATTGCGCAAACCCTTCAAAGAAGAGAAATGCATTGCAATGAGCATGACAAACAAGCACTCACGTAAACAGGAAGACATCCTAAGGCGCATTGTGCACCAACTTGATGCCAATGTCTGTCTGCGTATTCATCAGCACCACAGCACCGCACACACTCAATGGCATCGGGGGGTGTTCGTGTACAGATCTTACTGTTGGCTACATATCTCTTCTTCTTCTTTTACTATTGCGATTATCATTCAAGTAGTTTATGAATTAATTGTATATAATGCATTTTTGATGGCTGGTGGAAATATCAATTTAGGTATTTTGCATTTAATTGAAAAAAGCAATAAACTGGTTATAAAAACATCCCTATCATCGCATCCTAACGACACTATAATAATAATAATAATAATAATAATAATAATAATAATAATAATAATAATAATAATAATAATATATGACGACTGCATGAAGAATCACGTATTGAGGAAGTTTTCTTCTTTGAGAATTCATCCTACATTGCCTTTTAAAGAAAGAACACAGTGATTTTCTTATTATTTAGGGCCACCCACAAATTAGGGAGAACAGATTATAGTTACTAATACAAACATTACTACAATACTGTCTAACCGGGGCAGAATGAACTTCGAGAGATTAACATTCAAATATATGCAGCAAATGACGTTGGTGTTACTTGAGGGCATGAGATCAAACTCATACATGTACTTAGCAATACAAAAGAGCACTTGACCAAGTGCTACAGTGAAGATAAGACATTTTCTCTCTCTCTCTCTCTCTCTCTCTCTCTCTCTCTCTCTCTCTCTCTCTCTCTCACAAACACACACACACACACAAACACACACACACAAACACACACACACACACAATATTACCAGTTATTCGTCTCACAAGCTAAGAACTAGCATTTGATCACCCTGGTTGGGCGAGAAAGGAACAACATGGGCACGTTTTCCTGAAAATCCAGGATGTATGTAGTCCTGTGCCGAGAGTTATATACCAGTTTCTTAACATTTCATTATTCAAGCCTAACTGGTAACCAAAGAATGCAGTATGCACAGGCTGACGCATGTATGCACACAAATGAAAATAAGAAATCATTCGTAAAGATTTCGATTTAATGGTTCGTTCATGTAGAGAGAATGGAGGATGGCAGGCTGGTGGAGTAGAGGAACATAAACCGAACCCTCTGAGCCAGGTAAACCAAGGTCTTTAATCCACAATCCTAGCTGATGAGAGACCCGGAAGTCACGAACCAAGAAAGGGATAGACAACTGTTGTGGGCTGCAGTCGGGAGGAGTGAGAGAGAGGAGTAGATAAAATGCGTAAGTGTTTAGTACTATGAACAGATGAAATACTTAAGTGTTTAGTACTATGAACGGATGAAATACTTGAGTGTTTAGTACTGTGAATAGATGAAATACTAAGTGTTAGTGCTATAAACAGATGAAATACTTAAGTGTTTAGTACTATGAACAGATGAAATATTCAAGTGTTTAGTACTATGAACAGATGAAATACTTAAGTGTTTAGTACTATGAACAGATTAAATACTTAAGTGTTTAGTGCTATGAATGTATAAAATACTTAAGTGTTTAGTACTATAAACAGATGAAATACTTAAGTGTTTAGTACTATGAACAGATGAAATACTCAAGTGTTTAGTACTATGAACAGATGAAATACTTAAGTGTTTAGTACTATGAACAGATGAAATACTTAAGTGTTTAGTACTGTGAATGGATAAAATACTTAAGTGTTTAGTACTATAAACAGATGAAATACTTAAGTGTTTAGTACTATGAACAGATGAAATACTCAAGTGTTTAGTACTATGAACAGATGAAATACTTAAGTGTTTAGTACTATGAACAGATGAAATACTCAAGTGTTTAGTACTATGAACAGATGAAATACTTAAGTGTTTAGTACTGTGAATGGATAAAATACTCAAGTGTTTAGTACTATAAACAGATGAAATACTTAAGTGTTCAGTACTGTGAATAGATGAAATACTTAAGTGTTAGTACTATGAACAGATGAAATACTCAAGTGTTTAGTACTATGAGTAGATGAAATACTTAAGTGTTTAGTACTATGAACAGATGAAACACTCAGGTGTTTAGTACTATGAACAGATGAAATACTTCAGTGTTTAGTACTGTGAACAGATGAAATACTCAAGTGTTTAATACTATGAACAGGTGAAATACTCAAGTGTTTCAGTACTGTGAACAGATGAAATATTTGAGTGTTTAGTACTATAAACAGATGAAATACTTAAGTGTTTAGTACTATGAATAGATGAAATACTTAACTGTTTAGTACTATGAATAGATGAAATACTCAAGTGTTTAGTACTATGAACAGATGAAATACTCAAGTATTTAGTGCTATGTCAAAACGTGCACCTTCACCTTAACACAATCAACCCTCTTCTTCGAGTTGGACTCGTAAAGTCAAATCGATTAACACTCCAGTCAGCCTTTACAGGAGAGAAAATTTTCATTTTCGGTAATCGTCAACAGAGAGAGAGAGAGAGAGAGAGAGAGAGAGAGAGAGAGAGAGAGAGAGAGAGAGAGAGAAGTATATCTTAGTTTAACCAGACCACTGAGCTGATTAATAGCTCTCCTAGGGCTGGCCCGAAGGATTGGACTTATTTTACGTGGCTAAGAACCAACTGGTTACCTAGCAACGGAACATACAGCTTATTGTGGAATCCGCACCACATTATGACGAGAAATGAATTTCTATCACCAGAAATAAATTCCTCTAATTCTTCATTGGCCGGTCGGAGAGTCGAACGCTGGGCCCATAGCGTGCTAGCCGAGAGCTCTACCCACCTTTCCAATGAAGAACTAGAGAGAGAGAGAGAGAGAGAGAGACTTACCTGGTCCATCATAATGTTGTTGAGGGTGAATTCAACGGCCGTTCGAACAATCTTGCTGGTCACTGGGCACTGCACTATCACCATAAACGCTGCCCTGAGAATAAAAAAAAGACGATTTTAATATTAGACCATAACGTAAGACACTTACAAGTGAATTTCAGATGCCTTATTTTGTACATTCATTGATTTTATTGCCGCTGACAACACAGTATATCATATGTTTACAATTTTTTGAC
The DNA here is from genome assembly GCF_040412425.1 of Macrobrachium rosenbergii. NCBI lineage: Eukaryota > Metazoa > Arthropoda > Malacostraca > Decapoda > Palaemonidae > Macrobrachium > Macrobrachium rosenbergii. The sequence continues at coordinate 9,602,999 of NC_089746.1, read as the reverse complement.
CAAATAATAGTAACCGAACTCAGACCTACACGTCATTATCATTACATAAATTAGGCAGTATTGGGTATTAAGAAAATCTACGAAATATATATATATATATATACATATATATATATATATATATATATATATATATATATATATATATATATATATATATATATATTTATATATATATATATATATATATATATATATATATATATTTATATATATATATATATATATATATATATATATATATATATATATATATATATATATATATATATAAACACATACACACACACATAGTATTATCGAAACAAATGGTGGACTGATCCTCTTGTAGAACAAAAATTATGCCCACCATCAACAAGGCGACTACAAATTGCTGGAACAATTTTCCTCCTCTTGAAATCTTGGCAAAATTCGAGGATGATGTCCCACAACCGAACGTAAGGGAGAGGGGAATAAAGAGGTAAAACCTTTGACGGGAGGTTGCCCTAGCAACAATAGTGCTGCCGAAAGAACAGTTAGGCTACTGTTAGCTTTCCCCCCCACCCCCATCCCCGTTCTTCCTCCTCCAAAGGTTTCCTCAAGGTCAACTTCTATCAGTTTTAACAACGTGTTCTCCGTAAACACTTTGTTGTTGTCAATTATTGGTCTGTCACTGGATCTTCTGTCCACATCAATTGCTCCATCTCCAAGTCATCCGTCCTAATTGAGTGGAATTGGAATGGGGATATAAGACTTAGGCCAGAGGCCAAGCGCTGGGGCCTATGATGTCATTCAGCACTGAGAGGAAAATTCAGAGTAGAGGAGG
>NC_089746.1:9467194-9597194 GCF_040412425.1 Macrobrachium rosenbergii | reverse complement strand
TGTATTCTTGCCGAGTTTGGTAAGCAGGAAGCGGTGTATTAGGCTTACTGTGAATTTCACCTTAATACAGCCCAAAATTTATGTTATATTATATATAAATATACATATATATATATATATATATATATATATATATATATATATATATATATATATATATGTATATATATATATATATATATATATATAATATATATATATATAAATAAGTTAAATAAGTTATACTTTAGTTTTACCAGACCCTGAGCTGATTAACAGCTCTCCTAGGGCTGGCCCGAAGGATTAGACTTATTTTACGTGGCTAAGAACCAATTGGTTAATTAGCAAAGGGACCTACAGCTTATTGTGGAATCCGAACCACATTGTAGCGAGAAATGAATTTCTATCACCAGAAATAAATTCCTCTGATTCTTCATTAGCCGGCCGGAGACTCAAACTCGGGCCTAGCGAGTGCTAGCCCACAATTCTACTGACTTGCTCATCGAGGAACTATATATATATATATATATATATATATATATATATATATATATATATATATATATATATATATATATATATATATATATATATATATATATATATACATATATATATATATATATATATATATATATATATATATATATATATATATATATATATATATATATATATATATATTATATAATGTACCAGTGAACAGCATATGCAAAAGACTAATCTATTCGCCCAAACTTCTAGACCGACCAGTTAGCATCGTGAAAGCACCGGCTATACTAAAAAACCGCGTAAAAGGGATTCCTTTTTTCAAACACTGACAAAAATATAATAAATGTACTGTTTTCTACGTAGAGATTATAAAGATCAAGAAAATACCCTCTAGCAAAGGCTGCAGTACACAAACGAGAGAGAGGAAGTTAAGTATACCTTAGTTTAACCAGACCACCGAGCTGATTAACAGCTCTCCTAGGGCTGGCCCGAAGGATTAGATTTATTTTACATGGCTAAGGACCAGTTGGTTACCTAGCAACCGGACCTACAGCTTATTGTGGTATCCGAACCACATTATAACAAGAAATGAATTTCTTCGGGCCCAGCGTTCGAGTCTCTGACTGGCCAATGAAGAATTAGAGGAATTTATTTCTGGTCATAGAAACTCATTTCTCGTCATAATGTGGTTCGGATTCCACAATAAGCTGTGGGTCCCGTTGCTAAAGTAACCAATCGGTTCTTAGCCACGTAAAACAAATCTAATCCTTCTGGCCAGCCCTAGGAGAGCTGTTAAACAGCTCAGTGGTCTGGTTAAACTACGGTATACTTATTTTTCAAGAAATGAATTTCTATCACCAGAAATAAATTCCTCTAATTCTTCATTGGCAGGTCGGAGAATCGAGCGCGGAACCAGAGAGAGAGAGAGAGAGAGAGAGAGAGAGAGAGAGAGAGAGAGAGAGAGAGAGAGGGTAATTTTCATACGGGATTGCCATCAATTTAAAAACTTTCAATTGCCAGCATATGTGGATGATAAATGCAAATTATCTACAATTTTCCAATAACCGTTCTGGAGAAGACGACTATTTTAGTTTTCAGGAAACTACAATATGATCACCATGTCATTAAAATATCGAGAAAATAAATGTCCGATCTACAAGTGAATTCTCTTTTCAATTTTATACACTGGTTTTCACTCTAGCTCTACCACAAAAATAATAATAATAATAATAATAATAATAATAATAATAATAATAACAGAAACATCAATAATAATAATAATAATAATAATAATAATAATAATAATAATAATAATAATAATAATAATAATTAGAGTTTCAACGGCTCGCAACTAAGGAAATATAACTAACCTATATTCCATAAGTATTTCTAATCAGTGGTATTCTATTAGTACTCCTGTTTTCCTCGACTAATATACCTCTTTTCAAAAGGGATATTTTGCAGTCACTCCAGAGAGAGAGAGAGAGAGAGAGAGAGAGAGAGAGAGAGAGAGAGAGAGAGAGAGAGAGAGAGAGAGAGAGAGAGGGGGGGAGTTATTCGGAATCCACCTTTTATCATGATAGAATTTCCAATACTTTATGCATATTTTTCTCTCATCGTTTTACCAATAATGGTTTTTGGTCAATACCCAAATGAGAGACTCGGTCCTATGAACTTCAGCTCAAAAAATAATCCAGAGTAACTCATCCAATCAAACAACAGTCTCAGTAAAAGTACAAAATAATTCAAAAATCATTTTCTAGAATTTGGCCAACTTTTATATAATCTGGAAATAATTCTCAGAAAATATACAATTATTCGCCATTATATTTCAAAGGTTAAAAGCTCAAATAACCCAACAAATAAGTGATACACTACTAAAACATTCAGGTACAGAATAAGTAAATATAAAAAGAAAAAAATAAGATACGTCGAAATTAAAAACGTGCATTTAGTGAAAAAAATAAAAGTTAAGAAAGAGCAACATTATGCTTATTCAAAATAATCATATAAAATATTAAGATTTGTACCGACCAAAGAGCACAATATCTTTCCAGGTCTCAAGTTTGTTTTCAGTGGTAAGGAATAAGTTAATAAAAAGAAACAGCAACTTCCACTACAGAAATTTACTCTTGAGCTTGCTTTACCCTGAGTGTAAATCATAAAATAAATAACCGATTAACTCGTGACATTGCTTCAAGTAAGCATAAATAATAAAGCACGTAAACGGATTACTCGTGAGCTTGCTTTACGTGAATATAAACGGCAGTCAATAACAGATTTAGACGAGAGCTTCCTTTGAGTAGCTAAGTGAGAAAGTAAATATTAGTATCTTGCTATTTATACCTAGATACGTAGATACCTAGACACAAACATGTACAAACAAGCTCTGTAAGCTAAGCGCAACAACAACAACAAAAACAACGTGCAGTACATAGGTGAGATGAGATCACATGACATGACTAGCCTACATGTGGTCTATAGTCTTCGTACTGAACTGTAAGTTAATCTTTTTTTTTTACAGTGTCAAGGGTGATATGTAATTCAAATATTACACACATATATATATAAGTTCATTTTATAGCTAATACATTAGGGTACTAATTTTTCTTAATGACATTTTTTAAAGATATATGTCCTTTTTTGTTATATATCTATACACACACACACACACACACAAACACATATATATATAAGGATAATGACAGGCAGAAGTTCAGTACCCTGCGCTGTCACGTTTATTAACGCATCGTCTGGGCATAAATGAGACACAGATGGAAGGAAGGTTACAAAGTAAACAAAAAGAACAAGAATACCAAATGGTCAATTGTCAAAGGGTAATAAACAGAAAGATAATCCAGGTTAATCCGGGATCAAAATACTTATAAGAGATGCGGAATATAAGCAAAATTAGTATTCAGTTTTATACATGTTTCTGTAATTTGAATGGTTAAGATTCCGCATCTCTTATGTTAAGTACTTGATTCTAGTTTGTGACCACGTGATCCCTGATTTTCCTGGGTTACCCTTTTGCTTATTACCCCTTGGCAATTAACCATCTGGTATTCAATTTTATTCATGTTTTTGGAGTTTGTATGGCTAAACTTTCGTATCTCTTGTAGTTAGGCCTATGTTTTAGTTTGTGACTACTTGATCCCGGATTATCCTGGATTATCTTTCTGTTTATTACCCATTGACAATTGACCATTCGGTATTCTTCTTCTTTTTGTTTACTTTGTAACCTTCCTTTCATCTATGTCTCATTTGTGCCCAGACGATGCGTTAATAAACGTGAAAGCGCTTGGTACTGAACTTCTGCCTGCCATTTTCCTGTGGGATTCGCTTATACAATGAAGTCGCGTGCATCTACTGTGATTTTTTTAATATATATATATATATATATATATATATATATATATATATATATATATATATATATATATATATATATATAAGTATATACACACACAAAACATACACACACATATACATATAATTATATATGCATAAAATCAATACACACAAATTAGAATCAGCAACAAAACCAAGTGAAAAACGATCCGAAACGATCACTGATACGCAAACACTATAACTTCAAGATGTTAACAACTTTTCAAAATTGCCACAAATTATCCAATCCACTCATGAGAGAGAGAGAGAGAGAGAGAGAGAGAGAGAGAGAGAGAGAGAGAGAGAGAGAGAGAGAGAGAATCACAGCAAGTACACACACATAAATATATATATATATATATATATAGAGAGAGAGAGAGAGAGAGAGAGAGAGAGAGAGAGAGAGAGAGAGAGAGAGAGAGCCAGGCTTCCTTCCCCATCGTCACTCCTCCCACATCCATCTCCGTTACCAAGGTTACCTCGGTAACTCGGTCTCTGCGAGACAACCCCCACACAATTGTGGAAAGAGAATGATGATGATGATGATGATGATGACGATGAATTTGATGATGAAGACAACAAATATGACGTATCAATTTCCACTGAGTGACGAATGAGCTGTCTGGCGTAACAAAGTCTAAAGGTCATTAACGGGGGAAACGGAAGAAAGATATAACTGGATATTATTAATTGTATATGACACTGATATAGAGTAGCTATTCGACTGGCGTCACAATGTCGAAGGGTCATCCACGAGGGAAGACACGAAATAGGGGAAAAAGATTTACTTAGCATAGATCTATAAGACAGGCAGCCTAAGGCCGTTTTATAGGCCAGGTTTGAAGAAAACAAGAATAATAATAATAAATAAGAAGACATAAAGGGCTTAATCACCAAGAACCGATAGGTAAACTGCCGCTAAGGGAATAAACATTGGAAGAGTCTGAAAAACAGAAGCTGGAAGGAAATTCCAAGGCTTGGCAATAAAATGAAAGAAACTGCGTTCGAACCAAATATTCCCCGGATTATTGATTTTCACAACTCGTTAGCCTATAGGTAGTAAACAGTCTCATATACTGAAACTAACCAACGGAACAAAAAACCTCACACTTATTATGAATCTGGTTATAAAACGACTAGTTTTTTTCACTGAGTAAACCAGAAAAATGTGACAACAATGACTGACACGTTATCATGTAGGTGATACGCTAAGATTAGAAGAATTTTCTTTTATAATGACACTCTGTCCCCCCATAGAATAAACCTCATCACATTGCAATGACACGCTAAGAAATACTACGGTATTCGGCATACCAACTTGACTTTCTCGCCTACCTGTACATTAAGGTCCTGCTTTTCCAACACTTCTGCTAATTCATCAACATAGGACTAGCTATATCGGCCTTCACTTCTTGTTGAATACACATCACATCCCTTTCATCGACCTGCTCTCCTGCTGTCCCGCCCTCGTCTGTCTTTGAACTTACCGACAATATCATCACTTATATTTTATATCAAAGTATATTCGTGCACGTCCGTGCATGCTGGTTTCTACCGGACTCCATGAATGATGATAAGGCATTTAGGAAAGGATTTTTTTTTTCTTTTCCATTTCCAGTATGAGTTTATTACTTGATACAAGACCAGTGTAAGTCAAAATAAAAATAGAATAAACAAGCAAATTTGTGTATTTAGATGAACAGATGACGTCACAAATCGGAGATTGTAGCAATAATCTCATACAACAGATGCCGATGGGGTGGGCAACCAAATCCCCTTATCTAACCAAGGCTTAAGGGAAACGAGAAAAAATGGAGGAGAAAGAAGAAATATTGGGGGCAAAGACGTACCTCTTGAAGAAAAGATATATATATGTGAAAAACAGAAACAAGAAGAGAGTTCCAAAACTTGACGGTGGAAAGAAATAGTCCACGAGCCTCACACAATCCAAAGATTACTGGCTTCCGCAGAGTAAATAAGGGAAGAAGTAGCCTGATGGGTGTTACGAAACCGCCCGTGGGTTCAGTGAAACATTCGCTATGCACATCAACACCACTACTAAGCTAACTTCACATATACAAGCATATATTTTGCGCGTGTTCATGCAGCCTCTAACGTTACACATGAAAACAAAACTGCACTAGACTGCAGCGCAATTCCAAAATGGGTTTTCTGACCTCCACCACATTCCGGCAGACTTGACGACCCGCAGTAGCTAAGATTACTACGACAGGTAGCGCATATACACGACGAAATGGACATTAAAAGCCTTCATTGACCTTAGCGGTCTGCAGGCTCAGGACTATACGGTGGGATTTTAAAACAGGTAAAAACGGTTATAACTTTCATGGCTATGTGGCCTTCGTGACAAAGACATCAGTATTCATAAATAATTAAGATAGAAAGAGGATATATGCAATTATTTGTAATTACATTGAGATCAAGAAAATATAAACAAATATAATCTACTGTAATTATATTAAATGTAAGTCTCAAACAATACTATAGGTCTAGTAGCGATTTTGAAATTACAGTACAGTCAGTCGTAGCGATTTTGAAATTACAGTACAGACAGTCTTACATGACTGTTAATGAATGACCAAAACTCTTATCATATCTGCAACAAAGATCACCGACTCCCAGTGGAACACAACTCTATAGCAGTGTATACCATGCTTAATGCTACAAATAAATATGTACCCATAATCTAAAAAAAAAAAAAAACACTCATACCTTAAAAACACTCAGCGGTAATAAACAAAGATCTATTCCTCGTCTAAATACGAACGACAGCAGCGGACAGCCTCCGCCGACAGTGAGAGGGAGGTGGAGAGAGAGAGTGACACACTATGTGTGTGTCGGCTCAGATGCTGCTGCAGAATCTACAAGCGAAGTTTCCCCCGCCAGCCTCCAGCTTTCCGCTGCTCTCGCCGTTTGTATCAACGTACCTCCCACGCCTACTCCCCCCATCGTTCTTCAGGATCCACATAATTAACTGCTGCTGACGCTCGATATGTATGTTGCTGTGATATACAATACAAACATTTGTTTTCTAGGCTTATATCCCTATGTACTAAACAGGAGTAAAATTAAACGCATACTTGTCAAAAGAACGTCTTGCGCATCGTGTACTCAACACGCACCTGTAAATTCGAAAGTACACAGACATCTCTCGTTCACCGTGTGTGTGTGTGTATGTAAGTGTTTACGTTAATTACTTAAATTATTACATGATCAGTCATTTGTGACGACAGTATAGCACAGCACTTACGTGTGTGTGTGTGTGTGTGTGTGTGTGTGTGTGTGTGTGTGTGTGTGTGTGTGTGTGTGTGTGTGTGTGTGTGTGAGAGAGAGAGAGAGAGAGAGAAATGCCCTTTAAAAATACATATATAAACCACCAAACTGACGAACGTTGAACCGTGTGAGCATTAGCATGTATTGGAGTGAGCGTGTGTGCGTGCGTTTGTGAGTCTAAGCATACAGCATGCAGGTACTGTTTAAAAACCGACAAAAACGCGATTAACCTATTCTAACCACAAAAGGGAAAATAGAGTATCTGCCCTTTTACACGAAATGTTTACAGGCAAACAGTATCAACTGATCAAAACTCTTACTTACTTGGGTTAAGGCAGATGATCACTTGGTTGCCGGAGGCTAAGGAAAAGAAGGAAAAGCAATGTTAGCAGGCATTTCACTTTCACTTCCCTCAATACAGCTAACAAATGGCAACAATGCATAACAAACGATAACACATTAATAATCACGACAATGTGAAATGTATACAATTCAACAAGATGTAGCTAAATGTTATATTTAAAAGCTAGCTTGATTCATACATACATGCTATAGCCTATATACATCATTCTACCAAGATGAGGGTCCCTTTCCCCGAAATCTCATCATTTATAGCTAGTCATAAGGCCAACTTTTTGGTGAATTTTTTTTTTTAAGTCTTCACAAAATTTTCTTTATGATTCCGCTGACATAAAGACCAATAAACCAAACCATAAACATAACTACCTTGGTGAATGTCAAAATACCAAACAAAATGTTGTAGATAATGTTTAGTATTCAGCTGATATGAGTGACTGGGTCATTCAATCATTCAATTTTATAATGAGTATTTATAAAGAATTATTATAAGTAAAGTATATCTCAAAAGTATTCATTAGTCACCGAGTAAGGCTCCATTCTCAGAGTCATCGAGATCATACAAAATTAAAAGTTATGAGGGGCTTATTTCTTTTAGGTGTCAAAAATTACACAAATTTCCTTTTTACTGTGAATTTCTTTCTGGGTCTCTAGCTTATGAATTATTTTATGTTCATATTTTCTATGTATACAGAAAAATAGTGTCAATAATAAATACATACAACAGATAGAAAATAGGAATATGAAAAACCAAATTGTATATGCAGTAAATGTTGCAAAGTTTATGATAGATATGCAAACACAAATGCCAGAACTTTTAACATAAGAAGAAAAAATGTACTGATAAACTTATATTTTGTAAAAGTGCTCAGTGCAATGCTTAAGTGAGTGTAGAGATTTCAAAATGCCTATAAATTAAATCATGGAGAACAATCATAAATTTAGGGGTGGTGTTGAATATTATTACAGATACCCAACACAGTCTGAAAAATAAATAAAAGAATCAATAAACTAACGAACAGCATGATACCCAAATATTCAAGAGACCTAAAGTTACACATGCTACATATAATGTATAAGGAAAGATGAATATAGATTAATATTTCCAATACGGCAAGACTGGTGGGGAAAAATCACCCCAATATGATAGAATTAAGAAACTCTCGAAGGATGTCAATAACAACCAAGTACAACAGTAGCCAGGACGCCGGGGTCATGGCCGGGATTTGGTCCTAATTAACCTTTTAACAATATGGGTCACAGCCAGAGTAGAAGGGTTAATGGAATGAAGAAATTAAAAAAATTATATTATCCAAGATGATGGAACAGAGTGTAGAATTTAGGCTAAAGGCCAAGTCCTGAGGCCTATGAGGTCATTCAGTGCTGAAATGGGATTTGAGAGCAGATGGGTTTGAAAGATGTAACGGGCGAAAAACCTTGCAGTTGCAGTATGAAATAATTGTTAGAAGTGGATGGATAACAAGATGGAAGAGAGAGAATATGAATGAAGGTACAGTAAAAGGAATGAAAAGGGTTTCAGCTAGGGACAGAAGGGAAGTTGCAAAAAACCTTAAGTGATGCCTACAGTGCACTGAGTGAGGTGCACTGATGGCACTACTCCACCTAAGGGGGCCAAGATGGAAATTTAAGAAGGAACCAGGAAATAAATTAAAAAATGCTAAATTTTGGATATGAAAAAATACCAAATAATATGCTAAGGTTAGGAATCATACTGCAGATCAAAATTCTAAAAAACTATAAACTCTAATAAACAAACAGACCTTTCTAATGGAGCAAATAAATAGACCAAGTGTGTCGAACAGAGCAAATAAAGGCTATCCAAGAAGATGAATATGAAATGCAACAAAAGGCAGTCTGCAGACAAGGCAGTATAACCTATACCATATCTGAATACTCTGAAAATATTATAGAATCAATATCACACAACAGTCCTGCCTACCCATCTAAATATGCATCAAAGGTTCTGCGCATGTGTGGTGATGAAAGCTCATACTCCAAGTCACAGCCTGTCTAAAATTAACCAATAACTGATGTGCAAGTAACTGGGTCAACCAATTATGACCATGTTCTAATTATTAATCAATAGCAGCATTTCTGCTCCAATGAACCCCAATGCTAACCTCTGATCATTTAAAATTTAGAGGCATCTTCTACAACTTGGGACAAATTTCATTTTAAATTGCATTTCAATGCAAGATTTATTGGTATTTTCCACAAGCAGTTACAAGTTCATTAAATATTTTACAAAGGGGAGGTTGTTGAGAAATTTCATTAGACTATGTACCATTTACAATGAAAAAAAAGTGTATCTTACATAGGAAAGCAAGTGCACCGACACATGTGAGTCCCATGCTTTTTGATGGTGGGGAAATGAGCTGAGATGAAAAAACTATCACCCAGGTATAGATCATTCTTCAATGGCTCTCAATTACTTTCTCAAAGTATCCAGCAATTAAAAAAAAAATGAGGTGATTTTGGGTTGTTTTTAGACTAGTTCCAGAAAATTTCACGTGTTTAAGTGACCAGGGCAAGACCATGAGTCTTCAAGCACACTCGGGAGCCTGTTATGAAAAAATACCAATCCTGCCACTGGCTTATGTTCTTTACCAAATGGAATCCACTGTCAGGCACATTTTTTGATGGTGATCAGCTAGCCAGTGTAGATAGTAGGCTAGGTAGACACAGTTAATTGAGCCTCACTGCTATTTACTGAATTTTTACTTTTAGGCCTATTTTTCTTCACATGCCTAAGCCTACACACAATGCACTTAGCCTAAGCCTATTAGCAGTTTCATTTTTAGGGGGAGAGGGAATATTGCTTAAGCTGACTAATCTAGCCTAAGCTAGCCTATACTCCATGTTCTGCAGAGGCTCCAAAGCAAAAATAAAAACGAAAAATGATCAACAGGCTATGTTGAGTTATCTGTTTAGATCAAGAAATAAAAGTGCATTTTAGTTAGCCTTGGACTAACTTACAACTGGCAGGCAAAATTTGCAATGGCCCATTATGGAGGTCTAGAACCAGACATAGTCCTAGCAGCAAAGAATGTGATTCATCGTATCACCAGCTTTTCCTTATACTAATGTTACTGACAGTTAACCTAAACCTTATAGCAACAGTAACAATAGGTAGCCTAATCTGTCACTGTTCCTCCATTCTCCACAATTTATCTGGCCAATATTCTGTAAATAATTATGCATGATTGGCTGAATTCTGATGTCAAGTCAGGTTGATTTCTGATGTCAATCCAAATTTTCACGCAACCTTGCCCTATTAATAGGAAAACAATTCGCTAGTGTCGGATTATTCTAGGATATCAGGCCTTAGCTACCAGCATAAAAGATTATTTAAGAAAGTACCAAACTCATCATCCACTAAGTCAAAACTACTAAGGCCGTAACAATCTTACATTTACCTGAAAACGTAACTTAACGTCGAAGGAAAGGGTTATCACAGGGTTGGACGACTGGCCGTGGGCGAAATGTTTACACTTTTGTGAAGAAAATAGAAATGCTTCTTCTTCTTCATGGCTGCGACTCGGACACGGCCACGACGCACCACTGCAATGCGCAGGTTTGGATGATACGCTTGAAATAATTCCGGATCATGTTATTTCCCATAGGGTCACTTGTAATATTTTGTCCATTTACGGTTCATCAGGTTTGAATTCAAATGCTGATTTGATGGCAGACTGCGCTATTTCCTAAGAAAATCAATATCACAAGAAACGTGAACTTTAAAAAACCTGAGGCTGCTCGTTCTGTGTCGCTTAATAATTTCGTATATATACGGACTATATATATATATATATATATATATATATATATATATATATATATATATTAGCTATTAGCTAAAAAGTTAGTCCTCCTGTGCCTCTGTAGGCTCATAGGCAGTTAGGGCAGGCGCTGACCTCCTACATGTATATATACTGCATGGAGTCTCGAGACATTCCAATGCTATACCTCCTCCCACCAACTGTATGGCATTTTCCAAACCTTCATTCCCTTCTTCCTAACTTTTCCTAATACACCATGGTCTATCCTTTCAGCTACACTAGCCTTTTTATCTCTTCAATGTGATTCCGCACGTCTGTACCCTTCTTTTATTCTTCTTATGACACATGTGACCAAAAGGAAGGTTATGAGGGTAAATTAAAACCAAAAACATGAAACAATGGAACAATGCTTATTGATATGGATGGTGGAAGAATGACATAGGCATAATTGGGGTTTCTGAATTGGTGGTGGTGTAGGATCTTACTAGGGAACGAAAACTCCTGCGTATCTTCTGTGCCAATGCGATGGTCCCTCGCCAGAAGGAAAAAAATGCACTCTTGTTATTTAAAACTGATGGACAGATTGCTTCAGCCTAATGCACCTCGGTCTGGGGATTGCTACGTTCCCTATATTTTGTTACCATCAAGATTTTCATAATACGTAAGGTAGAGGAAAAATTACGGCTGTACCCTAAACCTGATTCAAAGACTAAAACATTGCTAAAACACTAAATGTTAATCAAATTTTTACACTTGAAGTTATCAGTGATGCTTCATCAATTCTAAAAATTTGTGTATTATTATTATTATTATTATTATTATTATTATTATTATTATTATCATTATTATTATTATTATTATTATTATTATTATTATTATTATTATTATTATTATTATTATTATGTTACCACTTCTAGAAAGGGAATGATTCTCACCAAGCCTGTGGTAATTGTGTGGTAAAGTACTGTAGCTCTTCGCTAAAATGACATTGCTATTTAAAAAAGCTCCTTTGTTGCAAAATGGAAGACTAATGTCTTGCAAGCTGGATTTTAACATCTCTAAAGTACACGAGTCTATGAAAAAACCTCGGAGAGGAATACAGTGTCTTCTATTGTTCAATTGATCAGTTTTCATAAATATATCCAATTCTCATTTAACTGGTCACAATTTTGAAATTTACTCCCACATTAAGTATAAGCTATTAATAAGTACATATTGCAGTTTTTGTTTTTACTAGAGTGTCCTCTTGCAAATAAAAACTAACTTTGTTAAAATCGTTTATTCATCAATTGTTTATGTAAACAAACACTCGCTGATAGAAGACGATGTGTTTACTGGTTTCTCGAGACAACTGTGACTACTGCTGTTCACGATAGGTATCCTCCGGGAGTAATTTTCTGAATGATTTCAAGGTGAATATTGTATTGTACGATTATTTGAGAAAAATTGTAGCTTAATTATAGTTAACCTTTACTATTTATGTGTGATATATGATTAGACTTCACTAATTTAAGTCTGTTGGTTAGGTACCCCAAAAGATGATGAGTGTTTTTGGCTGCCAGTTGCCCACAGGACATTATCTATTGTCGACGGTTGTACCGTCAATCAAATTGAAGTATGTTGCTAAATTCTAAAGAATCTTCTACCGTAATTCTAAACCTTGATTGCAGTAAGGCCAAGGATAGAGGTAAAGAAAGGTAGCCTGGTCGCGGGGAGGCTCGTCAGCATAATGACGTGATTACTTTTTAATGAACAATTAACACCAAATTGAAAAATGCCATTGGTCAGTAATTAGTGGTGGTGGTCAGGTGTAAATAACTAGCTCTTGCTGTTTATCCTGTTACATGAAGAGTGGGTACAGAGTAGGGAGACGGGTAGGCATGAGAAATCCGACCGTGAAAGTATTGCAAACCTAACCTTTCCCCAGAATGCTATGTCCTGACTTAACCTGACCCTAACCTGACTTAAGGTGCCATGCCCTGAGCTGGGTGGGGAGGGGTCCCCAAACCCCCCAAGTAACACAGAATATTGGAAACAGACTGGTGGAACACTATTTCTGTTTGGATACGTGGTCTGGCACTGCTATGACCCAACCAAAACAACTTTAACCAAATCTTCCTTAGAACATACCCTGACCTAGTCAGAACTTACCTTACCTTCCTAACCAGACTTAGGGTGCCACACATTGACCTGGCCAGGGTGTCTTTGCGCTCCCCCTGGACCCCACAAGTAACACTGAATATCGGAAGCAGTTTTTGCTGGGAGGCAAAATTACCAAGACCTACCCCTGTCTCCCTACCCTGCCTGTTACCCAAAAAATGAATTGGGTCTGAGTCTGCAATGTGTGTATGTTGAAAAATGGAAACTGGGAATGCTGAGATCATTTTAAATATGAGCTGGAATCTTTGAAAAGGAATTTAAGGCAGATTTTATGGAAAATTGTGGATCATGTTACCGTAAAGCAAGTGTTCAGAGGATGAAAAGTAGATTGAGGTCTCAGGAGGTGAGATGGGGTGAAGAGCAATTATTCAGAAAAGTAGATACTGAGGTATTGGGAGGGAGGCATGTAGGAATTTCAGAAAGCTAGCCTATGAAGAGAGGCCATAGATGTCGACCTGAACCAGAAAAGAATTAAGGTAAAGAGTGCTAAGCATAGAAGAGTGGAGAGAACTCATTTCGTGTCTAATCATGTGATAGGAATATCTTACTTAAAGAAAACTGATGACGGCAAAAATAATCTTGTAAATTTACTAGAAAAAATGTTTCACATAATTATGGTTGTTTTATAAATGATAATGGTAAATGTTATACTGAAAAGTTTATAAGGAACATGCAAATTTTTATGGAAAAGAATACTAAATTCATTTTTTCCTTTCAGGTTTTTTCAGATCTGATGTACAGAGAAATTCAAGATGAATGGCCTTTAAATATGTTGTGGATGAAAGGCAAGCTGAGGCAGGCTGTCATCTGCTATGTAAGGTATGAAGTTTCAAGATGAAACCTCCAGAGGATATGGATGCAGCCCTTGAAAAAGTGAAAGTTTCTTGTTTCAGAATAGATGCAATGCTTGAACAAAATGTATATGGGTTATATGAAATTATGCTAGATTAATCTTTTTGTTCATTTAAGAAACTAACCTGTTAATTCAGGTACAGTATTACTAAGAAGTTATTTTGTGAGAGGCAGGTTTTGATGAAATGGCAATTTTCAAAATTATTCTTCGTTAATGTAAACAAATATTTGGGAAATTTTTAGCGTTTTGACATGTGCTTTATTATCATTGTGTATTGAAGTAAATTGCTTTGCTGTTCACCTTTTGTAATTTTTTATATTTTTTGTGTATAGATTTTTAAAGTTTGAACTGTGAATACACTGTTTGGATTAATAGTTAATGATATATGAGTATAATTGCTAACCCTCAGAATAATATTATATACAAAATTCAATTAGGATATTATTAGGATTATTTAGAAATATCATTTCATTTATTAATGTGGTAACTTCACTTGAAAATTCATTAAAATTTAAACAAAATTATGGCAGCTGGTCAGTCATATTTATATGGTGAAAGAATATTTTTGTAATTGTTGCTTTTGTTTTTATGTATATATTAGCAATTGACATGAAAAATGGAGGTTATAGAAAGTGCTGGAGAAAAAGTTTATGTGTGTGGCATGTGTGGTAAGTCATTTAGAAGGTGTGACAACCTGAAAAAGCATATGGCTATTCACAATGGCACAAGACCATATAAGTGCAGCTTGTGTGAGAAATCATTTCGTGCTCGTGGCCATCTCAATGCCCACGTTCTTATCCATACAGGTGAGAAGCCATTTAAATGTACTGTTTGTGAGAGAGAGTTCAATCAAAATAGTAACCTCAAAAAGCACATTAAGCGTCATACTGGTTATCGGCCATATGTTTGTGAGATTTGCCAGCAGTCATTCACACAGCTTTGTTACCTTAAAGAACACTTGAAGTGTCACACTGGTGAGCGGGAATTTGGTTGTCATCTGTGTCCCAAAAGATTCAAAAACAATAACCTTTTGAAATCTCACATGGTAACACATAGCCATGAAAAGCCATTTAAATGCACAATTTGTGATAAAGTCTTCAAGTACTCTAAAAATTATGTTTTGCATAAAATTGCTCATGATAATGAGGTAGTGTGTTACTGCTCTGAATGTGGCAAAGAGTTTAGGAATCAGAATAGATTAAAGAGACATATGTTGGTTCATCAAGGCATCCAACTGTTTGAATGCTTTATATGTGGCAAGGAGTTTCGGAAGGCAGATAACTTGAAGAAACACTTAATCATCCACTCAGGAGAGAAACCCTTTCACTGTGATGATTGTGGCAAAGACTTTCGTTCTCAATCTAACTTGAAGTCGCACATGATCTTACATTCACTTAATTATCCCTATTCTTGTGATATTTGTGGTAAGAAGTTCAAATATAAATGTAATTACACTCGGCACATGAATTGCCATACAGGGCAGACAGTTTATACGTGTACTTTGTGTAATGCAGTGTTTAACTCAAAGAGCGCTCTTGATTCCCATCAGTTTGTCCATGTAAACCAAGAAGAGAATCCTTACTCTCAAGAATCCATTGAAGGTATCACTGCACATGAGTTGATGGGAGATGATGACCTTCAAGACATTATCCACAACATTGAAGCTGTGGATTTGGAAGGTCAAATGCCCTCACCATCCAATGAATCATCTATAACTGTACCATTAACATTCAGTGAAAGAGCACGGATTGAATTAGAAGGCAAGAAGCCTTTTGAATGCCAGGTGTGTGGAAAAGAATATACAACAAGCACTAACTTGAAAATTCATATGAGAAATCACACAGGGGAACGTCCTTTTAAGTGTACCCTATGCAGTAAAGACTTTACTCAAAATAGCCTTCTCAAAGTTCACATGCGGAGCCACACACGTCAAAGGCCATACAGTTGTAATGTGTGTAACAAAAGCTTCAAACATAGCAGTCATTTGCACACTCACTACAGGGCCCATGTTGAGCATGGTGGTGAAAGTCAAACAGAAGATGCAGAGGTCAGTGTTGGGGATCATTTAGTTGAACCTGTGAACACATGTAATGTTTGTGGAAAGATTTTTGTAAGAAAATACATGTTGAAAAGACATATGCTAGTACATTCTGATAAACGAGCCTTTAGTTGTAATCACTGTGATAAAAAGTTCAAAGAAAACAGCCATCTAAAAGCACATACAATGCTTCACACAGGTGAGCGGCCGTTTGATTGTAATATATGTGGCAAAAAATTTATCCAGAAGAGTGACCAGAAAAGACACATGAGAACCCATTCAAAGTCACCCTCCAAAGGTAGACCATTTACTTGTGCAGTTTGTGGCTTAAAATTTTCATATATGCATAATTTAGAAACACACAAGATAATACATGCCATGAGAAAAAATAAGCATTCTGGAGAGGAGGTAAGTGTTGACGCAACTCAAAGTTTGAATGATGGTGAATCTGAGGGCATTACTACTGTTATTGACAGTGGCACTGAAGAAGAACAGACACATCATCTTACCATCTGTGAAAAGGAAGAAAACAATATGTTTCAAGGCCAACTGAAAGTGGAGGAACAGGAAAAAGTGACAAGCGAGCTATTATTGAGGACCAGTGCAGGTGTTTATCCTCATGAAGTTGTGCCTCATGAAAGTGTTGGAAACACGTTTATTCAGGATACAGAACCTGTTTTGAAGGAGAACGTTATACGAGTTTATAGTAACCAAACAAGTAATCTTCAGAATGAACCTAGTGATGTTTACCCCAAGAAAAGTGATTTAGATGAAAATGATGAGCCTACAAATATGAACTGTTATGAAGGTGCATTATGTAGAATACAGATTGATACACAGGTAGCAGGGAAAGGGAGTGGTGATTCTGTCCAGTATGATTCCAAGGATATCCATGAACAGCAGGAACAGAATACGATCTCACCCAAAACCATAAAATGCAGTAGTTATTCAGAAACAAATTATATCTCAAAAGGGCCAGCTATATACGAATGTCTTGTATGTGGAAGAATATACAGGAGTTTTTATACTCTAAGGAGACATATGATTCTGCACAGTGGATTACACAGTATGATGAAAACCAAAGTTGGAAAGTGCCCGACTTGTGGAAAAAAATTTTCCCGCATAAGTAATTTGAAAAGGCACATGACAGTTCATACTGGAGAACGACCATTCACGTGTAATCTTTGTAGCAAGAAGTTCAAAGAGAAAGGCCATCTCAAAACTCATATTTTGCTAGTCCACAGTAATGAGCGACCTTATCAGTGCAACATTTGTGGCAAAAGGTTAGCACTGAGGAGTGATCACAAGCGACATGTACGGTCACACAGAGGTGACAAACCTTTCTGTTGCATTCTGTGTGGGTCAAAATTCACTACAAAGAGAAATTTAGAATCACACAAAATCATCCATGCAATGAAGAAGAATAAGTATAATGATAGAATAAAAAACGAAATTGTTTCACACACTATTACTGATAGTGGTCAAGAATTCTCTGTCAAATATGAACCTGGAGTGGCTGATTTTGTAGAATCAGAGAAAGTTGTTTTAATTCACAATGAAGTCATTGAGGATGATAGAGTTAGAATCCAAACGTACACAGGTACGTTCAGTAAACCAGTGGACAGGTGTAAGGAAATTAGATCAGAGGGAATACCTGAAATTGAGTACCAAGTCAAGCCAATATTACGATTTTATTCTGGGAACCAATCAAGACACGTAGAGCAAATTGACCAGGAGAGAATACCAAATACAGGTTATGGAAGAACTAACATGCAAGACTGTGGTGAACCAGTTATGCATTATCCAGTTGAAGATGAATTTCCTCTTAAAGGAATTGAGCCTATAACTGAGGTTCAAATTGGAAAGATAACAGTTCAGGCAATTCCATATGAACTAGCAAAAGAGAGGAATAGGTTAAATCAGAGTGGAAGGAATTTCAAGTGTTCAGTATGCTGTAAGATGTTTTTAACAAATCACAACCTCAAGATACATATGCGAATTCATACTGGTGAACGCCCTTTCAAGTGTACCATATGCAGTAAAGACTTCAATCAGAAAAGTAATCTGAAAATTCATATGAATACTCATAAAGCAAAAAAGTAGACAGGTTTTCACTGCTGAACTTGATTTTCAGACCTAAGGATGTCATTCTAAAGGGATTAAGGTTTAAGTTTGATGCCTCATAAAACATGCCATTACAGTAATTTAATGCTATTGTTTTAAGTTCAGTGCTAATGCTGTCTCATTGTTGCTGATGTTTCTTTGTCAAAGATGACATCAACTGTCATTACTAGTGATTTTGCTACTACTGTACTTAAAATGTTTCACTAGTAGACACTACCAGTGTTTTATTATTCAAAGAATTTTAATGTGTACTGTAAATTGAAGATAGCTCTATTAGTAACACTGCATTTTAACATCACAAGATACTGTTGAACTAATTTACATAAATACAGACGTTTCAGTATTACTGTACTGAGGTTGTGTGAAAATTAAATTTTCTTACCTAATTATTAGCTCACTTACCTGATATTGACAGTGGTTGGTAGACCATCCAAGTTGAAATAATTGCTGATGACATCATTACTTACAGTTATTTTTTTATAGCATGAGTAAGCTTCCTAGCTGGTGTACTTTGTTTACTGAGGAAGTCACTCCTTTGCCAGTGTCCATGATGAATGTGTTTGCTTTGTTGTTCTTGTAAAAATTGGTCTAAATAGTTGGGGGTGTTCAGCACACGCTTTTATAAATTATATTTTGATTAATTGATTGGAATATCTTTGCTTGTATCTGTAGCTATTGGATCATCATAGATACCACATTAATTTCCCTTATAGTAGGTGGTAATCATGTAATCAGTCAAAGTTACCATTGGCATTGCCATGGCCTTCCTCAGTCTCTGGTTTGATTTCCCTTGTTTATTGGAACATAGTCAATTCTTGTTTATATATTTCGTTTAGTAAGTTTTTTTTGGTTATGATCTTCATCTGTAACCCTTTTCCATAATTTCTTGCCACTTCCATATCCAATGTTTTTTTAGTTATCCAGGTTTCATCCCTTTTTGATCACATGTCCAAACCATCCCAGTCCTTTTTCCAACCTGTAGACTCCAGATCTATTACCAATTCCTTGTTTGTAGGTGGTCCTCCTGCTGTATTCTGGTCATGAATTTTAGCATTCTGTGATTGCATCTGTATAAATTACTTCCATTTTTCGCATCTGTATAAATTACTTCCATTTTTCATGTTGGTGTCCACTTGTTTTGACGCCAATTCATTACTTAACAGTAGTATAATCCTGCAATCTGCAGCTCTCCAGACACATTTCAAATTCAAGAAGAAGGCTTCCACTTGGTCAAGCAAGCCATCATTACTACACTGCAGTATTTGTCACTCTTAGAAAACTGCCAGTTTCTCTGTCTACCTCACGTAGTAACCTGTATTTTGGTGCTGCATACTTTACTTATCACTCTCCATATCCTCATAATTGTTCCTTATTATTATTAATAAAATTCCCAAAGTATTGCTTACCAACCCTTGTGACAAAGTATTTTCATCCTAAAAACATACTTTTGTGTTGGTGTATTTTCTTGTTTCTGCTGGGGCTGATGAGTGGCCAAGGTATCTCCAGTTTTCTAGAAGTACATTTTTTGTCTTGTATGAACAACTGTTTGCTCATTGATTTTAGCATTGAACTAGATAGTTAACAAGGTTCATTAAAACTGTTTTAATCTGGTATGTAGCAACTCCTGACGTGAAGGTGTTTTTGAATGAGAAAAGTGCTATTTTGGTTTTCTTTGTAATCTCCATCATTAATGATTACCATTTTGTTGTGCTTATTAATGCACTGCATAGCAATAGACCTATATTTGCGCTTGATTTGGTTAGCTTAGCCTAGTGATGAAGGTGCATTAAGTTTCTTATGCCTAAGTTTGTATTGGTCTATAGCATTATATTTTACACCTCTGGTAATAGTAATGTATAGTCTTACAGTATTATGTACGTCATCATGCCACAACATAGATGCTTGAGTTCAAGAGTTTTGTATCAAGTATTCAGAAAGATTCATACCTCGTTTGTTGCTTATGTAGGGGTAAAGTGTGTTCACAGGAACTTGCATTTTGAGTATGCTTTAACTGGTCTAAAGAGCAGGGCTGTAGACATTATAAGCATTTGACCTCTTTGAGAGACAGGACTCTCATGAGCATCTGAAATTTCAGGTAATTCTTCAGCCGCTACCTCGACAGGCTTTCAGGTATTTTAATTCCGAAAGCATCCTATTTTTCTGTGTCTAAACTATTCCTATTTTGCATGTTTTCAGATACATGCGCTCGATTAATTGTATTTGATATATGTATCTGTGGTTCTTTAAATACTGTATTGGCAGTAATGAATTTGGTTGTTCCTTGGTATATTAAAATTAAAGAAGGTCAGTATAATTTAAGTTGCTTGTTATACTGTTGTTAGGTTTTGGAAAAATGCTTTGTGCCAGTAATTTTATCTTTGATATATATATGTAACTATTTACTAGACAAGGTTTCAAGTTATTTGAGTCGAGGTGCACTTCAAATTTTGGTCTTAGAGCCTGTTAATCCATAAGCTCCCACTTAAAATCACAAGGACTGAAAATATCAAGAAAAATTTAAGACTTTCTTATTTTTTGAATGTTATGTCATTGTGGATATGACAGTTAATGTGGCATATGCCACATAAATCTCTGAATGTCTCTGTTTCTTCTTCTCCTCAGCTTAATCCCTAGCCAGAGTCTCTGTTTTTAAATGAACCTTTCCCAGGTGTTGTCTCTACCTTTGTCTCATATGTCTTTTTGAATGCAGCCCTTCCTTTCCTTCTTTATAAAACTACCAAGTTTCACTGTTTTCCGATATTTTACTATTACTCTCTACTAAGATATCTTTACCATGTCTTAACAAGATTTCCCACTATTCATTGATGTTATTTATCTCTTGAGCAGTCTTTTCTAGTACCCTTTTGTTATCAGAATGTCCTTGCACTACTCTGTATATGACAAATGAATTTGCTGGTTGCACAGAGTGAGTAGGACCAGAGAAAAAAGAAGTAAACTCTAAAGTAATATGAAAGGCATATCACATTTTGAACACTTGAGTTTACAGAAAAACTGCATAAGTAGTGTTTTGTACTATGTATTTTAACACCATGTGGTTTATTATGTAGCAAGTCTCAAACAATGATTTTGGTTGTTTTTCCATCTTGTATGAAATGCAGTCTTATCATACAGCATTCCATAGTCATGCACAAATTTAATCATCTTTTCAGTGACAGAGGACTAAGCTTTGTCCAAACTGTCTGCCATACATATTCACTACAAATTACACTGTATATCTTCAAATAATGGTACAGATACAGGTATTTGTTGTTAGATCATTGTTATTCACTCAAGCATATTTTATACCTAAATTGTACAGGTCATTATTTTGAGCTGGTTATTATGTAAAGAAGGCTGATGTGCTATATTTAGAAAATTTACTATGATGAAATAAGAATTCCCTGCAGATATTATGTTAAGTTTTCATGAGGTTAAAGTGTGCTCACTTATAAATGAAAGTGCATTTAGTATGACTGATGCTGGAAGATTGTTATGATTGTAATTAATGCATACTTATTGTGCAGTTTAAAGCACTTCCAGTGAATAATTGTAAAATAATAGTTTATTTTTTTCTTTACTTGTACAGTATATGTTTTGATGTCTCTTTTAGGACACCAGTTTTTGAATTATGTATATAAAATAAAAAAATATTACTATGCATATTATTCATCTTGTTAAATTTTTTTTAGAAAATCATAGGAAAGCAGGCAAAACTGCCTTTGTAAAATCCTGATTGGGTAGAAAACAGAACACCTTAAAGGATATTGGAATTATCACAACATCTACCAGTCAGTTTAGACTGATTTTAAGGTCCTGGTAGGAGAAAGAAACCATTGAAGGATTGCCAGTACATTGTATCAGTCATAAATGGCTCTACTAGGCTAAAGTTTATTGTATGGTACAGTATTGTATTTTACATGTCTGCGACTGTCCAACTTCTCATTTTTCAGAGATGCATTGATTTCTGCATTGTATCAGATGCAAAATTGCTATTCGACTCTCTGTGAGGCAGGCTCAGTTGCTGAACACTGGTTCAGCCATATTGTTTTTACAGTTAATAATGATAATAAAAGAATATGAGAAACACGACAAAACACATGTAGGGAACAGGTCATGCATGATAAGTATACAAGTAGGTGTGCTAAAGAAATGTCTTGACATCTTTTCTCCATTTATAAAAGTACAGAATGTAAAGAAACCGGTTAACTGTGAAAAGGGTTACTATGTAACGGTGCTATGGAAGACCACTGTTAAAAAAAAAAAAAAAAAGAACAAAAACCACAGGTGTATGTGTTGTATTTGCCCTGAAACTCGTACCTAACATTCAAAGATCATGCATGACTTACTTTGGAAGGGCACCCTAACACAGCCTAGGTTCAAGAACTGGTAAGCAGGTTGTTCAGTAGAGGTGTGTTCAACGTCAAAAGTAAAAATGTACATCAAAGGACAACAAACAAAAGACCTAACATTAGTCTTGTGTTTACCAAAATGTGTGATTAAATCAGTCACATAAAAATAAGTTACTTAAGAACGTGTTCAAGTAATGATGAAGGAAGAATGAAAGTTAAGAATTGACAGCATAAATTAAGGGAGAACTTGTCAAGTCAATCTGCGTGGTTCAAACTGTAGAACCCAGAGTGCCTTTGGGATATATTCCTTATCAGAACCCCAGAGCTGATGACTAACATCATTTTCGTAGGTCTGTATTGTGAGCCTTGGTACTGAGTACAGTATTAATTTAATATAATAATTTCACTAGATTTCCCTTTTACCATAGAATTTTATATTTGGGAACTGATAGTATCAGATGTTTCACAATGTGTAAAACTAAAAATTGAATCAGGTTTCCTAGGCATTTTACTAATCATTATGATGATTTTTATCATTTATCTGTCATTCAATTTTAGTTCCCCAGGATCTGGAACTGTCCAGGCAAGATTTATTTACATTTTTTCTTGCTTAGATTTACTACTTTTCCTTGCGAGGGATACTGCAACATTTTAGATGAGACTTTTTGGTGAATATAACATGCGTCTGTATCCAGTCTTTGGTGTCAACATAGACTCTACTCTGCTTACTCCAAATAGCAGTACAGTACAGTACTTTTCTCTCAAAACCTGAAAGATCACTGACGTACTCTAGGTAGGCCAATGTTAATCTGACAGTGCATGTTGGAAGTGAAGTTAAGGTGTTTAAATACAAGATTCTATGTAAATAGTTTAATTAAGTTATTCAGATATGTGTATTTAGGAATTCTATATCTTATTATATACAGAAAAACATTGATCACAGTGTGGCTTATGAAATCATTCTTATTAACTTCAGACAGTTCGAGAACAGCCTTTCAAATTGCAACTGGCTACAATGTAGTAGTATTTTCTTCTGTATCATGACTTCTTCCTCACCCTCCTGCCCACCCCAGAAACAGTGGTTAAGTTTTTTTAAAACAGGAATATTCGATATGGAATGAAATTTGAATGACAACGATACACAAACACAGACAATTATCAGGAACCTTGTTTCTCACACAATGCAAAACCATTCATCACAAATGAAAGCATTAAGTAATATCTTAAATTAATTAAATGTTGCTGCGGGAAAAGCCATTATCGTGTAGCCATTTCACAATGATATCATAATAGTTGTTCATCCAAGAAAGATTATTGTGTATATTTTCCAACAGTTGCTGCACATCCAGTTTATGCTCAGAGAGTTGGCTGGCATGTTCTTCAACAAATAAGTGTACCTGGAAAACAGAATGAAAAATAATTTGTGACTAAGAGGGCAATTACACTGAAGCTTATAAAATGCAGCAAACTGAAAAACTATTTTCGTTGTCTTTAATTTTTCAAAATATACGGACAAGAAAATGGTAAATAATTGTCATATCTTGAGATTAGTGATTACTGTTGTAATGATAGATTTTTTTCATACATTTTTGTCATTTTGTGACCTATATGTAGTATTTGCTTTATCTGGGTCCTGTAGACATTGCATACAACCTTACACATAATGATATGAATCGAAATACTCAAAATCTGCGGAAGGAATGAATAGACCACATAACTGCATTCACTTCAATTACTTGTTTCGGTGCTGAATAATCCTGATGGGTTCCGGCGCTTGGTCTTCAAGACCTAAATTTCATAATCAATCAGTTACTTGTTTCCACTAAATTAGCATCCGTGAAGGCCTGGTGGTTTGACATACATATCCACCCCAGTGTTAAAATAACTGTAAGAACAGCAGAATGCATTTCTTTCCGTACCTGTTGCAGGTCCTGTGGGCTGTTGAAATCCCGCGTCGAGTCTCTAATCAAATGGACGACAATCTTGTCGAAGCTACAAAAAAGAAGTAAAAGGTACCATTCATTTAATTTTGTATCGAGATTACAAATGCCAAAAAAGTAAAGTATATTTGTTAGTATCACATGACACGTTTTATTGTTTTTTTAATATATACAATTTATGTGATCTTAGGTGAAGAAGTAAGGTATAGACTGAATACAATGCCGATATTTTTTCACGTTTACTGAAATTCAAAGACAATTCTTCCTGGCTGATTTTCGAAATACGCAAAGAAGCAAGGTCTTTCAAATAGATTCTCAGAGCATATTTGAAGGACCTTGCAAAGAGGGTTATTTTTATTGCCAACGAATAACACGAGGACTTACTAGTCATGTACGGCATTCCAGTTTTCTCGAACAAAATTCCAGGCCACTGAGATGCCAGCTGGGTTGGAGGCCACTGCGCTAAATACTCGTCTGGTGTCCTGCTTCCTAATGCCGCTATTTGCAGTGAAAGCCATCTCAAGGTATCTGGAAAATTATTAGTATTACATTATTTCATTTATGGGTTTGTTTGTGTACAGATTCTTTAGCGGAAATGAGTTTATGTTTAGCTCAACATACGTTGGCAACAGAACAAGTTGATTTCAATTTTACACCTTGAGTCTTTCGTTTCAATTCGTCATGGACTAAAGCTTACGTTTGGTTGGTTAAACGTAAAAATAAATAGATACAATATTTATACTTAAATATCACGTAAACACACATATATATTATATATATAATATATATATATATATATATATATATATATATATATATATATATATATATATATATATATATATATATAAAACAACACCCCAGACTTTAAATCAGTTACTTTATTCATGACCTTACGAGTTCTTATACAGAAACCGGTATGTATATTTTAATACATTTTTACCTCAATAATAGGTGTTGGTTCCTCGTACATCCCATAGCGGAGAGCAGCTGTTCCTTTTCCGACCCTACGTTCGAATGATAGTATTGCTGCCATGCAAAAAGCCATTCCTTTTCTCCTCCCTCTTGGATTCCACGGCAGTACACCATAGATTTGAGATTTGGAGACACAATACTGGAAATATATGGTGCATGTAGTAGTAAACAGTGACCATATGCGGCATGGAGCCGTTTCAAAGATTAATCCCTACTATTCCTATTACTAATAAACGGTTTCATATTTCATCGTACTGAGGAAATAACTTTTCATACTATAATGCATTTGAGGAACTCGTCTCTCTTCTTTTTTTTTTACTTTACAATAAACAAAGTTTCCCATTGCATCACATTTTGTACAGGCGTGAATGCTTGGTCCCCTTCCCTAACTAGTTTATTCAAAGAAGAGAAACAGTTACCTTTAAAAGTTATTAAAGTAATGAAATGTAACTGGTAGAGTACATTCTACAATTATTGCATATAATGTGCTCCGATAAGGCCTTCTATATGACAATGAATTCAATAGATTCGTTTGAAACGAATGTAAAAAAGTTGAAGATAGATTTTTGTCGCAACTCTCACCCCCTCCGCGGGCAAACTGGAATTCTGGTTGCACACTTGAAAACACTCGACACCGGCTAGTTTCAACACTTTGGTTATGGGCATCGAGTATCCCCACTCAGTAGGTATGTACGTCTGTTAATTCTGAGCAAACACCGACGAGCAAAACTTAGGCTAATTTTGACATTTACCTGTCGTTCTCTGGGTGAGCCATCCACTTATGATATAATTCTACGGACTTGTTAAGGCAGTCCTGGTACTCAAGCATACAAGCCCAAGCCAGCGCCCGCTGGCGTTTGTATTGGCTTAACAGGGGATCGTCAGGGCTGTCTTCAAAGCCAACAGACTCGTATAGTGGCAAGATGATGCTGAGAAAGTAATCCTGCAAAGATTGAGAAAATAGTTAAGAAAATATGGTGATAAATAGCTGCATATATCTGTAATTTATTGTACTGTAATACCGGCCGTTTATTGTTTTAAGTGGGGTACGAGTCTGAAGATTTATAAGTTTTGTGAAAGTCGGTAATTTCCAGCATTATCATTTAAAGTGTTATACAAAATCGAAAAGATACTGATGGCTCTCTCTCTCTCTCTCTCTCTCTCTCTCTCTCTCTCTCTCTCTCTCTCTCTCTCTCTCTCTCTCTCTCTCTCTCTCTCTCTCTCTCTCTCTCTCTCTCTCTTTACAAAGGTGTCTGAAGAGTATTCAACACCAGTTGTTAATTAATCAGCTTCCTTTTCTGATCAAAATTATTTTGCTAGGCCGACTGAATATTTGTGCTCTTTTATGAGTTACCTTGGAATGCAATCTTAAATATTTCAGCCGCACCAAATGAACTTAACTTTGAAGTGACATCAAACATCGAAATTTAGCAAGAGTGAGACAATTCCTCAAAGCACTCACCCTTAGGGCTCCGTATTCAGGCGTAAATCTGAACATTCTGCGCAAGTATGACAGGTTGTTGAAAGCTGCTGCCCAGGGAACATACTCTCCCTCGGCCACTAGGTATTTCAGTATTGTCAAAGGTACGCCGTAAGGAAGGTGTCCTGAAAACAGAACTAGGTGTCACAGTTTCGTTTTGAAAATGTCTAGAATGCTAACTTTAAAGTGTCAAGATTAGTATATCCCACTTCAAAAAGAAATTACCCAAGATCTTGAGTATTCTCTAGACCTTGAAATTACCCGTATGACAGGTAAAGGATTTCTGGAACGAATGCAGAGTAAGAGATCACGGCTACTGTAAGCCTAGTAAGCATGTCTGCAGTAGGCATTTCTGAGGGAATATGACCGAACCAGGCTTACCTCTACCTAACCTGACCTCGAACTCGGTGCCTTTACTGACCAGAGGGGGGAGCCTGGCCCCCCACCTCCGAAAGTAAGTCTTGATCATTCACTTTGCATTCTACCCAGATTGTTGAATAGGTTATTGTGTATGTATCTTATTTATTTACAGTCTGTTAAGACGTAACCATGGTACTTTATGATGACAAAATTCTTGCTAGACGTCTACATAAACGTAAAATAGTCTCACCTGCTTTAGCCAAATTGATAGAATCGTCGATGATTTGAGCTCTGTTGATGGTGCCGATGACGCTGTGGTTTGCCACGAGTTGATTGAAGATCAGCTGCCAGTTGTTGACGTCGTAATTGACACGGTAGAAGCCGGTCTGCTGAATGTTGAAGTTTACCCACTGATCATGAGGCGGAAGTCCGCCCAGGGCGATAGCAGAATCCGAGGGACTCATCCACGCCTGTGGCTTCGTGGAAGTGAAGTCCGGGTTGCCCTGTCCAGTGTAGGTCAGAGGGACCCACCATTTGTAGTCGTGGCCGTCTGAGGAGTTTTCTCTTCTGACTTGAAGGAATCTTTCCTTCCAGGTGGAAAAAAAAATGTTACCAAATCGTTTTAATTGAGAGATGCGAAAAGATATTTTCAAGAACTTTACATACACCAGCAATTGGGTTAAGAAATCAATGATTGCTTTGAATATTCAGGACTAAATTTAGTTTTTCCAGTTAAGAAAGAACACAAAAGAATTGCTCTGATCTAGCTGATGGCACTAATTCAAGAGCTAATGATAACTGATATCACGCTTCGTATTTCTTTTTTTCATTATATCATATATATATATATATATATATATATATATATATATATATATATATATATATATATATATATATATATATATATATATATATATATATATATATATATATATATATATATATATATGCATACACGCTCACACAAACCATTTGCATTTCAGCTCAGGCCCAGTTACCATTTGTAAACCACATCATCTATAAATCTATATCTATATTAATCTATATCTCCTTACCTGGGAGACGGTAGCCGAGACACCGTCAGGACTGCGTAGCACTGTGATGACTGGGTATCCCTTCTGTAGCGTCCAGGTGTCCATTATCGTCTTGACTGTCAAGTTAGACGGCAGGGTTTGGTCCTCGTGGGCAGCCTGGGTCAAGTAGTGCCAAAGGTCGTCTTGCTCTGCATTGGCGTACTGGCTGTGCAATGTAATGAATAGATAGGTTACAACTGATGTGTTTAAAAGGTAATCATTAAAATCTCGGCTATATGATGACATGATTCGACCAGTCTTTTGAGAAACAGAAAGCGCAGATTGATTGGTAACTTTTGGAAGAATTGTTCATTTGCATTTCCAAAAGACGTATAAATGTATTTTGCGACGTTTATCAAAATACACTCACTCACATACACACAGACAGACAGACACATACATACATACACACTCATATATATATATATATATATATATATTAAAACTTTTAATTCCTGTTAAAAAGACTAACTCAAATCTAAGGTAAGCACCAATTCATTTTCTTTGCATTGCGTTCCTGCATTTCTTGCCGACTGATTGTGGGTAAACAGAGGAGGAAAAATAAAACTTACAATGCTCGGAGGTAGTTGTTAAGACCCTTTATGAACGTGGCATCAGTTAAGAAATGGTTCATCATCCTGATTACCGAAGAACCTGAAAGACAACGAAATGTATTTACTTTATATGTGATTCCTTGAAGGTGGACTTCAAGTAACGGATATTCCTTTCATGAGATGGACTTAAAGTAACGGATGTTCCTTTCATGAGATGGACTTCAAGTAATGGATGTTCCTTTCATGAGATGGACTGCAAGTAATTAATATTCCTTTAATGAGATGGACTTCAAGCAATGGATATTCCTTTCATGAGATGGACTTCAAGTAATGGATATTCCTTTCATGAGATGAACTTCAAGTAACGGATATTCCTTTCATGAGATGGACTTCAAGTAACGGATGTTCCATTCATGAGATGAACTTCAAGTAATGGATAT
Organism: Macrobrachium rosenbergii; assembly: GCF_040412425.1. Classification (NCBI taxonomy): domain Eukaryota; kingdom Metazoa; phylum Arthropoda; class Malacostraca; order Decapoda; family Palaemonidae; genus Macrobrachium; species Macrobrachium rosenbergii. Next base: position 9,567,533 of record NC_089746.1, on the reverse strand, counting down.
TCCTTTCATGAGATGGATTTCAAGTAACGGATATTCCTTTCATGAGATGGACTTCAAGTAACGGATATTCCTTTCATGAGATGGACTTCAAGTAACGGATATTCCTTTCATGAGATGAACTTCAAGTAACGGTTATTCCTTTCATGAGATGGACTTAAAGTAACGGATATTCCTTTCATGAGATGGACTTCAAGTAATGGATGTTCCATTCATGAGATGGACTTCAAGTAATTGATATTCCTTTCACGAGATGGACTTCAAGCAATGGATATTCCTTTCATGAGATGGACTTCAAGTAATGGATATTCCTTTCATGAGGCGGACTTCAAGTAATGGATATTCCTCTCATGAGATGGAATTCAAGTAAAGGACATTCTACTCTTGAGATTAGTGAAATTAATGGCAATATCCCTCGTAAGATGGACTTAAAGCTAGGGATATTCTTCTCATGAGACGAAATTCAAGCAATGGACATTCCTATAATGACATAGGCTTCAAATCATGCATATTCCTCACGTGGTATGGATTTCAAGCAATGACATTCCTCATGGGACATTATGTATTAAAATGAATATATCTCTCATGATATAGACCTAAGGCAATGGGTACTCCTGTCACGATATGGACATAAGGTCAAGGCAATAGAAATTCCTATCATGAAATGGATTTAAGGCAGTTTAAATTCCTGTCGCGAAATGGACTTAATGCAATGGGTATTCATGTCACACGAAAGACTTCAGCTAATGGTAACTCGTACCTTTATCATAGGCGATCATGTCAGCGTCTTCTGCATCATGTCTTATCGGGTGGGAGGATTCCAAGCTGTCTGTACGGAATATTCCGTGAATCCTTTCCAGAACAAACTGCTCCATGATTTGGAATGAAGGTTCGACCTAAGTTGAAAAAATGAGACGAGTTTGTAATTCAATTGTTAAGAGAAGAAATCCCTAAATGAAGCGGCAGAATAATTAGTCGATAAATGAAGCTTTGTTTTCACTCAGAAATGCAAACACTAATCTGTCATAACAAGCAACTGGGAATTTTGATGACCAATATTTCGAGATTCTAAATTCAGTATTTCCCGTCTGCACCAGAGAGAGAGAGAGAGAGAGAGAGAGAGAGAGAGAGAGAGAGAGAGAGAGAGAGGAAAAGGGAAAATGGAAAGAAGGATGGGGTTTAACCATGAAGAGGAAGAGATAGACCAACCTCCTAGAAATGAAGAGAGTGTAAGACAGGAAAAACGGAAGAAGGAATAGAATTCCGATGTTTGGTTTTAGATGGAAATAAACTGGAGGTTATTTTAAACCTGTGACCCTACGCAACAAACCTCACAAATACTCACATGATCTACCCCAATGTACTCCACGTAAGACGCAAAACCTTCGTTGAGCCAGATGTCTGTCCACCACTGAGGAGTCACTAAATTCCCAAACCACTGGTGGGCCAGTTCGTGACCAGTGACGGACGCAATGAGCTGTTTGTTGTTTGCAGACGAGGTGGAGGGGTGATACAGCATCAAGGTCTCCCTGTAAAAGAAAGATGTTTGGCTGAGGACTTCGAAACAACAATTTTTATCCACGGTAGTAATCGGTATTAAAGAAATCTGAACGCGCTCGTTCTAAAAATAAACTCAGTAGGGAGAGGGGGCCGGGGTAGTGCAGTCTGTGCACTTCACATGGTGCACTGTAAGCATTACTTAAGGTTCTTTGTAGCGTCCCTTCGGCCCCTAGCTGCGACCCCTTTCATTCCTTTTACTGTACCTCCTTTCATATTCTCTTTCTTCCAGCTTGCTTTCCAACTTCTCTTAACGACTGATTCATAGTGCAACTGATAGGTTTTACTCCTGTTACACCTTTCAAAAATTTTACTGTCAATTTCCGTTTCAGCGCTGAATGACCTCATAGGTCCCAGAGCTTGGCCTTTGGCCTAAATTCTATATTGTATTTTATTCTAAGTATGCAGCAGTATTAAAGAAATCTGAACATTCTCGTACTGAAAAAAAAAGCACAGAAAAATTCTGTTGACCTCACCTAAAAGTAACAAGACCCCAGTTCTCCATTGCCCCAGGGGCGAAGTCTGGCAAGGCGATCATGTCCAGCTTTGGCAGAGGGAAGGGAATCTTGAAGAACTCCTCGAAGTGGCTCAGCATCTTGGGTCCAATGCTGAGGGCGTATTCGGCTTGCTGCAGTGCTGATTCTCTCGCCCACACTGACGGGAGTATTATTAAGATTAGTTGCTGAAATATCTCGGGTTCAAGTCAAGCTTCGTGTTCATGGTATGAATGGTAGGCTATCTTTCTTTCCAGATATTGCTTTCCTTCCAAGGGTCTATAGTTAATATTTAGCTTTCGTATATGGTGGTGCTTTTTGTTTAAAGATATGCTGATTAAAACTCGGCTCAAGTTGATTACACACCCTATTCCTTTTACTGACACCTGAACTTAATCAAAATCATACCAAGCGTAAGAGATGCTGTACGGTATTCTAAAGGACTATTGAAAACGTTTAAGATATTTATTTTCATTTCATCTCTTCCAGTTTTTCTCTCGAAATTTGTAGTCATTAATTTCATTAGTCATTTGCATCCCCCACTCCGTAGATTGTAAGATCGATAGGATATATATATAAAACTTTACCTCTGAACACCCAGTTCTCATTAGTTTCATTCATCGACACAAAATCCGAGACAGCAAAAGCGATGAGATAAGTTGACATTGGGACGGTAGTGTTGTATCTATCCCAGACCCATCCATCTTGATCAAACCTAGAGAAAGAGAGTGACAGTTAACTATCAAAAGCACAGTTGTTGAGACATGATTTAGTCTCAAGAATTTCACAATATATATTAAATGTTTGGTCAAGGCTGCCCATTCTAAGAGAACCAAACAAATGATAAATATTTAGTTTTTAGATCTATTTCCAAAACTATCAATCTCTTAAAATGGCATCATTTCAACATTAGGCCTAGTTTTATTTCCAAGATTATTACAGTTTCATTAGCTTTGTTTAAACAATAGGCCTAATTCTGTTTCCAAGAATATTGCTGTTTTTTACATTGGCATCGTTTCAACGATAGTCCTAGTTCTATTTCCAAGAATATTGCTGTTTCTTACACTGGCATCGTTTCAACAATAGACATAGTTCTATTTCCAAGACTATTGCTATTTCTTACTTTGGCACTGTTTCAACAATAGGCATGTTAGAGATGGTTGTCATGGGTTCTTCTCTAGCTAGGTAGATCTCGAAAGTAGACTTCAGTCCCGGTTCGTCGAAACACGGGAACGCCCTACGCGCGTCGCTTGCTTGGAACTGAGTGGCCGCCAAAAACCTGGTGATAAGAAAATGCTCCGATTTGTAAACAAACAAAAATGTGTTCCTGAAAACGCTTTGAATACAGTGTACAAAGAGATTCTCACCAAGAGTAAACAGCAACTTCATTAATCCAAATGCAGTGAAATCTAAACTGGGTGGATCATATTTCATTATTAGTCCTCCAAAGATAATATTACAAATTTAGTCTCATGAAAAGCAGTAATGATAACACACAAAGTATAATAATAATAATAATAATAATAATAATAATAATAATAATAATAATAATAATAATAATAATAATAATAATAGTAATAATAATAATAACAGAAAAAAGAGATATATATGATATATATAATCCAGCGAGAGGCATAAATCAAAACCAGTGCAAAACAGAAGCGTTACTTTTGGCTGCCATCTGCATCCTTGTATGTAGACCTGTAGAAACCTTTCATGTTGTCGTTGAGATAACCCTCGAATTCCATACTCAGCAGATATCGACTGCCATTTTCCAAAGGCTGGGCCAAGTGGGCTATGTAGAACTCTCGTTTGGGGTCAAATTCCTGTTTTTGGATAACTGTCTCTGGGTTTCTTAATTCTTGGAGTTTCCTTAGCTAACAAGAAAATGGATAAAGAAGAAATGTTATCAGCGTGTACACATCATATATACTCGTGTATATATATATATATATATATATATATATATATATATATATATATATATATATATATATAATTGTTTGCATTTATATTGCAAGGGAAGGGAGTGTTAATTGTATGAGTAATATGAATACATGAATTTTTATGCATATGCATATGTAAAATCTGCATTTACTTGGGTGTAAACTACTGTTAATTGCGTAAAAAGAGGTCAAGATTGTAAACTATTATTGCTTGCTATTTGGAACGCCTGTTATATACATAAGCAAACTAACACAGTCACGTTCTAATAAACACATCTATGAAAAAAACTAATATTAGCAGAAATAATAAAACTTTGATTAAACTATAAATCCCACCCGTTAAGTCATAACTGCACTGTAAATAATTCATTTAATATTTATAGTTGAAATCATGGCATTAGCTGCATTGAACACTGCATTTATAAGTCAGAATCAAATTAGTTTGATAAAGCCCATGATGAACCTACTGTCACAGTATCATTATGGGTTATGATATCAGCGATGTGCAGCGTAACATTGGATGTTTTTTCTTGTACTTCTATTTCCACTTCTAGATATCCTTTGATACTGAAATTTCCATTGACGAACGGCTGAAGTTTGACTACGTAATGCACTGGCTTGAGGGCTCTGGGAAGCCTGCGCGACCATCTTTCTATTTCCTCGAGTGGAGAAGATGACGTAGGAGAGGACACTTCAGGTTCTACCGTCTGCACGGCGGGAATGATTTCTGCATCCACTTCCGTAGAAGGTGTCGTGGGGGAAGTTTCGGACGTTTCATCCTGTTTATCTACTGCCATATCCGTGTCAGTTTCAGAGGAAGTGTCCGGGAAGTATTCGTCAGTAACAGGGACAAATTCCACGATGTTTTCAACGTCGTCCTCGGGTTCAGAATAAGCAATTGTTGAGGAGAGACCGTGGGAAGCCTTTCTTGGAGCTTCCGTCGAAATTCTTACTGTTGTCGATACGGGAAGGTCCATTTTCACTTCTTTCATTTCATCGTTGTGATCTCCCTGATAATGAAAATAGGAGAATACCAATATTTATTAAAAGAACAGACTACTTAAATGCTACTGAAATTTTAAGTAAACTAAAGCTATTTATCAATCTTTTTATTTTTCCAATTTACATTAGGGTTGAAAAATGCCATTTGTCATTATTTTCTCACATAACCCCTAATGAACCTCAGGTGTATTATTTAAACATCATACTTTTAATTACCGGCACTAGAACTAACTTGACCTAATCACTATAATTTATTATATAAAAGAAAAATCTCAGACTAATTTACCATCGAACTGAGAAACTCCTTAACTTCATCGAAAGCGCCCTTGACCTCCGAATGGTAGTAAAACACGAGGAACCCCGTGGCAGCAAGAGAGCACAGGAAGAGGACGACGAGAAAGAAGATGGCCACTCGGCTAATGTAACATCCCCTTGTCTCTCTGAACGAAATATTGTTGTCAGGATGGTTCATGTCCATGTTCAGGGGCTGCATGCCGTTCTGCTTTGTGCTGCCACCCATCTTTTCTAGCTTTAGGGTTGTCCAGAACTGCTGAAAGAAAGAAGTTGGTGACTATAGGGCATCTCGTAATTGCTAAAGTTTTAAGTAGAATTTTAATAGCAAACATATATAGGCCTTCTTTAAGAATGTCTAGAACTTCCGATGGAAAGAAGTTGGTGGCTAAAGAGCACATCTGGATTGCTAAAACTTTAAATAGAACTTGATTAGCGAAAATATCTATAAGCCTTCTTTAAGAATGTCCAGAATTGGTGATTAAAAGAGTTGGATGGTTAAAGCACACTTTGGGACTGCTAAAATTTAAAATAGAATTTAGGTAGCAAAAATTTATAGGCCCACTTTAAGAATGTACAGAACTGCAGTGGAAAGAGGTTGGTGGTTAATACACATCTCGGTACCGCTAAAATTTAAGATAGAATTTAAATAGCAAAAATTTATAGGCCAACTTTAAGAATGCCCAGAACTGCCGATGGAAAGAGGTTAATGGCTAAAGAATACCTCTGGATTATTAAAATTCTAAGTAGAATTTTAATAGCAAAAATATATAGGCCTACTTTAAGAATGCCCAGAACTTCTGAAGAAGACGGGTTGATGGTTTAGCACATCTTGGGATTGCTAAAATTTGAAGCAAAACCAATAATCATGAGTTTACTGTTAAGGCATGTTTTCTACCGGGTGCGCCATTGTCAAGATTACCCTCTTGAAAATGCACTGAATGACCCACTGGGTTCCAGTGATTGGCATTAATCCTGAAATCAATATTCAAGTTCCATTCCATTCCCAGATGAAAACGTGCATCAACAGTGAACCGAGCTATGCTACAAACTTCTTGCTCGCCATTATCTCCAAGACCACATTATTGTTATAATCGCCTCTATTTATTTCGCTTTTATTATCATCTTGACAAAAAATATATCGATTGTAAATAAAAAACAACAATGATGATTATATTTAAGTGTAACTGCATTGTAGAATGTCAGTATTGAATGGTGGTAGTATCTGTTTGTCCAAGGAGATACAGCTGAAGCTAGTTGCTTCTTGCTGGTCGCAGCCTTCTATTTAGGAAACTATGGATGACTTTCACTCTTGCCCTGCTAAGTATTCTGATTTCATTGTGTTATCCCTTGATCTGTTTCGTTATCTTATCATACATTTACTTGAACTAAGACATCCAGTAAACTCACAGGGTATTTAAAAAGAAAGTGTATTATCATTTTTGACCAGCGGGCTTTGGAATACCTACTCTGATCATAAAGTGGCTGGTCTTTTTGCTACTTTTTGTTTGTTCATTCAAGTGAACCTTGATATTTGTACTGCTAAAAAAATGATACCAAGTTCTAATCTTTAGAGCTCGGTTCCAATAATGCAATTCTTCTCAACGATCGAGTAGGCACGTTTCTGAAGATCAGGCGAGTTTTGGTGGGCAGATGATAATTATAGGGGAGTTAAGCGTTAGAATAATAAAGTCATGGATAGCAGTATAGACTGATAGATGAAGACATCTGTCAGATAACCTTCTTCAGTGTGAAATACGCAACCTTTGAAATATATATATTTTTTCCGCAGTTATGAAGGGGCGAGGAGAATTTCGTTTTTAAAATTTTATCATAGATTTAAGGCACGCCCCAAAATGAAAGAAAATTTGACAGATTAAAACGAAATTAGCATAAAACAAAATCAGTTAAGGCTGAAATAGAATTCACATATTATTACTGAAATCCCCAGGAAAAAAAATTAGCAACGTGGTCACCTCTTCTGGGGCGTTATAAGCAAACTGGTGCTTGTTTACGCATGCAGAGCAGGAAGGTAACATTTTACAGTTATAAGAAGAAACGTTCTAGTTAATACCGTCCAAAATAATTTTCAAAAGGTGTGCATTTATATGTAAAAAAAAACATTGTAATTATCAGCAGACTGGAAATCCGAGCAAAGAAAAAAAGTATGAATAAGATCAAAGAATAAACAACCAGAGCGGGTACTACGGAACGCGGAAAACAACATCGACCGGCACAGAGCACAACAGGTTTCGGGAGAGAATGTCGGGCCGAGAGAGAGAGAGAGAGAGAGAGAGAGAGAGAAATCACATATCTACTTGGACGAGAAACAACCTCGGTATAGAACGTGTGGCGAGAGAGAGAAAGAAAGATGAAGACCCATACTGGGTCAAGAACAACAACGGGTTGTTTTCGCTGCCTCGTTATGGATAAACCCAAGGATAAATCTTTTTGTCTACCTTCTCCGTCTAAGATTACATCGATCGTATTTTCTTACCAATCGAGTGGAGCGAAATGAAAAGAAATACCGAAAGTTATTTCAGGCACAGTAGATCAAGGCAAAATGTATGATTTTCAACCTTTCGTACTACGACATAGGCTACCTAGGCTGATGTCGTTTACTGTTGTTATGATTATTCTTTACGTCTCAGCTGTTATGGTTGCTGTTGCATATTCATCTTTTCATATTGATATGCAATAATCGTTGTGGACGAAGAAACAGTTTTTATGTGTAAACAGGAAAATTGTAATTGCATGATACGGTGAGATGCAAGCCTTCAGTAAATATAAACCAGTGTCCTTTTAATCAATTCATTTTAATATATTAGGCAATTATTTTAATTGCTTTTAGTTTTAAAAATTGTAAAACACTTTTTATATTGAAAACAACAGTTTTTTTGTCGTAGATGTTGAAACACAATGTGTATCTTATATATATATATATATATATATATATATATATATATATATATATATATATATATATATATATATATATATATATATATATATATATATATCTGACAACAAAGTAATTATCGTAAAATCTGTGCATAGTAGCTTTTGATGTTCCTGATAATCTGCATTCAAAATATGGAATGATTTATCAATACAGTTTCTTTCAAATATAAACTTTCATGAAATGTAAAAAAAAAAGTTACATAACAAACAAACAAAATTTATAATATCGATTTTTTAATTTTAATATTATCGTAATAAACAACATAAGGTGGTACTATAATTATAGAAATCTACGGCCAGCTGTCCTTGAAACTAACACCGTAGAGCTAATCGGTCTTTGATGACTCCACTCGATCTGTCACAGGCAACTCGAGTCGTCGCTAAAGTGATATCCAATAGGCTATCTTTTAGAAGCCTTTCTAATCTTACCTTTTTTTTAAATTTAGCTTCACCAGACGGGTCAGTGAGTGATCTTCCCGATTCCTGTTGCTGTCACCATCGATCTGACTTCCACTTCTTTCTTTTCCTACCTTGATTTACGTAAGTAGACAGTTTACTTAGGATTTTGTTACTGTTTTAGTTTTTTTATGAATTACTTTGCTTATCGGTGTTGGTTCTCTTACCAGAATTCGCACTTCTCCATGTTCATAGAAATCTCTTCTTCTTTCACGAGGAGGCGGAGAAGCTACTTCATCGCAGAGAGAAAGATAAAAAGATAAGAAGCGATACGTATAGGAAATTGGGAAAGTATTGTCTTAAAATAGTAGGCGCCATTTGTGCACAGATCACATGTTTGCATTCAGAAAGCGTGTGCGGAATTTGAAAATAATATTGCAAAGGCTTTTGGTGATTACGGAAGATCTTATGTTTCTTTGGTATTCTAGGTAAATAGGTACAACTATTTGAAAGTACAAGCAAACTCCATGTTATTGAGTTTACGTTAAATGAACTTGCAGTCATTAGCGGGTTCTACTACGGATGTTGCAGTTTTTGTTTGCCCTTCTCCTGGGTCTCATTAAAAAAAAAAAGCGGTTGCCATTAAGTGAAAGACTAAAAAAGGCAAATAAAAAACTGGCAGGCTGAATAAGATTTAGAAATCGCGTACACTGAAACTGCATACGAAAGTAAGATTATATAAGAGTCTAGTACGATCCGTATTGCTATATACAGGTGCATAGGCTTGACTTTATGTTATTGGAAATATAGCCAAATGTTTTTGTCGATTTGAGGATGATGGTTTAAGAGTATTAGGAGTTAGGAGGCAGAATAGAGTGAAGAATAATGCCACAAGGGAAATCATGGAACCTCCATATATAGGGAGATGCAGGTGGTTTTGACATGTCCTCCGCACTATCCCAGGGAGAAGAGCACCTGATAATAAACGCTGGGTTACTCTTGGCACTCGAAGGGTTGGAAGACCCAGACCCACTTGGATGAGAACAGTGAAATTGGAGTCTGAAGATGAATGGAGATTTGTGGAAGCGAAAGAACACGAAAGGTATAAACGGCGGAAATTTCAGTGGTTTTTTGAATTGCACGTTATTAGAACCGATGACGATGATATGCTGATATGTGTCATGTATGTATATATTTTGAGCGTATATTTTATGGTTTCTAGCTAGAGGGCGGATGAAACAAATGACCGAAATATAGAATAACAAGTAAAAACAAGCTGAAGTTTCTTCGGCGCAATCTAGTTTTCTGTACAGCCGCTACAGTGTATAATCAAGGCCACAGAAAATAGATCTATCTTCTGGTGGTCTCGGTATAATGCTGTAGGAGCCGCGGCCCGTGAAACTTTAACCACGGTCCGGTGGTGGCCTATCCTATATCGTTGCCAGAAGCACGATTATGGCTAACTTTAATCTTAAATAAAATAAAAAACTACTGAGGCTAGAGGGCTGCAATTCGGCATGTTTGATGATTGGAGGGTGGATGATTAACATACCAATCTACAGCCCTCTAGCCTCAGTAGTTTTTAAGCTCTGAGGGCGGACAGAAAAAAGTGCAGACAGTATAAAGTGCGGATGGACAGAAAACTGAAAATGTAACTTTCAGTGTAAATAAAATCCTAAGTAAAAACAAAACTCATGTGTTAGGAAACAGCGAACTTCATCAGGCCACACTTACATTAATGACGTACAAAAATAAATATATCTTGTACAACAAAATCGATAATTACAAATAACAAAAATATTGCTTTTACAACACAATAATAATAATAATAATAATAATAATAATAATAATAATAATAATAATAATAATAATAATAATAATAATAAAACCACTACCGGTCCCCCAAAAAGTTAACCTACATTTCCTGACATTTTAATGTCCCCTCCGCTTAGTGAAGGTAAAAGCCTTAGTAGCGGGTGATATAAAAAACAGAACAAGAAAAAAAAGGCCTCTTAGTTGCTATAGGTGGCCTCATGATAGATACTCAGCACTCTACCTTGTCTTGTATAACCAGTTAATTCGCCTTCTGTATATCATGTTGCTTTTAGGCTTCTATATTTACTTTTACTATTATTATTATTATTATTATTATTATTATTATTATTATTATTATTATTATTATTATTCGCTTAACGTTTTCATTCACTGCATCACTTTAATTCTTCATTCATCCTTTGTATGTCTAAACATTTCTAGGATATTTATAACATTATTTCATGGCAATAGTCATTGTGTTTTCTTGGGAAATATAACAGAGAAAGAACAAAGGTGGGAGTCATAAAAATACGAATAGTAAGAGCAATAAAAACTTAGCTTGTCACTGATATACGAGCTAAATTAATTTTCTTTCCTCTTTGTTGCACTAATGATTTTATCACTATCAAAATATTTATTATCTGTATAAGGCTTCCTCGAGAGTCCTCAGTTCCTTAATAATTAATTTTTTTGTTCTGTTTGTTAATCTTAATTTCATCCCTGCTGACTAAGAATAATAAAACAAGCAAAGAAATGCTCTGTTAAGCCATAATATCAATAGAATCACTGTTTGAATAAACATTCGATTTCAAAACCGATGTTGTATCTAATTCTTAGAACAATTAACTTATGTAAAATGCTATGAAGCACCTTGTTTGGAAGCTCAAGCCAATTAACAACCACTGTTCCACAAGGAAATTTCCACCAAACACCTGAAATGAACCAGGTGATAACAAAAAAAGCATAGACATACCTCGAAAAAATCGTCATGAAAGAGAAAACAGATACGGAGTGCAGTATCAATATCCCTCCAGTGGTCACGTTCACCTTAAAAAAAAAAAAAAAGGACGGTTTCCCTGTCAGTGTTCACACCATGTGAGTTCGCAACCCAATGAGGACCCAGGTGTCGCCTGTCTTTAGACAGGGAGGTCTTGACGTCTTGTACCTGAATGCTCTTGACTTTAGAGAGGGAAGGTCTTTTTACCTGGCAACTCTGCACTCTCCCGGCCTTTTTCCTTTCACTCTCTGCCGGGCACTCGGCTGGCAGCCCCTTTTAGTGGTTCCCTAGTCCGTTGGACTTTTACCCAAAGCAAAGACATTTTGACATGTTAAAATTTACGGTACATCTAAAAAGAAGAAGAAGCAAAAACACATTCCGTATTCAATATTGCCAGTAACTGAATATTAACCACTGCCACTGTGCTTCGGCGAAGGGACTGCATCCAGCCCAGAAGGGTTGGGAGGTGACGATGGATAAGGTGCCATATAGTCTACTGAATTCAGTTATTGTTCCCAGTGCCATTAAAAAATAAAACAATGCGCTAGAATTCTCCCTTTGCATTTTTATGGCGTACTGTAATACATTGCGTTATGCTACATTATACATTTTCTTTTGCAACCTTTGGTAACCTTCGCTGACGGTGCCCTTGCTAGAGCCTTAGCATTATAGCTAGCAACGATCTCAAAGGACCTTTTTCTTGTTAGGGAGCACGAGAAAGTGGGAATGGTGGCTCTTATTAATTGACTTCAGCAATTGGGTTGTCAAATTACTTCGAAATAAATATGGAAAATGAAAAACAGTGTAGAACTAAGAGTAGAACAAATGAGTCAACTTATACTCTCATTTATCTAAAGTAAAGAACTGAAAACTCAGATATCGCTATGAAAAGGACGATACTGAAATATAATAAAGAGAACTTCGATGACATAATATTCAAAATAAAATTAAAAGGCAATTATCTACTATTTAAAAGAAAGACCGTGTACTTGCCCGTCAACACGTTGACCTTCATGAGGTGAAGGCCACATATATTGTGCCTGCTACGTCTATAAGCTTTGTAAAAAGGCTGATTTTCGATGGTTAAACAATACTGTTAATGTCGCATCTGTAATCAGTCATTGTTAGTTACATTTCGATGTAAAGAATGTTTACTTAAACTCAATGACCCCGTCCATGAAACTCTTTCTTGTTCATAATTTCTTACGTGTGTGTGTATATATATGCAGTATATGTATATATATATATATATATATATATATATATATATATATATATATATATATATATATATATATATATATATACGTGAGTGTGTGTGTTTATCTATCTACGTAGTCAGATTATAAATGCATATGCAGCTGGTGAATACGCTCACATTGTCTTCCAAATATGAGACTAACAAGAGGTATCTAGCCAGCAATTAAGCAAAACACTTTGTCTGTGACAAAACAGACGTTACAGCTTAGATACCCAGTAAGAAGTTGGTGTGCAAGCATTTAGATAGAAAAATAAGTCATAACATTATGCAGTAAATGGTTTCGGACCATAAGAAGAAATAAGAAAAATATTTGTTAAGTATAAACACACCATAGTTTCCAGTCAAAGCTTGCGGGATTCCATTCACAAGTTCTCAGCGCTTGCAAAACAGTTACCGAGATTTATCTGAAAAAAAACTTATATTGTTGTTGAGAAGGTGCATTTTTAAAGTACTCTTATTTGTATTATTGCAATACATAATCAGTTATACTGAAAGAGATTATTTCTCTATAAGTCAAATGTTGATTAATTCATAGTTGCCGGTTCACCTTTACTTCGCTCCCAGAACATTGCCAGAATAACTCTTGCACTGAAAATTATACTATTTAGCGCACTGCAATTCCTTTCAGAGTCGAAGTGAGTCATCCAAAAGCTTATATAATTTCTTACCCAACTTTTTAGGTAAATTCTATAGAACAAAGTGAGCCCTCTGCTATGAGAATTCAAATACGTGGTAATTTTCTGTCAACAAGAGGGTAACAAGTTAGGGGTAACGCACCTTATCAATTCAGAAACACGGTGTTCTGTGACCAGTTTAAGACACAAACATCTCCTTTCACATGGAGCCCCTTTAATATTCGGCCTCATGTTACAATGAACCCGACGGCTCAGAACATGTTAGGTTTGATTGTGTCTTCTTTATTTTATTAGCTTTTGCTCCTCACCTATATGAAGCCTTGTGTTTCACTTTCGTTCCCCCATAAGGGTTCAATCAAATTTCTGTGAACAATGAATTATTGTTTTTCCTGAGTTTCATTTGTGATTGATTGTTGATTTTTTTCTTTGTCGTTTCTGCGGAAATGACGATTTTCGGTTAGTTTCAATTAGGATTTCTTCATGATAACGTAGCCGGAACTCCAACTTGGCTCATTTTCGACCGAAATGACTATCAAGATCGTTTGGGTTACACTCATGACCTCTGCCTAGGCTATTGTATTATTATTATTATTATTCAGAAGATGAACCCTATTCGTATGGAACAAGCCCACCAAAGGGGCCATTGACTTGGAATTCAAGCTCCCAAAGAATATGGTGTTCATTCGAAAGAAGTAGCAGAAGTTAATGGGAAATACAGAAAGATGAGGCCAGTTATTAGAAAAAAAAGATAAATTAACAAATTAGGACAACGGATATTAATTATTAGTATGTTGTTCTCATTATAACAAAAATACCTATGACTCAAGACTCATTCTAGGGGGTTTATGTAATGCTATAAAAATTTTGATAGCTAATGATGTATAACCTAGGCTGGGCCAAGGTAAAACTCTGTTTGAATTATGTACTGCTATGGGTGTACTGTACAAGACTAAAATTGTAATACTGTCTATCCAAAAATTAATATTTTTTCCCAAGCGCACTTTCCTTGTGTCATTGGTCAGGAAAGTTGAGTTCAGGTTCCTGTGTAACCAAATCCAGCACAGGCAATGCTATTGGCTTGAGATAAATAGCAAAGTATGAATAACTTGAATAACTCTTACGTACATATAATACACACACATACACACACACACACACACACACACACACATATATATATATATATATATATATATATATATATATATATATATATATATATATATATATATATATATATATATAAGGCATTGGGACCTGTCCGCCCACTGGTTGTCGGCCTAAGAAACAGATCAGAGTCTGCCCTGTGAGCCCACAAAAGCCCAAGGGGACTTTAACTAATAATATATATATATATATATATATATATATATATATATATATATATATATATATATATATATATATATATATATATATATATATTTATTTATATATATATATATATATATATATATATATATTCTGGTCATAATTATTAATTTATATTTTAATTTTGATCACAATCTCTTGAAAGAAGCAAAAGTCAAAACAAGCTAAGATATGCTTATGATATGAAGATGCTTAATGGGCATAAATATCAAATGCAAGCTATATTAGACAGGCAGTGCTATGGGATGCCATAATTCAAAGGAATCATTGTGACTGTCTCACTGAAACTCAACTGACAACACAGAGGGTGACAATAGAAAGAGAATATTAAGACTGACCATATATCAGTAAACAAAGGTCCAGGGAATAGAAAGGGATACAAAGCGTTTAGAGAAGTATATTGGTGTGCAGATGAAAGATACAGATTAAATAAATATGAAAAATAAATGTGTTATGGAAGTTCGACAAAAAATGAACAAACTTGAGAGTAGACTGTATCAACCTTTCTTCACAGATTCGTTCTTGTCCTAAGGGTTTGCAGAGAACATTGCACCCGTGATTCAGTAAATGAATAACAGATTCACAACTCATGACATAAGCTGTTGAGTACACGGAGAATTGAGTTAATAACATTATACTAACAAATTCAGGTTCATTCTGTGGCATAAAATTACAGACTACAATTAGGCTAAATTAGGCTTTGGGCTTAAGAGTTTAAAAGCCTTCTCTCAGCAACCTGTACTGACATCGATCTTGGCTAAAGATTAAACGACTTGAGCCAATTTCCTGAAATATCTTTGCGCCTCTGTTAGTCTAAACAGTGAATTTGTACCTGGTGGTCAGCCAAATGTAGTGGGTTACACCTAGGATGCAGAATAGTTTGAAGGTCGAAGTATCATTCTACATGACTCGTTGAGAATCATGAAGCCATTCCCACAAAAGGAATACACACACACATATATATGTATATATATATATATATATATATATATATATATATATATATATATATATATCTATATATATACATACATATATATATATATATATATATATATATATATATATATATATATATATATATATATATATATTACTAGTTAGAACAAGAAAAGTACAACTAGATTTCATAGGACGTTCTTTAATAGTTCTGACTTCCTAGGAATCGAATCCAGGACATTTCAATGATAGGGTGAGTGTCCTAACCATTAGAAGATGAACATTGATCGTTTATTCAGTGAGGATATAAGATGAACAACAATGGGTCTGGTCTGTGCTTGAATGGGTGACCGCTTGTGAGAGAGGTGCGAAATAATGAGCAGGAAGACAAGTACTGCTGGTTTATTGATTGTTGCTGTTGTTTCAGATTTAGCTGGCCTTGTGCCAGCACGGGCTCTTGCTCCTAGAGCAGCCCGTAACTGGTTTATTGATGTTGTTGTTGTTTCAGATTTAGCTGGCCTTGTGCCAGCACGGGCTCTTGCTCCTAGAGCAGCCCGTAACTCTATGTTGATGAGTCTGTGAGACGGGTAGGTTAGATGAAAACTTTATTATGATGCATGAAAGTGATTTTGGTGGGGGTGATTTTGAAGTGAAAAGATTTAACAGGCAAGGTTGCAACCTCTTTGAACCCTACGGTACCCATCAGAAGAGGACAAAAGTATGGTAGCCGTGAGTGTTGGCTAGTGGGAGAAGCCAGCAAATGGGGAAAAGAAGAATTTGAGTAGTAGGCACAGGTAGCTAGTATGCTAGCTCGTGATGATCTAAAGCCATATTCCTTGTCCGGTCCTAATTCTTGTGTGTGTATGTGTTTTGTGCATTTGTTGGGTGTTGATTGTGGTGGGTAAAAGGTGATTTTGATAGGGGAGAGAGTGATTTCTAAAGAGCCAGCAGTAGAGATGAGATGGAATGGTTTTTGATTTGTTGTCTGGTTTAAAGTAGGGGTCGGGTCTGTTGTGTCTGTTTTCAGAATTGGGAAGGAGAGCGGGTGGTTAAAGGTAAGGATTCTTTAGAGTTACCGTGGTGTGGTTTATTGATGTTGTTGTTTTAGATTTAGCTGGACTTGTGCCAGCACGGGCTCTTGCTCCTAGAGCAGCCCGTAACTCTATGTTGATAATGAGTCTGAGATGGGTAGGTTAATGAAAACTTTATTATGATACATGAAAGTGATTTTGGTGGTGGTTTATTGATGAAGCGAGCTGCATATAAAGCGGGATGCGGACGTTTGCGTAGTTCGCAGAGACCGCTGGTAGAAAGATTTACAGGTTACGGGCTGCTCTAGGAGCAAGAGCCCGTGCTGGCATAAGGCCAGGTAAATCTGAAACAACAGATTTACAGGTGACCTGAGGTCAAACTAATTTCTTACAAAAACAGGACAGGTTCATACAGAGAACATAGTGATCAATAATGTCTGACGCATGACATAAATAACTCGTTACATAGTCTAATGACACATATAACCAAGGGCCCATCGAGTACATGCATGTCCTATTTTATGGAAATTTGGGTGGAAAAAATACGATGGAAAATACGGGCTGATAATACTGTGAAGTAAAATAAACATGGATTTGAAAATGTTAATAATCTCAGATATTCATGTATTTCTGTAGGAAGACTAGATACATTATGAATATGACCGATAAATAAAAAAATAAAAATATTCAGCATGGTTACTTATAAATTTTCAGAAAGTTATAGAAGCGTTTGAATTTTGAGTACTTCTGTTAAGGTATTAAAGAGAAGAAGAACGCTTCCATAACAACAAACGGATTGCCGACCGACGACCGCCTTTCGCCGTCGTAACTCTTTTTATCCTTGTATGTATGCGTTTTATGTTGACAGTCATTGCATGCAATGGAAATATAAACTAAACTGTATTTTTGTGTCATGCCACTTTGTATTAGCAAGGTTTACATGTAAATTAAGGAGACTAACAGTCTCTATCAAGGGAATGTTCTTGAATAGGCCTATAGGATTTGATGGCATGTCAGTACTCTAAGCCAAGCTGGGCGCATTGTATGAAGGTCAGCTTTCTTAAAATATGTTTAGGTAACTTCGATTGAATTTGTGGCCTCAATTCGATAGGGGGATGGTCTGTTGCAGCCGCTGTAAACTACTGAGAGGGAGAGTTTTAGCGTACGTGACCAAAGACATGTTTGGAGAGGACTGCTCGGTAACTTAGACGTAGGCCTATGTAGCCCAGAGGAACCCGGTAATTTGCTAAGAATTATCAAGAACCGAAGATTTAACTAAGTACTGGTGGATGGTGTTGTAGCTTAGGATGTGAGGTTACAAGGCTGTCATGCATTTCCAGCCAGCGGCTGTAGCTAAACCTACTGATAGGCCTAGGCCTATGCGGTGGGTGTTGGCTAATTAGGCTAGCTTAACTTAGGCCATAGACTATTCTCGACACTTGTCTAGCCTAGTTAAGCTATTTTATTGTTAAAAGCTAATCTAACATGAATGCACCTCTCTGTTAGGCTTAGCATAAGCTAATAGCCTAGGACCTGCACTTGGGAATCCTGAAAGTCTGTATCTTAAGGTGTGTTAGGCTGTAGGCTAGAATATCAAGGGAGTAGGCCTATAGGCCTAAGGTAAAGACTGCAAAGGAAAGAATGCAAAAACTTAACCTGAACAAGTTAAATTCTTAACATTCACGACAAAATCAGTTGACTGGTTGAAAGCTATTGATGGTATTTAGGCTGAGGTGGCTTACCTAGCATATTGAAAGTACAGTACTGTAAGTACATTAAATAGAGAAACATCAATGCAGAATTCAATAAAAATGACATGCAATGGCTAGCCTTATCATATTCAGTAACCTAGTTAACTAATTACTCAGTGCCAGAAGTTCATAGCGATCATTTTTACCACAAGGGATCTTAGTTGCACGGATAAATCATCAGTATATACATTAACATTACTTGTTATGGTTCATGCATCATATCCATATGATTTAGAACTAAGAGGTTTTAATTTAGGTTGTCTTCCTGAAATCATATTAATGTTTATTTGAGTGAACAGTTTTTAGATAATTACCTCATTTTAATTACTTTTGGTAAAGGCTAATGGTTTCCAATGCTGTTTGGAATAAAAAAACATGACTGCAAAATAGTTTTGTAAATTTTATAAGTCTTAAAGGAGTCTTTTTCCCTCGTGAGTTTGTGATTTAAACTTATTCAAGTTCACATGCTGCTGGACAGTACTTATTACTGTATATCATAGGTGTAAAAAAAGTGAGTTTACAATGCAGTACTAGTTTTCACCTTGTTCCATTGGACTTCCTTCATGTATTTTAAGCCCTCCAGTAATTCTTGAGAATTGTTCAGTATAGGGTAGTATATTCCACATCTTTGTTACTAAGTTATTTATCTTCTTTCAAGCACCTATTTCCTGTCCATTTTGAGAAGTTATCTTTATAGCAGTAAGAAAACTTTATGCTCTCTAAGGTCAGTATTCATGATCAAAAGTTTTTGTACATAGTGTTCAAGCAAGGGAAGTAGAAATCACACATTTTAATGTATTTATTCTTTTGACAACAGGGATATCTGCTGTTAGCTTTATAGTCTGACAACAAATCTTTTTCCATCTTCCATTCATATGAGTTAAGGAGAGAATGTAAAGTATAGTGTTAGTGGGACTTTTAGATATTTTACAGAAGTCGTCTTTTGGTAAAAATATCTAATACTGTATTTATATCTTTTATCATTCCCTATGTAATTACAATGCTGGAGGGTGTCTTTTGTTCACAGTGTCATCTTGATAAAGTAGGGAGTCAGCTGTATAATTTTGAATTTTTATTCTTATATGTACATTTTATACAGATTTTTAATAAATTTGTGGCATATTTTTTTCATACTAACTTATGAAATGACAAAATATCTTTAGCATCAGTAACCATCATAGGGGCATTCTCTGTCAGATCAACCAGTGTTTAACACCCTCATTTCTCAGATTTTGATAAAATTTGGCCCACAGGAAAATCATAGGCCCTGTATCCATTTCTGAAATTTTTAGACCAATCTGACAAATGGTTCAAAAGATATGAGACCTCAGGAAATTTGACGCCCAACTTACAAATATGGTGTTCACTCATAGGTTGTTTCATGAAAAATACTTACATACACAAACTTTTTTTTGCTGATTCTAATAGCTAATGCCGTTTCCTTCATTTTTTAGATTATAAAAAAATTTCTCATTTGATACCCCGGATCTCAAATTGTGACCTTAAATTTTGTTTTCACTTATACAACTTACCTGGTAGTTACATATAGCTGTCGTCTTTGACGTCACGGCAGTATTCAAATTTCGCGCTAGCGCTAGCGTTACGAAAGGTGATCCCTCTACCCCCCGCCCTCTATCGGGGTATCGGGAACCGTTCCAAGAACACGTCATTAGTTTTTGCCGTGCCGAACCGGTAATACGGTTCTGCTGCTGGTGGTATTTCTCAACAATTCGAACTTGTAGTTCCCTTTTTTGGTGAAGTACTCGGTTTGTTGTTTTTTGCTGGCGCTAGTTATTGCTTGAGCGTTATTCTTAGTTAGACTATTATGTCTGATTCAGGTTCTAGTGGTATCCGGTTTTGCAGCAAAGGCTGCAAAACCAGCCTTGTTAAGCTTAGTTTAGATCTGCACACCTCTTGCTTTTCATGTAGGGGGCAAAAATGTTCTGCTGACTTGACTTGTAACAAGTGTGAACTACTAACTTTGTCTGACTGGAGTGCTTTGGGGAAGTACATGAAGAAGCTAGAGAAAGATAGGATAAGGAAGGCCTCTTCTAGGTCTTCGAGGTCAGGAGGTAGTCAAGAGGTTTTTGTAAACCCTATTAACCCTGCTCCCCCTGTAGTTCCTGTAGTTTTACCTGCCCAGACACCGTTTCTCCCAATCCTGATACCGTGTCAGTCCTTAATGCTTTTATGTCTTCCATGCAGAAAATGGGAGACAATTTGCAGCGGTTAGTAGACCGCAGTGATAATGCAAGTGTTGTTCCTTGTGTAAGTGTTGTGGAGGAGGTAGCTTCTCGGCCCATTCACGCTCCCAGGTCTAGGCCCCTGTCAGGCTCCCAGGTTCCAGGGAGAAGGCATGCCGAAAGCCGAAAGGAGGTGAGTGGGACCTGCTCCCGAGCAGTTGCCCCCTCAAGCAGTCCTGTTGCCGCTTCCCAGGCTGCTGGCCCTCACCACCGAAAAGGTGAGGAGTGGATAGTGTCGAGTGGCTCCAGTTGGAGTTCCTCTCCTCCTAGAGGATGGCGTTTTCACGACGCTTCTAGACCTTTGAAGAGGTCTCGTCTGCTTTCACCATCGAAGATTCCTAAGAAGAAGGCGCTTCTGGAGGATCCTACCCCTTCCTGTAGCTTTTGGGCAGAACCGGAGAGGCTTTCTTCGTTGGACTCGTCTCATTCGTTTTCGGCTGAGCCTCCTTATAAGACAGATGCAGCTGAGAGGTCTGCTCCTTTGGCGCCAGCGACTCCTGTGACTCCTGTTCCTGTGGCGCCTGCTCCAGCATTCGATGGACCTCAACAGCTAGTGATTGACGGAATCAACGCCCGTTTGGACTCGATTTTACAACTTTTGTGTAAAAGTCAAGTCTCTTCTTTGGCTCCTCCTACGATGCCAGCGGCGCCCATCTCGACTCCTCTTTCAGTCGCCCCGGTAGCGCCGCCGCTTGCGCCTCCGTTGGCGCCACCTTTGGCTGCTGTGCCGATTGCGCCTCCTTTGGCGCCTCCTGTGATGCCAGCGGCTTCCGCCTCGACTACTCTTTCAGCCGCTCCGGTAGCGCCGCCGCTTGCGCCTCCATTGGCGCCACCTGTCGTCATGGTACCGACTGCTCCTCCTTTGGCGCCACCTTTGATTGCTGTACCATCTGTGCCTCCTTTGGCGCCTCCGATGGCTCCTCAACAGGCTCAAACTCTTTCGGTGGCACAGCAAGAATATGTCACGAGCCTCCCAGCCCCCGCTCGTGTAACTCAAGTTTCAGTTCAAGGGGACTTGGATGAAGACGTAGTCCAGCTGGACTTGTCCCCAGTATCTGACGAACTCCTCTCGGGCTTAGAGGAGCAGTGTAAGGAGGAGAAGCCTCCGCAAGCTCTCTTCTTACAAGAAGCTCTTGAAGTTCTTTATTGAGAACTTCCTGATTCGTTCTCGCCTGCGGCTCCTCCGTCTCCTGGGTCCCAGTACAAGAGGGACAAGGCTTCTGTTTCTTCTTGGACTTTGAAACTTGTCCTGTCCTGTCTCAGCGAAGAAAGGCCTTAAGAAGATGGATGCTAGGCTGGCCGAGAAGAGGAAAGTGGGAAGAATGTCTTCTGTCTTCCTCCTTCTCGTCGTTCCTTCCGTAACCGGGGTTGGTACGAGACTGGGGAAATGTTTTCCCTGGGTGTGGCTGCCTCCGCACAGGGGGACTTCTGCAGTCTCGTGGATGCCAGTAGGAGGACCGCACTTAATTCTGCGAAGGTTTTCTTTACGTCCTCCAAACTGGATCAAGTTTTCAAGAGCGTGTTTCGGACTCTTGAAATAGTGAGCTTCCTGGACTGGGCGATTGCGGCCTTAGCCAGGAAGATTAAGGATTTTAATCTTCCTTCTGAGCTCTTGGATGATGTGGTAGGAGTAGTAGACTGCATTGATAGGGGCATCTGCGACGGTGCAGTAGAACTTGCCTCTTTATTTACGGCAGGGGTTCTCAAAAAGAGGCAACTTTGGTGCTCCTTTTTAGCAAAAGGTATCTCTTCAAACCAGAAGTCGGCTCTCCTGTTTTCTCCTTTGGACAAGGCACATCTTTTTCCGCAAGAGTTGGTTTCTGCAATGTCCCAGGCGTTAGCTCAGAAGTCAACCCAGGATCTTTTGTCGCAGTCTGCCAAGAAAGCGAAAAGACCTGTGCTTTCTACCGCTTCTGTGCGCGGTGTTTCGTCTCCTGCTATCTCGTTTGGACAGTATAAAGGGAGATCCTCTAGACGTGTTTTTGGCAGGGCCAGAGGAAAAGGCAAAGCCACGCCTAGAACCTCGACGGCCCCCGAGAAGAAATGAACCTTTTGTCCTCCATTCAGCAGTAGGAGCCAGACTGCAAAGGTTCTGGCAAGAGTGGCAACGGATCTCGGCAGACCCTTGGACGATCCAAGTTTTAAAGGAAGGATATGCCATCCCCTTCCTTTCCAAACCTCCTTTAGTGGAGGCTCCAGTTTCTTTACAGGCGACTCGCACAACTCCATGAAACTAGACGCCCTTCGCTCAGAAGTCCGAGCCATGCTGGAGAAGGAAGCGATAGAACTGCTTCATGCCCCTCTATCTCCAGGTTTCTACAGTCGTCTGTTCCTGGTTACGAAAGCATCAGGGGGATGGAGACCCGTACTGGATGTGAGTGTGTTGAATGTCTTCGTTCAGAAGACAAAATTCTCCATGGAGACAACGCAGTCGGTCTTGGCGTCTTTACATCAGGGGGATTGGATGGTTTCTATAGACCTCCAAGATGCTTACTTTCACGTCCCAATACACCTAGATTCAGGAAGTTCCTGAGGTTCGTCTTTGAGGGACAGGTGTATCAGTTCCGTGCCCTCTGCTTCGGTCTGTCGACAGCCCCGCAAGTTTTCACAAGGGTCCTGTTATCAGTAGCCAGACACCTTCACCTGGAAGGAATTCGAGTTTCTATGTACCTCGACGATTGGCTGCTCAAAGCGGCATCGAGGGAGAGCTGTATGGAGGACCTATCAAAGACTCTTCAATTGGCAAAGTCTCTAGGCCTCATTGTCAACGAGAAGAAGTCTTGCCTTACTCCCAGTCAGCAGATTGTCTATTTGGGAGTGAGCCTGGACTCTCAGACTTTTCAGGCTTTTCTGTCCAGTCAACGGATAGCCTCATGCCTGCAGAAGATCGACGACTTTCTGCAGAGGAAGATCTGTTCCGCGAACGAGTGGATGAGTCTCGTGGGAACCTTAGCTTCAGTGGAGAAGTTTGTAAGACTGGGGCGCTTGAACCTGAGGCCACTGCAGTTTTACCTGCAAGAGAAGTGGCCCAGGAAACAGTTCCCGGACTCCTTCACCTTCGCCATTTTGGAAGAGATAAAGGAGTGCCTCCATTGGTGGAGGTCAGAAGGAAGGCTGACACAAGGACTTCCTCTTCAGCTTCCGAACCCAGACCTAACTTTGTTTTCCGACGCCTCGGACAAGGGCTGGGGAGCGACTATGGGGACAAAAGAAGTTTCGGGCCAGTGGCAAGGAGAAGAGAGAAACTGGCATATAAATCGAAAGGAACTAAAAGCGGTTCACTTAGCTCTGTTGGCCTTTCAACAAGAAGTGGAAGGCAAATGTGTCTTGGTCCAGGCGGACAACACGACCGCTCTGGCATACATTCGGAAACAGGGGGGCACTCACTTGTGGTCCTCTACGAGACCTCGAGGGAGCTACTGGTTTGGGCGGAGGAGATCGGGACCAGACTAGTAACGAGATTCATTCAAGGGGAGAGAAATGTAGCGGCGGACCTTCTCAGCAGAAAGAACCAGGTCCTGTCCAACGAGCAGACTTTACATCCCCTAGTTTGCGAGGAGCTATGGAAGGTATGGGGACGTCCTCTCATAGATCTCTTTGCAACCGACAAGACGACTCGGCTGCCCCTTTACTGCTCTCCGGTTCCAGACAGCTAAGCGGTTTTCGTGGATGCAATGTTCATGAACTGGTCGGACCTGGATCTTTATGCTTTTCCCCCGTTCAAGATCTTGCAGCAAGTCATCTCGAAGTTCTCAAGCCATCGGAACGTAAGGATGACTCTGGTGGCTCCATTCTGGCCGTCCAGGGAGTGGTTCCCGGACCTTCTAAACCTCCCGTCAGACTTTCCGAGACTTCTGCCAGAGAGACCAGATTTACTCAGACAGCCGCACTTTCAGAGGTTCCACCAAAACTTGTCTGCTCTTCATCTTGTCGCCTGCAGACTGTCAGGAGACTCGTCAGAAAGAGAGGCTTTTCAAGAGAGGCTTCAGAAGCTATCGCGAAGCCAAGAAGAGAATCCTCTGACAATGTTTACCAGGCGAAGTGGACACAGTTTAGGTCCTGGTGTCGAAGAGAAGGCGTGTCTTCTTCTTCGACGTCTATAGCTCAGATGGCCGATTTTCTCTTGTTCCTCCACAGAGAGAAAAAGCTTGCTGTGCCTACTATTAAAGGGTATAGAGCCATGTTAGCTTCGGTCTTTCGACATAGGGGTCTTGAAGTGTCTTTGAGTCAAGACCTTTCAGATCTGATTAGATCATTTAATACGTCAAAGAGGGACCAGAAGAGACCAGTGGCGTGGAATCTTGAGGTAGTGCTGAGATGGTTACGGTCTCAATCCTTTGAACCGATGGCGAACATCTCCTTGAAGGATCTCACGAAGAAGACTCTCTTTTTGGTAGCTCTGGCTACGGCCAGGAGAGTAAGTGAGCTACATGCGATAGATAAAAGAGTAGGCTTTGCTAAGGGGAAGGCAGTATGTATGTCTACTCTTGGTTTCTTAGCCAAGAACGAAGACCCGTCAAGACCTTGGCCAAGAGTTTGAAATTAAGGACCTTTCCCAATTGGTCGGTCGAAAAACCCGAGAGGTACCTCTGCCCTGTGAGAGCTCTCAAGTTCTATGTTCAGAGAACGAAGAAGCTCAGAGGTCCCAGTGACCACCTCTGGTGCTCGGTTAGAGATCCTTCGAGGCCTCTCTCCAAGAATGCCCTTTCCTTCTTTTTGAGAAGCCTGATAAAAGAAGCTCATGAGCATTGTGCTGACTCGGAGATGAGTATTCTTAAGGTAAAGGCGCACGAGATAAGAGCAGTTTCGACTTCTGTAGCCTGTAGCAGAAACTTATCTGTTAAAGACTTGGTTAAGTCTACCTTTTGGAGATGCAAGTCAGTATTTGCATCGCATTACTTAGTGGACGTGCAAACTGTTTTTGAAAAGTGCAGTACGCTGGGGCCCTTTATTGCGACTGACACGGTGTTGGGGGAGGGTGAAAAGGAGTCCGCTCCTTAACTAACATTTTCACCTTGGTGTTGGGGTTGTTGTTTCTTTAAGGTTGTCTGGAGATACACGGTGTGGTAGTATCTTCCAGTTTTTAATCTTTGGTATTGGTTTTATGGTAATGTTAGGTGATCCTCGTTTTGTTGTTCGTCGTACTGCGCCTGATCAAGGGCATCAGACTTGTCCGCACGCAGCCATGTTCTCACGGCAGGTACTGTTTTTGTTGTGTCCGACACACG
This sequence comes from Macrobrachium rosenbergii, assembly GCF_040412425.1. Lineage (NCBI taxonomy): Eukaryota > Metazoa > Arthropoda > Malacostraca > Decapoda > Palaemonidae > Macrobrachium > Macrobrachium rosenbergii. The sequence continues at coordinate 9,541,618 of NC_089746.1, read as the reverse complement.
GATCCCTTATATCCTCTCAGCACAATATAAAGGCCAGCAGACTACAGAGGCAGTAACCACTGAGTCAGCTACCTTTAAAGGTAAGGAACCTATGTCTAACTTGTTGCAAGTAGATAATTCCAAGAATTTTATTAGTTGCCAGTGTCCCACCTCCTCAAGGTGCCAATCAGCTATATGTAACTACCGGGTAAGTTGTATAAGTGAGAATGACATTTTTATGATAAAATAACGTTTCACTTATACTTACCCGGTAGTTACATAATCATAACCCTCCCTCCTCCCCTCACCTGGGCAGTTGGGCAAAAACTTATGACGTGTTCTTGGAACGGTTCCCGATACCCCGATAGAGGGCGGGGGGTAGAGGGATCACCTTTCGTAACGCTAATGCCAGCGCGAAATTTGAATACTGCCATGACGTCAAAGACGACAGCTATATGTAACTACCGGGTAAGTATAAGTGAAACTTTATTTTATCATAAAAATGTCATTTTTTGTATACCTTTTTTATTTTTCAACGTAGAGTTTTAAAACCTGTATATTTGAATTCCTTGGCTCTTTCTGATTCTAAATATATAACATTTATGCAGTTCTGATCATTATTAACCAAGTTATGGGTCAGTGAAAATATGTGACCTCACACGTGACCTCAAATTTCCCGAGGTCATATCTTTTGAAGCAAGTGTCGGATTGGTCTAAAATTTCAGAAATGGATACAGGGCCTATGATTTTCCTATAAACCAAATTTTATCAAAATCTGAGAGATGAGGGTGTTAATTTAAAAAAATTTTGGTTGATTTAACAGAGAATGCCCCCATAGGAACCCAGCTATAAATCAAGAGGCCCATTGTACTTTTCTTTATAAAGAACACCCAAATCAGTAACATCTTGTTTAAATAGATGTTCTGGATATGTAATGCAATGGTTTTTTATCATATTTTTTATGAACAGATATAAAAGTTTTAGAACAATACAGTAATTATACAAAATTTTATGGATTTAAATTGTTACAATACAGCAATACCCCGAACTTGTGTGATTCGAGTTGCGCAAATTCACAGACACGTGAACTTTTCACTGGAACCTAACTAATTGTCATACATGAGTTTTTCACAGACACACGAACATTTGTGAATGCTGAGAAACCCTGCAAAAGTGTTTATGTTTGATTTTTTATGTAATTTATAAGTTTTCCAGCTTTTATGTGTAAATTAAATAATATTAAATAATAAAAGTAATAATTTTTCTTTTCTCTCTCTCTCTCTCTCTCTCTCTCTCTCTCTCTTTTACTGAGATGAGAGAATTTTTATGGTACTTGTATATGTTTATTTGTTTTGTATGATAAATAAGATTTTACCTAATAATTAGTACTAATTTTCAAATATTAATGAGATTAAATATAATAATAATAAAGACATATTGATTTAACATGACAAGAAGGGGGCGTGTTGTTGATTAGCAGGTCAAAGGTTTCTCTCTCTCTCTCTCTCTCTCTCTCTCTCTCTGTATCTGTGATAATTCATAAAAAATTTAATTCTCTTAAGTAAGGACAACTGTTATCTCTCTCTCTCTCGTTCATAGTTAATGCAATGTCCTTATTACTGTTTCTCTATATGTCTTTAACTGTACAGTAGATAATTTTAGATTGATCTAATTTTACCTGTACCATCTACAAAGTGTAAATGTGCCGTTCTAAAACATAGAGACATAGAGCATTTCAGAACAATGGTAATAATAATAGTAATATAACTGTAATTACAAATTTCGTATGTGATACATATTTTAAACAAACAAATATCCTTCACTTATCTTTTAAGAAGCTCGAAGGCAAAGCTGTCAGATATGTCAGTTTAACATGACAAGAAGGGGGAGTGTTGCTGATTAGTGGGTCAAAGGTTTCTTATGTAATCTCTCTCTCTCTCTCTCTCTCTCTCTCTCTCTCTCTCTCTCTCTCTCTCTCTCTCTCTCTCTCTCTCTGTGTCCATTATAATTCATAAAAAATTTCACTTTCGTAAGTAAGGACAACTGTTGGCTCTCTCTCTCTCTCTCTCTCTCTCTCTCTCTCTCTCTCTCTCTCTCTCTCTCTCTCTCTCTCTTGTTTGTAGTTAGCGCAACCTATGTATTACTGTTTCTCTGTATGTCTTTAACTGTATAGTAGATAATTTTAAATTGATCTAATTTTACCTGTACCGTCTACAAACTGTAAATGCGCCGTTCTAAAACATGGAGTTATAGAGCATTTCAGAATAACAAAGAGACGGAGATAGAATAAAGAAGTTTTTAAAAACAAGGTTGAGAAGACTTCTAAAATTAGATTGGTGGAATGGGGAGAAAGAGAAATAGTATACTAATCTTCACACTCTCCTATATTTTTATGTCGACCATTTATTTCTTTTTTTAAGGGTAATGCATTAAGCTAACTTTTAAATGAAATTACAGTAACTTTAATTTCATATAAAAGTTATTTTAATGCTTTGGGAGCATGATTAGGGTCATATTTAGTGTTTAAATTTTAGAAACACTCATGTATTAGCATTTCTAGAGACCGTGCCAGACTTACACAGAAATTCGTCTTGCGCTAGGTGGTCTGGAACCTAACCTCGCATAAGTTCGGGGTATGACTGTACAGAAAGACTTTCCCATCACCTTTGTACTGTAAATGATTGCAGGAACCATATTATTACTGTATTCTGCAGATACACATGAAAATTGGACTGCAAGTGATAGAGGAGTCACCCCTTAATTGGGTATCCTAATTTGTTAGTTAACCCACCACTAACAAAACAGTTTAAATTCTAGATGTGGTATAATCCATTTTGCCAGTAAAGCTGAGATTCGTAATGGAATAGTTTTTAAAATATCTGAAAGAGTTACAGATACTGTATATATGTATATGAGCATCTATAGGTTTACTTGGTTTTAGTTTGACACCAGATGTATTTTCATACTGCCTTTCATATTTCAGATACTAAGGGTTGCTGTTGTTCTGGTGGCTTGCTGGACATGGTAAGCCGAGTGGATCAAATCTATCGGAGCATACTCTTGACTAGATTTTTTGTCAGAGGTTGGGGAAAGCCAGAGAATCTCCGCAGGATATTTGCATTCAGGAAGATCCTTTCAAATCGAGAAGCCTGCTTCCAACTTGTAGATAAAAATCATCCAGTGACTATCACAAAGGTTTGCTCTTTTCATCTTGTTTTTCATTTACTATTAGTAGAGGTACTGTAGAGGTCTCCTTGATTGCTGAATTGTCATCTTTTCAAAATGTAAAATTCCTCTCATAGGATAATGTTCTGTACAGTACATTTCTTTTTGGTAAACTGTTTTCCATTTGAAGGCATTGCATCTCTCTGTTTAGATATTCTTGATGTTTTAACAAGACAGTTTTTTGTCACTCATTCCTGTTCATTCCATTCAGTGGCTCTGTTTTACATTGCTATTCATAGTTTATTTCACAAATGGTTATACTGTTTTGTGAAAGTTTGCTGTTTGTTAATTGCCTCATGCTAGTTCCTTAATAATTAATGGAAACCGTACAGATATAGGAAAAAAACCACAGGTCATTAACAAGACATGCCTGTTGTTGTCTCACCAACTGGAGTATCAGTACTGTTTGCTTAGTAATTAGGTACCATGCAGCAAATTACAGATTGCCCTTGATTTTTGAAATTCAGCTTACATCTGTTTGAAGTTATAGCCAAAATTTCTGGGAAATTGAAGTACAGTATAAGTAAAATGGAAAATCTAATTCTTGAATACAGTATGTTTAAAAAAGTGAAATAACTGAACTTACAGTATGTTTAAGTAAATGAAATAATTGAACTTATAGTGTGTATTTATAAGATGAATACCTGTAAAAATCTATTTTGAAATTAAGATACAAAAGGTAATGCATACAAAAAATAGTTCTTGGACCAACACTTATTTTGCTCATCAGTACTGTAATCCTAGTATGAGTGGTGGACTACCTGTAATACTTGTAGATTTTGATATGTACCAGGGAAACAAAAGTATTGCAATACACTCCCGGAACACCAGAATTCGCCCTTAATTTTAACAGCCAGCATTACCAATGCTGAAGGTAAAACCTTGCCACTGAGCTACCACAACAAACGGTTGGTAACACTGACACAGGTGTGTGCTGACACGCCCACTTTCGTCAATTGCTTTTTGTTCGCACTGCTGAATGGTTGTTCCCTTCAGCAGGGTGAGATTTAATCCTATTACGCGACTTCTCTTTGGTATTTTGGATTACTGGTTTTTCTCCTGGATTTACCACCTTCTGCTTAGATTGTTCAGCCTTTTCTGGATATTTTTGTCGTGGAATGTCTTTGGACTTGGATTCGCCGGTTCTTGAACTCGATTGGTCATCATGGACAAGTCTTCCCTTTCACCTACCACTGCCGCGCCTTCGGCTTTGACTTTGTCTGCCCCTACGATTGTGGATGCTAGCGCTCATCGCTCCTGTTCTTCCTGCAAGAGACAGATGAGTACTTTGAGACATGATAGACACTCAATTTGTCAGGTACGTAGGAAGGTTCAATGTGATGTGCAAACGCATTGCGATGAATGCTCCGATTGGACAGTAGAACAGATGGAGGATTACATTCGTCATCGCAAGTTGTTGGCTAGTAAGGGCAGCAAATGGTGGTCTGATTCTTCATTGCCTCAAGGATCTCAGTCTTCAGTTTCAGATTTAGCAAGCTCAGAGACAGTTAAACAGATAGAAGATAGGATTACGAGTTTTATGACAAGTTTAGTAGCTAGTCTTTTTCAACAATTTGCAGGTAGGTATAGTAGAAGTGTTAGGATGTCTAATCCTTCTTCCTTTTCAGCTCCCCTGTCTGTTCCAGAACCAGCCCTAATGGGTGCTAAGGGTAATGGAGAGCCACAAGCCTCCGAGTGGGAAGGTTTTGCCGGTCCCCTCGGTGCAGAGCAGGCAGTGAAGGACCCCCTCCCCCTAACCCCCTTGTAGTGTTGTTGAAAAATGTAATGTTGAGAATATTAGTCAGGATCAGGAGCTAGGTATGACTAAGACGGATAAGTCTGGATTAGGTAGTGAGGAGAAAGTATCAAGCGTGCAGAGTCGTTCTCAGGGAGAGGTCTCAGTTTCAGTTTCGAGTGGAATTTATGCTCCGGCAAATTTTCCCCTTCATCGCTTCTGTTTCAATCTGGCGCAAGGTCTCTTCCATCTAGTAAGGCGGATTCGGGTGTGTCTCTTTCGGCTTCTAAGAGTGGTTTGTGTGATCAGTATGGGGATGTGGCAGAATATAATGCAGATTTGTTGGGTCTTTCAAAAGGGTGTAGACTTTTGGTGAGAGGTTGTTTTTTTTAATGGGTTTTCTAACATTAGAGAATATGTGACTCAGGAGTGTCGGACATGCTTCAGGATTATCAGGGAGGGGCGGATTCGGTTTACCTTTTATCCCTTCGTTCTAAGGATTCTGCTTTTTCCTCTGGGTTATCTGGAGCTTCACCTTCCACGCCCACATTTTCTGTTGCTCCCTTTTCAGTCTTCTCTTCTGCTTCTTCTTCTTCTTCTTCTGCCTTTCCTGTGGCTTCCGCATCTTCCTCTTTCCCTCTTTCTACGGACCCCGGCATCTCCTCTTCTCAGGTAGCTTTTTCTTTGTACACCATTCCTCTGTCTTCTGCTTTCCCTTCCGCAATACAGTCTTCTTTGGTAGGAGGATCTTCCGGACAGGTGAAAACGCAGTTTCAGCAAAATTTGGCCACAGGTGTTTCAGGTTCCATCCTTTTGGGTATGCGCAACTCCCTTGCTTCCACTTTAAGCATCTGGTATTCCAGGTATTTCACAGGGTTTGCCTGTCGCTTCCAGTTCGGGTTTGAGATCCACGGCTCTGACTGGGCTTGCGGTACCTTCTCCGATCGGTCCGCGGCTTTCATCACCTACATTTTCTGCTGCGGAAGCTCCAATGGTAGCTCCTTCCTCTTTCATTCTCCCTTCTTCTTCTTCTTCGTCTTCTTCCGTCCCTCCAAGCGGTTTCGCTTGCGCATCCTCCCTCAGGGTTTAGTAATTTGGGTTCGACTTCTCTCACTCGTCTTCCCTTTGTTAGCAATGTGGAAGCGGTTTCAGGTCTCTCGGTTCCTCCCTCTCTTCCTCCCTGCGGGATCAACAATTTGGATCCAGCTTCGGGTACCGCGTTAGGTGTAGGTGTTTAGCATTCTGGATATGGCAGTCTGTTTGCAGACTCTTCATCATCGTCTGGGCTCCGATCAGCTCCTCCTCCTTCGTCTGTCTTGGACCGTTCGGATATGGCAGAACAGGATTCTCATCCGGAGGTTCAGGAAATTCCAGAAGATTCAGAATGTCCTCTTGCCAGTAGTAATGACTGCAGACGTATGCTCGAGTATGTCACTTCCTTATACCGTCAAGCAAGAGCTCCGGACCAACCGCATTCGTCAAATCAGTCTCTATTTGAGTCTTTTTATGCCACTAAGCCAGCTCCTCGGACGGTTGTCTGGCATCGGAAGTGACTTCTAATAGGCAGGACATTTCTCTTCTTTCCCCGTGTAAGGTGATCTATTCAGTTCGTGGTAATCCTTCAGCAGGTGTCAGGTTGCCACTCAACGAATCTGTTGAGGCAATCCTGTCTAGGTCCTGCATCGTCTCGCCTTGTAGGGATTTCTCTTAGGAAAGTGGCGGCTCTAGAGGATGTGTTGCGTAATCAGACTGAGGCTCTTTCGCACTCTCTTTGGATGTTGTCTGGGTTAATGGGTTTCTTAAAGAATGACGGATATGTCCCTTCAGATCCAGGGTTGTTTGACAGTTTAATAACTTCTGTTTTAATGGGTCTGGCTCACCAGGCGAATGCCTTGGCTTCGTCGACGACGTTTGTGAGTAAGAAAAGACAAGATTTCTATCTTGGTCATCTTTCCCCGCATTATCCGGATGTCCATAAGAGGGTTTTGCACAGAGCACCTTTAACCTTAGCCAATTCCTTGTTTAGGGATGAGGATATTGCCATTATGGTGAATTTTGTCGCTCCTAACTCAGCTGTAGAATCACAGCAGACTATGATCAGGGTAGCAGACCAGGGTTCTCGTTCCCCTAGAGGTGCGCGCAAGTCTTCTCCTTCTAAGAGAACAGCTTCGAAGCCTCCCCATAGAACACCCAAGAGGTGCGTTTTGCAAACAAAGCTGCATCGGTGTCTGCTTCTAGGCCCTCGTCGTCTCGGGATTTTACCAAGTAGGAGACATGTCCCTCGTCTGTTCCGGTGGGAGGTTGTCTCTCTCCGTTCTGGCAAGTCTGGAAGGAGTGGGGGCAGAGGATTGGGTTGTAGAGGTCCTGAGGATGATCTATCGAATTCCTTTTCATTCCCTTCCCCTTTTTGCTCCTCCCCTGTCGACCTTCCGAGTTATTCCCCGTCTTCCATCAGGGGGATGGCTCTAGTGAGGGAGATTTGGGCCCTGTTGGAGAAGGGTGCATTAGAACCAGCTCCTCCCTCTCCAGGATTTTACAGCAGAATCTTCATCACATCGAAAGCCAGAGGTGCGTGGAGGCCCATTATAGACCTTTCGGGCCTCAACCGTCAGGTGGTTTCAGTGAAGTTTCGTATGGAGATTTTCTCAGTCGGTGCTGCTGTCAGTCAGGAGGGAGCATTGGATGGTCTTGGTGGATCTAGAGGATGCATACCTCCAGATTCCTGTTCATCAGGATTCTCTGAGGTACCTCAGGTTCATGTCTTCCACTGGCATCTTCCAGTTCAAAGTTCTCCCCTTCGGGCTGATGACATCACAGCAGGTGTTTACGAGGGTCATGTCTCCAGTGTCGGCAATTATGCATCGTCGGGGATACAGGATGTTCGAGGTATCTAGACGATTGGCTGATCCTTGCCTCCTCTTGAGAGGAGCTAGTAAGGGCAAGGGACTTCTTTTTAAAACTATGCAGGGTACTAGGAATTCGACTAAACCTTGCCAAGAGCTGCCTAGTGCCAACACAGTCCATGACTTATTTAGAGATGAGGATTCTCTCTCTTCCTTTGAGGGTTTTCCTAACCCTGGAGAGGATCCAGTCGGTCCTTCAACAGGTAGAGGTGTTCCTGTCCAGCAGGGAACAGCTGGTATCAGCTTGGAGAAGCCTCTTAGGAGAACGTCTTCTCTCTCTCTCTTAATTCCAGGGTCTCGTCTCCAGATGCGCTCTCTTCAGGTATATCTCAGGAATCGCTGGGACTTCCGCAACGAGAATGTGGTCATAGTCTGGAACGATTCTTGCTTGTCGGATCTTCTGTGGTGGTCAGAAGAAGGGCATCTGACACCCAGAAGGTCTATCGACTCCCCTCTTCCTGACGTTCGTCTGTACACAGATGCCTCAGATTAAGGTTGGGGAGCAACCTTGGAGGAAACCCAGGCTTGAGGCCCCTGGGGAGATTGGGAACGAGAGGAGTCAACCAATCTTCGGGAACTCTGGGCAGTAAAAGAAGCCCTCAGGTGTTTTTCAGACCTAGTGCGTGACAGAATAGTGGCTCTGTTTTGCGACAGCGTAACTGCCGTGTTGTATCTGAAGAACTTGTGAGGGAGGGGGGAAACGAGATCAACAGAACTCAATATTATAGCTCAGAGAGTCCTTAGATGGTGCGAAGAAAGGAAAATGTCTCTTCTTCCCCAGTTCGTATCGGGGAGTCTCAATGTGCTGGCCGATTCGTTAAGTTGCTCTCGTCAGGTATTGGGGGGGAGAGTGGACTTTGGCTCAGGACGTAGTATGTCAGGTTCTCCGGAATAGGCCAGGAAATGTAGACTTATTTGTGACAAGATTGAATCATCATCTTCCAGTTTACTTCTCACCAGTGGTGGACTCCATGTCGATAGGCACCGATGTGATGTTACAAAATTGGAATCGAATGTAGGTGTATGCTTTTCCTCCATTCGGGCTCATTCATGAAGTAATCAGGAAATTGCAGGAGAGTGTCAAGACGGATATGACTCTAATAGCTCCTTGCTGGCCCCATTGACCTTGGTTTCTGGAACTCTTAGAGCTCCTCAAGGAAGTTCCGATGTTCCTACCCATGCGGAAAGATCTTCTCTGACAACCGCATTTTCACCATTATCACCCAAACCCTCACGTGCTGAACCTAGTTGCATGGCGACTATCAAGCGAGCAGCTAGACAGACCAGACTCTCTAAAGCTGTAGCTAGACAGCTTTCTTTCAGCTTGAGAATGTCAACCCGCAAGCTTTACCAGGTCAGATGGCCACTGTATAGAAGTTGGTGTCGTAAGGAAGGTCACTCCATCTCTAGACCTTCTATTGCTAAGATAGCTGATTTTCTTTTATTCCTTAGCAAAGTCAAGGGACTTTCATATTTTGGCCATTGCTGGCTACCGCTTAGTGCTTAGCAGTATATTTAGCTTCCATCTCCCCAAAATTTCTAGTAGCAAAATCATCCGTGATTTATTACGTTCTTTTAAGATTGAACGTCCTGTCTTGCTGACTCAGGCCCCTCCGTGGAATTTGTCGGAAGTACTTCAATTTTTACGTTCCCCTGCTTTTGAACCCATTGAAGCTCTTAACGTTAAGACAGCTGACTAAGAAGGTGCTTTTTCTTACAGCTTTAGCTACAGCAAAAAGGGTGGGCGAGCTTCAGGCGGTTTCTAGGCTGGTCTCCTATGTAGGAAAGGATATGCATTTGTCTTTTCTTCCGGAATTTGTGGCGAAGATGGAGTTGGAAGTTAACCCTCTGCCTCGTTCGTTTAGGGTTCTTTCTCTGCAAGAGTTTGTTGCTGGCGATCCAGCAGAGATGTCTTTATGCCCAGTGCGAGCATTAAGAGTCTATTTGTCAAGGATTGAGAAATTCCGTCCTTGTCCTCGTACATTTTTTGTCTCTCCGCGGAATCCTTCCTGTCCACTGTCAAAGAATGCGATCAGTTACTTTCTGAGGGAGATGATTTCCCAGGTCTCTCTGGGTTCTTCTTCGTCATCTTCAAGCCCTGTCTTACCCCGAGCGCACAGCATTTGGAGTATGGCCACGTTATCTTCCTTTCTAAGGAATTATTCAGTGTCGTCTATTCTGGAAGTGGCTACTTGGAAATCCGTCTCAGTGTTTACTTCTTTTTACTTAAGAGACGTTCAGTTTGCCTCGTCGGAGGGGTATTCTCTTAGTCTGTGTGTTGCGGCTGACTATTATCTAGGGTGCGTTCATTTTAACTGAGGGGGTATTCTTTTAGTCTGTGTGTAGCGGCTAACTCTATTATCTAGGGTGCGTTCAGTTTAACTGAGGGGTATTCTCTTAGTCCTTATGTAGTGGCTAACTCTATTATCTAGGGTGCATTCAGTTTAACTGAGGGGGTTATTCTCTTATTTCATTGTTTTGTAGGTTAACCAGATAGAAGAATTCCTTTTAGCCTTTAGAATCTTAGGCAACAGTGATAGTATAACCACAGGAAATTAGGTTAGTACGTCTCTTTAACTATCGTAGTCTCAGATAGTTTCTTTACGAGAGTCCAAGGGGGTGCTCTAGTAGGCTAGGCTCTCTCGTCAACACCGAGATACTTCGTCGCTTGTCAGTCATCTGGCCCTTTCCTCAACCCGGACGGGTTACCCGGAGGGACAGTGGCTCTGCACACTGCTTCATTTCCCTCCATACATAAGAGGCTCTGAATAGCCACATGGGAGGTCGGCGGATGGAGACAGTACTGACCTGACTGACGACCAAAGCCCTCTCCAGTATGTCTCTTCACCAAAAGCATCGATCGTTATGGTGAGTGTAGGACTAAACAGATATCCTATGCAGAGTAGATTGGTGAGCTCCCATCTCTGTGGTTGGTAAGAAGGGGCATGCAATAGAATTGATTCCCTCCTCCTCAAAATGTTGTTAACCGGACGAATTCAGGTGTTCAGGGAGTGTATTGCAATATGAAGTTTTATATAAGTAACTTACCAAATAATTACATAGCTATAGTTTCTACTTTACGCGGCAGCTCAAAATTCGAAATTCGCGGTAGCGCTCTTTTGGTTTAGGTGTAGGTGTGTTGCCCCACCCACTATCGGGGAAGAATAGGTACAACTTAGCTAAGGAGCTCAATTCGTTTCTGCCGGTTAATGACTGAACAACACTTATTAGCAGCTCTCGTTTTCGCTTTCACTGGATGGTCGGAGATCGTCTTTGGTGAAGTACTCTTTGATTTTGGTAGCGCAGCTATCTAGCTTAGCTAGATTTTGAATACTTCGATTGTGACTTATTCATTTGGATTTTTTTACCATTATGTCGGACTCTAGTTTATCCAGCATTAGGTACTGCAGTAGAGGCTGCAAAACTAGACTTACGTCGGTAAAATACAACCCACATACCGTTTGTTGTACTTGTAGGGAACAAATTTGTTCTCCTGAATTGAATTGTGACGAATGTGAGGACTAGGAAAAGAGTAAATGGAAGACGTTACAGACTCACTTAGACAAATTGAAACGTGACCGAATTAGAAAAGCTACAGCTAGGGCCGAAGCAAAGGTTTCTGCTAGTGTAGGCCATTCTTCAAGGGATGATATTAATGTTTTGCCTATCCCTTCGATGCCTGTGACAGCTTTTTTTCCCATTTCCAGTCCTCCAGCTTTTCCTGTCACTCCTGTACCTAACTCTCATTCTGATGAACCCAATGCCATTGCCAGCTTAGAAGCACGGGTTGATCAAAAATTTAATTTACTTGTGAATACTGTTTCCCAGATTGGGAACTCTGTGAAGGTCCTAATTAGTGCAGCAGATTGCTGTAAAAATCGTTCAGATAGTGAAACAAGCATGAAATTTGGCACAAACATTCCTAAGACTACGCTCTCTTAGAAAAGGGCGCTGGCCACCTGAAAATCCAAGATGGCGGCTTTTTTCAAAATGGCCGCCATCTATGTTGAGATTCACTGGTTTGGGAGCATCTATTGGATGGAATATGCCAGTTTTTTTAAACCTCGACTTTTAGGTTATAAAAATGTTCCATACCACACATTTTATTGAAAACCCTTACTAAATGAATTGTAACCAAGATGGCGTACAAAATGGTTGCCATAAAAGTTTTTTTTTCTATCCACAGCGCTAGCAGAACATAGAGACCAACTGTTTTTATTTAATGGTATATTCATGTGATCAGACAGTTTAACTAATATGCTATTTTCAACTGAAATAGTAATGGTATGGTCACATACAACATTGTGTCTAAGACTGTAACCATAAAAAGAAAAGAAGAGAAATACGGACTAAACGCAACCAATCTATGTATAGGTCTCTCAACCTACACCTTTGAAAAATTCGAGGATAAGAAGGTAGGCATAGCATGACACGTTGGATGCTCAAGCTAGATTATCTACTGAAAGAGAGGGCAATATTTATCTAGACTTCACATTTGCAAGTGCACAGAGCTGTGCAGGGAAGACCCAGCTTGTAGCACTTGCACCTTTCCCGACAGCCTGCTTTGCATCCACATTTGGTAAGCTGTTGGCAACTCTTGGCTAAGGGCGAGTTGGTTGTCCAGAGGACTTGCCATGCTTCACCAGACTTTTGCCATCCCCACTCAGCAGGGTTCTCTGGCTGTGGCTGACACTGGTGGCCTGCCCCCCACACACAACCAGCCTTGTACAGTTCCAGTTGGAGGACGCTTGGTGTTGGAGCTGCCTGGTTGGTGGAATGGCCTCATATGCCCTTTGTTTTCTGGCAAACATATCAAGTCTAGCCTCATCCACAGTGCCAGCAGTGCTGGATCTTTCATACATAAGTATGACAAACCTCTCCAGGACCTTCAGGTCACTCTCTTCCACTCTGAAGGGTAGTGACTCAGTTTGGAGAACAAGTGGAGGCCTCTGGAAAGATGTTCCATGTCTGCCAGGCGTTGTCTTCTTGCCCTTGCTCGGAAGGCTGACACTGTATCACAGCCTGTGGCATGGAAGAAGAGCATGCCATTCACCTTCTTCTGGCCCAGAGAGTTGCACAGGTCATGCACAGCAATCCAGCAGTAGGCTCTGGCCTTGGCCAAATGCCACCCAAAGCTTCTCTAGCCTAGATTGTGGAGAGTGGAGAAAGCACTGACTGGTGGACAAGAACATCTGTGTCATTTGCTTTAACGTGATGGTCTTGGCTCCATGTTCTGTGGCAGTTGGCATGGGAAAGATGTCATTTGTCAGAATGATAAATGAGAGAAATTTCCAGTCCCTGAAGACTAGGTCATGTAGTGCTGAGGACAGCAGACCCCTTTCTGCAATGACAACATTTTACATCTGTGATTTGAAAGAAAAAAACTGGAACAACTCTGTACTTGTTGGGGCTGGATTGCGCCAGGATAATTGTGTTCTTGTCTTGGGCGCCTTCCTCCTTGAGGAGCCTGGTCTCAGCTTTGAGGCTGGATGTATTGTATACATCAAATCAAGATGATGATGATATGTACTTGTTGCAGCAAATACTATCACAGGCAAGAAGTGTACTGTACAGTGGGTGAAGTGTCTTTACACTTTCTTTTGTAAGGCATGGATAAAAATTGATCCATCTACAAAAGGACATTAGTCTTTGGTTACCTTGAAGTTGGAGTGGAACATGACTCTCCAGGTAAGGTCAAAACCCTGGACTTCTTCACAGCCAGGACTGTCATCACTACCAAAGAGATCTGGAATGGCACATAATGAAATAAATTAGGTTATGCGATAGTAAATATAAAATTTGCAACCATATGTACAGTTTCTGTATGACTACAAATGATTTCATGCATGAAAATTATAAAAATTAAACATATAGGAATTCCTTACCTGATAGAGCTGGAAAAGCTGCTGGGAGGTTACTGCAGGTACAGGTTCAGGCTCAGGTTCTGATTCATAGCCAGGTAGAGGTTCTGGGAATCTGGATTAGGAGTCACTTCTGCAATGATACAAATGATAAAATTTATTGGGTTATGCTGTGTATCTACAGTATGTAAATATAAATTGCAGTAACATTTTTATAAATATTATTACAAGTTATAACAATTTATATTACAGCAGTTAATAAAAATAAAGTTGATCTCCTTACCTAGACTAGGAGTGGCAGGTGGTGCTGAAGACTTCTTCACGAAGAAAGAGTCTAGCCTAGACTGCACTTTCTTCTTCAGCTTTTCTCCTTCAGCGCCTCCCTGTGAGCACTGGGTAGCACTGGTCAAGATCCAGCATTCCTCTGCTGAATCCTCTCAAACCTGGCAATGTTAGGGTCCTCACCCTCAAATGCTGCCAAACATTTCTCCAGGTTGAGCAAAACCCTCTGTCAAGCCCTTGATTGTTAATTCCTTGACCTTTGGTTGTGGTGCCTCTTGTGAACTCCTCCTCGATCATCTGCTTCTCCAGCTCAATAGGTCCTCCAATGACAAGTTTCCTCTATTGTTGGGATGCCAGCAGCTCATGCAATGACATGGCCTCAGGACCTGATCAAGTCCAGTTTCAGCCTCTTCCATAGACAACAATTTTCCTTGGAACAGCCTCAACATCTTCTGCCTGCTCAAACCCTTAAAACTATTGCCTGCTGCGGTTGTTTCTTCCACAGCACCATTCAGAGTCGACTGTCCTTCAGGAGTTTGTCCCAAGCTGTAACCTGGTGCATCTGATGTTCCTGGTTCACAGCATCTGCAATGTTGTAGCAGTTCCAAAAATCTTTCAGAGTCAACTCCTTGTTACCACTGCCATGAAGAAGAGTAAAGAGATGTCATTATTGTCCTCCTCAGGTAGTATGCCACCAAACATTAGCAATGACTCCCTGGTCCATCGGCTGTATGAGGGATGCCAGTATTTGGTGGTAGATACACCACCTTCACATTGGGTTCATGATTACTAAGATTAGCCAGGGTGACCAGGGGCATTGTCTTTCTGATCAAGCAGGATCGTAGCAACAGAAGAGCCTGATCAGGAGAGGCACAATAGTTATGGTTCCAATTCTGGGCTTCAAAGTGGTCATTGAACCAGTGATGAAGACCATCAGATTAACTGCATCATCTATTTCTTGTTGGACTTCCAAATGTCGGGAGTTGACTCTTGAAAATGCCCCAAATATCCCTGGGATTTTCTGTATTGCAGTGTTTGGTAGCACAGGTTCTTTGTTTCAAATCGCCAGCTGGTGAGCATTTGCCCCAAAGAGTATTCAGTCAGCCTCTCCTTACCAGCTTTATGGCCTGGTGCTGTCCAGTGTTCTCCTTGGAAATGGGTGCTGAAATATGGCATTCTTTTCCAAAATAACCCTGTCTCATCTACATTAAATACCTGTCCATCAGCAGTGTAACAACCTTCCCTAATTATCTCAGACCAAACCACTCCTCCAAATTTTGCTAACTGTGTCATCAGCGCTAGCAGCTTCAGCAACCTCCAGTATTGTGTCATAATTTGATACTGAGGCCATACTGAAGCATTTAAACCAGGTTTCTCTTACTGGTTTTGGCAAAATGAGAGTCCCTAGCACTGGAATGGTGTTTTTTCTTCACCAGTGTCGCATGCAGCTTGTTGCCTTCTCTTGAATCAGTAGCAGTTGCTCAGCTGGCAATGGCCTGGTCTGGTCTTCCATGCCAGATCAACAATAACTTGATGTCAGCCCCATCTCAACCATCCCTACAAACTGGAGCACGTTGCTTCACGTTAATCACCTCAGAAAATTGCCTTCAATTGGTGACTGATGATCTTGTACATGTTTCTGAGAATATTTGCTTGTCCTTCACAATGATAACAACTCTGAAAGTTCAGATGATTGCCCAAGTGCACGGCCTATCTCAGTGTTGCAACTTTCAAATTCTCCGAATACTTGATTCTCTGCCAGATTTATGAGCCCATGGTTCTGCTCTTTCTCAGAAGTTTGTCTTGGATCACTAGCATCAGATGATGAACTCTGCCGTTTTGGAGCGTTGTTGGTAGAGGCACAATTCACGAAAAAACTGCATCTGAACAAAGGTTGTTTTCAACAATGTATGTCATCAGTTCTGACAGGAGTGCAAACATCTGAGTTCTGACTCAGTGTTGTTTGGTCTTTCTCAAGGCTCCTCAGGTAGGACCTTTTTCTGTTGAGAGGGCACAAAGACAGGCATTGTGATCTTAAACTCCTGTGCAATGACAGTTACATCAACAGCAAGAGCTTGCCATCACTAAGTAAACTGCAGTTCACGCTTACAAGTCAAGGCCCTTAGTACTAGCCTGTCTGAGATCAAACGTCACTTTCTAACCTTGCAATGTATTTTAATACTTGTAACCAGAAACTGAGTGTTTTTGATGATTACTGCTTAAACCAGTCCAGTTTTTTTATAAATATACGTAAGTTCAAATGGTATTTTGCTGCATTTTTCCTGAGAGTGGCCTCTAATCACCTTCATCCAGCCTTGCTGGATCCATTATCGGCCTGGATTTTTTAATGAATATATCTGAAAATGGGAATGTTCCTTGCCAGCATTGTGTACCCATCATGGTCTAGGACCTGATGACTGGAGGTGATGTCAAGTGCTCACCCTTTGTGGTTCCTGACAAAGACAAAAAGTTCAGTTTGTTTTCTACTGCTCAATATTGGCATTGGCATCATTCTGCCATGATTTGATTTGATCATGCCTAGGGTTATCCTTTACATTAAACAGTTAGCCGGGCATTCCTTTCATGCATAAGAGGTGGACATTGAGTCGATCATTCATCCATGCCATTTAAATTATGGAAGAATATCACCATCCGGGTAAGTACATGAACCATCACCATAAAAACTCTCGGCTCTTTGCTGTTACATCTATTCAGGTGATCTAACTATAGCTGGTCTGGGGCTATTTAGAAAGTTATTTGGGACACTATGTACTAAAATATAAACTACTAGTCTAAGACTACAGGATTTTACAAGCTGAATTAGTGGCATTTCAAATGAAGTTACACAGCAGTGATGTCACCAGTTTGCCCTCTTGTGTGCAGACATACACTCTTTTACATTTATTAATTTTCCTTCAAAATTGATGAGTTATTCGAAAGAGATGGCCTCATTAGGATCTAAAACCACAGAAACCAAGATCCATGCTTAAAATCGATAATTGTTGAAGGGCATTATTTCTCATTATAATTATTGTGAAAACCTTTTCTTTTTTTCCAGTTCCCCATATTTAAAGGTAAACTGTCATTAATTACAGAAACATAATATTCCAAGAAATACACTGGAAGAGCTTTTTACCATTTCCAGTCCTCCAGCTTTTCTATGTGAAAAATTAGCCAAAACCTCTCATTCTGCCATCTTGAACCCAATTAAATTTTTTGCCAGCTTTTCTGAAGCAGGGAACTTCAAAAGCATTTGCAAAATTTCATGCTTGTTTCACTACTGAACGATTCTTATGAAATATGGAATTATCTGCTGCACTAAATGGACAAATTTAATAGTGTTGTGTCAAGTGATGTGTCAGTGGAGGGGGCGGCTGTTCGTCCCACCGATGCTCCTAGACCAAGGTCCCTGCTAAACTCCCCTTGCAAACATGGGAGGAAGCAAACTGGCAATCCAAGGGAGGTCGGTGGGGTTTGCCCACGAGCTGTCGTCGCCTCATCTGAGCCTGTTACCTGCCGATCCCAGGCTGCAGAAGAATACCGTTGGAAAGGTATTAGAATAGATACCCATATCCTTTCTTCAAGTGATTCAGACTCTCCCACATCTAAGAAACGCAGTGACTGTTTTGCGCATGTATCTAGGCCACTGAAAAGGCCAGGCACTTCAATGAATTCAGATTCCCCAGTCTCGTAAGCTAGCGGTAGAGAGAGAACGTAGCCCTCTCCCTTCTTGTTGTTTCTGGGATTCGCCAGCAAGAGATTCTCGCTCCTTTTCACGTGCAAGAAAGCACCCAGTGTACGTCAGTAATGTGCATAAGCGCCAACTCACAGATCGTTCGGCATCCGAGCTTTCGCCTTCAGAGTGCCCAAGGTCCGAGTGCCCAATGTCCGAGCGCCCATCACCTGAGCGTGCAGCTCTCACCTTACCTGTTCGGGAGCACCCAGATTCCAAGTCAGAAGAACCCGTGTTTGACCGCTCGGAACGGGAACGTCAGATCACAGAGCGCCCATCCTTGGCGCGCCAAACGTCCGCGGACAATGCAGTTGCTTCCAAGGAGTCAGTGTCTGCTTCAACAGCGGGTGGGCGCCTATTGTCCGTGCACCCAGTCGATGGGGGTGCCTCTCCCTTCCACCCCACTTCTAATGTTTTCGTGACCCCGCAACAAGAATTTCCGTCGGCCTCTCAAGACCCTTCTTTGGCGCCGCTTCAACCCCGGCTTGACAAAGTTTTGAGCCGTCTTGAAAAACCTACTCCAGCAGTACAGGACACCGTGGAACCCCCAGGATCGCCCGTTTTGTCCGCCGAGGAACCTGCAGAAGAAGAACAACCCACCTCTCATTACTCGGCTCTACTCAGATTTTTCCTGGTCTGCTACCCGTCGTCCTTCTCCCCAGTTGTTCCATTATCGCCGGGTTCAGCCTACCTGAGCATGCGACAACCACCAGGTACCGCCAGACTTCCGCGTATGGTGTTGTCTTCATCATCAAAGAAAGCTTTCAGCCGCATGGATGCCTGGCTAGCAGAGAAGAGGAAAATCGGGAAGGCGGTTTTTTGCACCCCCTTCTCGCTTAATAAGGCAGAAGTACCTGTCTTATGCAACTGGAGAAGCTCCATCCTCAGGAGTTTCTGCCTCCTTTCAAGGAGACTTCTCCAGTATCAAAGATGCTTCTCGTTGTTCAGCTTTCGCTTCGGCCAGAATTCTTTTCACAATCTCGGAGTTGGACCATCTTCTCAAAGATATATTTAAAGTCTTTGAGATTTTTCGTTTTCTAGATTGGACGGTAGGAGCTTTAGCTAAGAAAATAGAAGACTGTGTGTCCCTGCAAGAAAACTTCGCTTCGGACTGGCTGGGAGCACTGGGGTGCACGATAGAGCTGTAAGACATGGAGCAGTAGAACTAGCTACCATCTTCACAACAGGAGTCCTCAAGAAGCGAGATTTGTGGTGCCCGTTTACGGCAAAAGGGGTCACTCCATCAGAATGTTCTTCACTTCTGTTTGCACCCCTGGACAAGGATAATCTGTTCCCACAGGACACTCTAGATTGGATTTCAGTCGATTTACAAAAGAAATCAACTCAAGACCTCATCACTCAATCCACCAAAAGAACAAAATTTCCTGCAAGAGCCACTTCAACTGCAACTCCTAGGATGTCATCACCCCTGCAGCACCATCCCTTTCGAGGAGGTAGAGGCCGCCTCCAGTCCCGACCTAGAACCAACCTCCGAACCTCCAGACCATCTAGGAAACCCTTCAACAAATCTAACCTTAGAAAATGAGACTCTGGTCCTCCGTGTTCCAGTGGGAGCAAGACTTTCCCATTTCTGACCAGTATTGGAGAAGAAAAATGCGGAACCGTGGGTGCTGAAGGTATTACGAGAAGGATATACAATCCCTTCAGGGGAAAACCTCCCCTAGTAACCTCTCCCATCAACTTAGCAGCATACTCAGTAGACTCAGAGAGGTTTTCAGCCCTATCTCTGGAAGTGTCAGCTCTTCTGGAAAAGAGAGCTGTGGAGATAGTCGAAAATGTAAACTCAAGGGGATTTTACAATCGCCTCTTCGTGGTCCCCAAGTCATCGGGAGGATGGAGACCTGTCCTGGATGTCAGTGCCCTGAACCGCTTCGTTCAAACAACGAAATTCAAAATGGAGACGAATCAGTTGGTTTTGTCGGCCATCCATCGGGGAGACTGGATGGTTACGATCAACATGCAAGATGCGTACTTCCATATTCCAATTCATCCGAACTCCAGGAAGTATCTAAGATTCGTGTTCCAGGACAGAGTCTTCCAGTTTCGTGCACTCTGCTTTGGACTATCCACGGCCCCTCAAGTTTTTACCCGGGTACTCGCTCCCTTTACGAAATGGCTACATCTTTTGGGGATAAACATTTTTCTGTACCTGGACGATTGGCTCCTACGCTCCCCCTCCAATTCTCAGTGCACGGAGGACCTACAGAAAACTCTTCGTCTCGCCCAAGAATTAGGACTTTTGATAAACTTCAAGAAGTCACAGTCAGTCCCAACTCAGTCTATTCTATATTTGGGGATAGTGATAGACTCTCAGAGTTTTCGGGCTTTTCCATCCTAACAAAGGATAATTTCTTGCCGCAAGAAAGTTCAGGACTTCGTAATTTGCCACTCCTTCTCAGCCAACGCATGGATGAGTCTTCTCGGAACTCTCTCTTCCATCAAGAAGTTCGTTCCATTAGGCAGGCTTCATACAAGAGCACTACAATTTTACCTCAAAGCCAATTGGAAAAGGAAGTTGTTCCCGGACTCATTCAGTTTCAGCATCACTCCCCAGATAAAAAAGACCTCAGATGGTGGCTAGCAGAAGACAGATTCTCGACAGGAAGGTCTCTGGCTCCAACGAACCCCGACCTAACGTTATTCTCCGACTCTTTGGATCTGGGTTGGGGAGCCCTTCTCAATAACAAGGAAGTGTCAGGAACATGGTCCCTTTCTGAAAGAAACCTTCACATCAACGTGAAGGAACTAAAAGCGATTCATCTGGCACTTCAACACTTTACAATACTAACCTGCCCCAAGACAGTAGCGGTTCATTTGGACAGCATGACCGCCCTAGCGTATATCAAGAATCAAGGAAGGACCCATTCTTTTACGCTCTACGAAGCAACAAAGGATTTTCTTCTTTGGGCAAAGAGCAACAAGACCCAAGTAGTGACTCGCTTCATTCACAGCAAGATGAACGTCCTTTCGGACAAATTAAGTCGGGGAAAACAGGTCCTACCGACGGAATGGACACTCAATCCACAGGTATGCACTGACCTGTGTAAGCTGTGGGGAAAGCCGTTGATAAACCTGTTTGCGACGTCAAGGAACAATCGTCTTCCTTTGTATTGCTCCCCAGCTCCGGACCCACAAGCATGGGCAACAGATGCCATGTTGCAGGACTGGTCGAACCTCGACCTTTACGCCTTCCCTCCCTTCAGCATGGTGAGGGAAGTGTTGAGGAAGTTCAGTTCACACGACAGCGTGTCATTGACACTAGTGGTTCCCCGATCTGTTGAACCTTTTGACAGACTTTTCAAGGCTGCTTCCTCAGAGGAGAAATCTTCTCAGACAGCCGCACTTCCTCCGACACCATCAAGGATTATCCACTCTCGCTCTGACAGGCTGCAGACTGTCAGGAAGCTTGTCAGAGTGAAAGGATTTTCAAGAAAGGCTGCAGAGGCTATTGTTAAGTGCAGGCGACAATCTTCCCCTGCAGTTTACCAATCCAAGTGGGCAGTTTTTAGGAAGTGGTGCCAAGAGCAAAAAATTTCCTCTTCTCAAACGTCTGTAACCCAAATCGCAGATTTTCTTCTATATCTCAGAACATCGAAAGGACTCTCAACATCTACCATCAAGGGTTACAGAGCGATGTTGAGTTCAGTATTCAAACATAGAGGATTAGACCTGTCTTCAAACCAAGACATCAGTGACTTAATCAAGCATTTCAACACTAGTAAGCAAGCTAAACCCTCAGGAGTCGCTTGGAACTTGGACATGGTCTTCGACTGGCTTTCAGGACCACTTTTTGAAAAGATGGAGTTGTCGTCTCTTTGGAATCTTGCGAAGAAGACATTATTCTTGGTGGCACTCGCTACAGCCAAGAGAGCCAGCAAGCTTCATGCCATTGATAAAAGGATAGGCTTTTCACAAGGCAATGCAGTATACTCGCTAATTTTAGATTTTTTGGCCAAAAATGAGGATCCGGCTAACCCTTGGCCTCGCTCCTTTTCTATCAAGAGCCTCTCAGAAGTACTAGGCCCAGACGATCAAGAGAATGTCCTCTGCCCAGTAAGAGCTCTAAGAGTATACCTCAAGAGAACCAAAAACCTTAGAGGATTGGCCCCTAATCTTTGGTGTTCCATTAAAAACCCCAGCCATCCTTTGTCCAAGAATGCACTATCATTCATTTTAAGATCCATGATTTCGGAAGCACATTCGGGAGTTCAAGATGAATTACTACCCTTGTGCAAAGTAAAGGCTCATGAAATAAGAGCTGTGGCAACGTCTTTGGCTTTTAAACGTAACCTGTCTCTCTCTTCAATTTTACAAACAACATTTTGGAGGTGCAAGTCAGTGTTTGCCATGTTTTATTTACGGGACGTTGAGACAGTGTACAAAAAATGCAGTACTTTAGGTCCATTCTTCGCAGCTGGCATGGTATTGGGGGATGAAGGATAGGAGGAACGCCTTCCCTTTCCCTCTATCCACTCTCCTTGAATAAGGGCAGTCGTACTTCTTGGGAAGTTTGGTGGACACTGAAACTTGAGTGTCACCAATTGGTATTTTATGGTTTTGGTTAGATGTCGTATGGTGTAGGTTAATTTTATCTGGTCTTTGTTATTCTGTTGTACTGCACCCAGGGCAAGGGCAGATCCACATATCATTATGTGACCCATTGGGATTATTAGCTTTGGCAACCTGCGAATGACCTCCTACATTGCAAAGCACTCACTCAGTAGAGGTGGCCCTTGGCTCTACCACCACATCGCTGCAGGTCGAGAGGAGCCACGACCAGAGGCAGTACCCGTCTGCTGTTGCTCCCTCACCAGGTAAGGTTACAACAAGCATTCCAAGATGCTAGCTAATTTGCTATCCCAAATTACCCCCCATATTGAGTAGTTTTTTGGGCAGTATATGTCCATTCATCCCACCTCCACTCAATGTGGGATTCAGCTATGTAATTATTTGGTAAGTTACTTATATAAAAATGACATTTTTATAATAAAATAAGTTTTATATATACTTACCAAATAATTACAGCGATCCCAGTTTCTGACGGGGTTCCGTTCTTGCTTGCTCGTCGTAACCGAAAATCGTCGTAAACCGGAAAATCGTCGAAAATCGTCAAAATCATAAGAAAACCTTACTTTTAAAGCTCTGGGTGCATTGAAAACGACGTAAACTGCATTATTATTGAGTTTTACATCAAAAAACCTTCAAATTATGATTATTCTGCCGTTTTGGGGCCAAATTTCTTCCGTCGGATCGGCGACGACGCCCGTAACCCGAACATGCGTCGTAAGCCGGGAAATAATTTCTGATGAATATATTTGAAAAGCGTCGTAACCTCGGAACGTCGTAAGCCGGAACCGTCGTAAACCGGGGACTGCCTGTACATGATCGGAGCCTGCCCTCCTCCCCTCTCATGGACATAGGCTAGAGCATAAACGAATTGAGCTCCTTAGCTAAGTTGTACCTATTCTTCCCCGATAGTGGGCGGGGCAACATACCTACACCTAAAACAAAAGAGCGCTACCGCGAATTTCGAATTTTGAGCTGCCGCATAAAGTAGATTCTATAGCTATGTAATTACAGTATTTGGTAAGTATATATAAAACTTTATTTTATTATAAAAATGTCATTTTTCACAATAAAACTAATATTGTAATACCTACTTGAACACCTGAATGATTCCCACCCTCCTTTCCCCACATCGATTTTGACCTTGAATAAAGCAATTGACGAAAGTGGGCATGTCGGCACACACCTGTGTCAGTGTTACCAATCGTTTGTTGTGGTAGCTCAGTGACAAGATTTTACCAACAGCGTTGGTAATGCTGGCTGTTAAAATTCCCACTAGTGGGATTGGTAATTGAGAGTTGTTTGGGCTAGTGGGATTAAGGACGAATTCAGGTGTTCAGGTAGATATTACAATATTAGTTTTATTATGAAAACTTCATTTTTTTTTTATTTTGACTTAAGATTTCAAGTATGTTGTAAGAAAGTAGATTTGTATCAACTGTTCATGACTTACAGGAAGTTGATTCAGGAGATCATGTTCTTTTGGAGGCAGAGTTCACATCACCCTTTGTGGCTCACTTGCCCGGTCTTCTGCCGAAGGAATCAGAGAAAGCCACCTTCCAGATTGTGCTGCCAAAGTCATGGCAAAGTCACTTGAGGCCTACATGTCTTCATTTGGCTGGGACAGGAGATCATGTAAGGACAGTCTAATGTGTAACGTATAATTTTAAGCAAAGCTGAATAACCAGTGGCTATGATGAATATGCAGATATTACAGTATTATATGTTATGGGAATTCCTCAAATGTTACATTCAACATCTATAAAAATTAAACATTGAATTATAAATAGTTGAAATATTTTACTGAAACTAAGATTATACCAAATTTAATTACTGTATAAGAAACAATAATGAGAATTATTAAGTCTTGAGTGGATAGCATGAGTTAATTCATCATCATCAATGTTTTTATGGCAGCTTGTCCCTTTATTGGTTTAGATATGAAATGTGTTCTTTGCTCTCCTCTGCCTTGAGCTCTTTTTGCCTGAACTCCAATGGGTCTATGAAGACCTTTTCCATTTTTCCCTAGGGTTTTGTATAGGTCTCTCTGTCCTGCTACTTATATATATAATCTACTGCTTTTTTGATAAACTTTTCCTTGTACCTATACATCGCATGTCCAGTTATCTGTATCTTTGAGACATCATTTGTTTTCCTAGGATCTGGGCACCACATCTTGACACTTCCTCATTCATGATAGATTTTCCCACTGCACTCTGGGCATGAATCTCAGCATTCTGTAGTTACACCTTTTCGAAATCACTTCCATTTTTCCTGTCAGCACCTACATTGCTGTTGCACATACTGCAGTAGTAATAGGCCTTATATAAATCAGTCGTCAGCCTTTGTTCTCTGCTAATGGAATAAGTTTATTTTCAAGTTGTCTAGCCATATGTCCCTATGTCATTCATACTGCTGCAATTCTGTTTTTTTTTTTTTTTACAACCTTTGCAACTCTTGCTTCACAGTCCAGTGTGTTTGTAAGATAACAGAAATACATTTATTGTAAATTCCTAGATCTCTTGTTATGATAGAGTACATCACTAGCTTTATAAGTCTCCAGAAGCCACTGTCTTCCTAATACCCATCTAAGTAGCCTATGTGTTTTAGTAATCTAAATAGTGCCTTTTCAAGATCTACAAATGTTTGGTATATTTTCTTTTGATTTGAGGGTAAATTTTCTAATGCCATTCAGGAAGAAAACATTTAGAGGCATTTGATTATGTTGACATTAGACAGACATTGACAGTGACTGATATGTAGAAAGTCTTGATCATTCGGCATTTCAGTTTTAATTTTCCTCATTCCAGTACATTTAATTCTTCTTGTTATACTTTACATTCCTATAAATTTTTAGTTACAGTGTTTTCAGTACTTTTAAAATATGGAAAATATTCTTTCGCAGGGTTTTTGGAGAAGAAGAATGTTAATGGCAAAACCCCTTCTTGACGAAGCAGGCATTGCTTCAATCATGTTGGAAAACCCTTTCTATGGATGCCGGAAGCCTAAAGATCAGCTGTGAGTGTTATCATTTTTTATGGGGATTCACTTTTGTGGTTGCAGTTAATTATATTGTATTGAGTGAGTTTTACAGTGTCCAGTACGAGAATCACATTTTAGTTTGTTTTCATTACATAAATTTTGTTTTTATTTTTCTTCATTGTTTAGAATTCTTTTTTATTTTGTCATTAACAACGTGTTCATACAATAATATTTTTATTAACAACCATTTGTGTACTTCATTTAACCCTTAAACGCCGAGCCTCTATTTACAAAAACGTCTCCCGTATGCCGGCGGCGTTCGGTGAGTTAGCGCCGAAGCGGAAAAAAAGTTTTTTTCAAAAAATCACAGCATGCTTAGTTTTTAAGATTAAGAGTTCATTTTTGGCTCCTTTTTTGTCATTGCCTGAAGTTTAGTATGCAACCATCAGAAATGAAAAAATATCATTATCATATATAAATATTGGAATATATGACAGTGAAAAAAAAACAATTGTATACAAATCGCGCTGTAAGCACAACGGTTAAAGCTAATGAGTTAATTTTTTTTAGTTGTATTGTACACTAAATTGCGATGATTTTGGTATATAACAAATTGTAAAACGATCAAAGCAACACAGAGAAAATATTATCACAAAATGATGCATGAATTCGTAACGCGCGGACATAAAAAAATGTTTTTTTCAAAAATTCACCATAATTGAAATATTGTGCTAGAGACTTCCCGTTTGTTGAAAAATGAAGCTCATTGATTGAATATTACTAGACTGTAAGTGTTTTAGCTTACAATTGCAGTTTTCGACCATTTCGGTCGAGTTAAAGTGACTGAAAGTCGAATTTTTTCTATATATCGTGATTTATATGAAAATATTTCAAAACTGATAAAAGCTACAACCATGAGTTATTTTCTGTTGTATTGTACATGAAATTGCACACATTTTGATATATAAAACTTTATTTAACGACTAATATAAAACGGTGCAAATATTACGACAACGAGAAAAAAAAGAATTTCTGAGATGTTCGGCCGAGTTACAGCAAGAGACGTAAGGAAAATGTTTTTTCAAAAATTCACCATAAATCGAAATATTGTGCTAGAGACTTCCAATTTATTGCAAAATGAAGGTAAACAATTGAATATTACTAGAATGTAAAAGTTTTAGCTTACAATTGTGTTTTTTTACCATTTCGGTCGAGTCAAAGTTGACCGAAGGTTGAAATTTTGGCAGTTATCGTGATTTATGTGAAAATATTACAAAACTGATAAAAGCTACAACCATGAGCTATCTTCTGTTGTATTCTACATGAAATTGCACACATTTTCATATATAAAAGTTTATGTAACGACTAATGTAAAACGATGCAAACATTACGACAACATGACAAAAGAATTTCTGAGATGTTGGCCGAGTTATCGCGGCGACGGAAAAAGTTTTTTTTTCAGAAATTCACCATAAATCGAAATATTGTGCTAGAGACTTCCAGTTTGTTGCAAAATGAAGGTACATGATTGAATATTAGTAGAATGTAAACGTTTTAGCTTATAATTGCGTTTTTTTACCATTTCGGTCAAGTTAAAGTTGACCGAAGCTTGAAATTTTGGCAGTTATCGTGATTTATATGAAAATATTTCAAAACTGATAAAAGCTACAACCATGAGTTATTTTCTGTTGTATTCTACATGAAATTGCGCACATTTCCATATATAAAACTTTATGTAATGACTAATATAAAACAGTGCAAACATTACGACAACGTGATTTGAAAGAATTTCTGGCGGGACGTAAGGAAAAAGTTTTTTCAAAAATTCACCATAAATCGAAAATTTGTGCCAGAGACTTCCAATTGGTTGCAAAATGAAGGTAAATGATTGAATATTACTAGAATGTAAGAGTTTTAGCTTACAATTGCGTTTTTGACCATTTGGTCGAGTCAAAGTTGACCGAAGGTTGAAATTTTGGCAGTTATCGTGGTTTATATGAAAATATTTCAAAACTGATAAAAGCTACAACCATGAGTTATTTTCTGTTGTATTATACATGAAATTGCGCACATTTTCATATATAAAACTTTATGTAACGACTAATATAGAACAGTGCAAAAATTACGACAAAATGACGAAAGAATTTCTGAAATTTTTTCGCCGAGTTGTGGCTGGTGTAAGAAAAATTTTTTTCAAAAATTCACCATAAATCGAAATATTGTGCTAGAGACTTCCAATTTGTTGCAAAATGAAGGTACATGATTGAATATTACTAGAATGTAAGAGTTTTAGCTTACAATTGCGATTTTCGACCATTTCGGTCGAGTCAAAGTTGACCAAAGGTTGAAATTTTTTGTAGTCGACGTACGGTACGTCCACTTGGCACCCAACAGACAGTTTTAGTCGACATATGATACGTCCAGTAGGCGTTTAAGGGTTAATAGTGCATGTTTGTCTTTCTGTAACTTCTCATTGTGCAATACTTTGTGTTTATACATGAACAAACTTGCTGGTTTATTGATGTATATCACTGTTGTAAAATGGTTATTGAGAGATTGTGTTGCTCTTGAAGAAGTTTTACATCTATCAGCTGAATCTTCTATTGCTAGGAAGGAACCTCATATTCACAAGTTATCAACTGCCGTTGATAAGTTTAACTCAGTATTGGCAACAGTGACTGTGCATATGTTCATGTTTCCTGTTTTTCTTTTCTGATAACAGTT
Source organism: Macrobrachium rosenbergii (assembly GCF_040412425.1). NCBI lineage: Eukaryota > Metazoa > Arthropoda > Malacostraca > Decapoda > Palaemonidae > Macrobrachium > Macrobrachium rosenbergii. The sequence continues at coordinate 9,513,607 of NC_089746.1, read as the reverse complement.
CATCATTGGGGTTGAATTCAGTACAGTATAGCCTTGTGATAGCCAGGCTTGTTGGTTGACCCTTGCATATGTGCATGTTAATTACCTTGGGCAGTTAATATGGTGCAGTACCCTGTGGGCAGTCGTTGTGCTATAATCCCCCTATTTGGTGTATGACTCTGGGAAGACATGATTTTGGGTCAGTTGTTTTAGCATTGAGTAGCATTCTATTCCTTTTAACTAGACTTGGCTAGACTTAAATAGCCAAGTAGAGTCTCATGTTCTTTTGTATGAGAGGTGTACTTGTATATTATCATGCCACCTGTCTCTGGTATATGTGTTTATTGTGTGATATTTTTACTGTGTTATACAGTACAGTATTTTGCAGGCCAAAATAGAGGTATAGATTGGTGAAAATACAAATATACTAGCTTGAGTGTGGCAGAAGAAAACGTTGTAACAGTGAGTGGTCCAGAAATGGAAAAGGCTATAATTTGTAAGTTAAAATTGTATTTCCTTCAAAACTTTCTTCAGAGTTCTTCATTCCTTGATGATTGAAGTGTCCTCTCCTGAATTTCAAAATCAAACAAATATATGCTTTATAGCTGTATAAAGTTTTTACCTTATGTAACCAATCACCCTGTTCATATTGTTTGCAATTTATTAGATTTTTATATGACATTGCAAATACTACTGTCATCAAAATTATCTAGAAGGCAAATCGTTGCTTGTAAATCCTTATTGTGTATGTATGTTTGAAATGTGCTTCCTGGTCCACAGCAACCTGGGACACCTGAGTGTAGGACCAATGATCTAGAAGGAAAATGGGTCAGGTCACAAGTCACCAATTTTTCTTGCAGATAGGCAAGGAAGTGTTCTGATGTAAAGTTTGAGGTTGTGAAGTCACTGTTGTTACTACTGGTAGTAGCTATTTTTGGATTTAGAACAAGGATGCTTACTGACTAAGCAAAGACATTAATGGTTACTTAGCAGTTGGAGTCACTTTGAGATCACAGACTCCATCATCAGTGACTTAATCAGAGAACTTTGTGGTGCCTTTCCTCCCTTGGTCCAGATGACTTTAGTTACACCATTGTTGGCTGAAGAGAAATTTTCAGACTTATTGTTGCTCTTGGTGGAGGTACTCAAAGGACTTTTGACATTGTGTAAGTTTCTTATACAGCCATAGAACAAGTAGGTGCCAAACTCTTTATGCCTGGAGGTTTTTCACTGATTCTTGTGAAAAGTCCAACATCCCGTATGATTTCGACCCTACAGATTCGTTACAAATAAATGGAACTATTTTGTGTTGCTGGTGTCATTGAAGGGAAGTCTTCTACCACTGCCATGGCAGTACATTTTTTCTCTGTATTATGAAGGAATTGATTCTCAGCCAACCCCTTGAGAGTCTAGTATAATAATGTAATGTTTTAGGTAGGGTGATAAATCTTCAAGCTTTACAAGCCAGTTTCTGACCTCATCTTAGAGGTCAGTGCATATGGAGCTGAAGATTTAATTGTACTTATTAAATGCAGTTCTGTGTGTTAGTTGCTTAGGTTGTTGATGCAGGTTAGAGATACACATTAATATATGATGTTTTGCCTTAGGGATGTCTGCCTTAGAAAGAGAGCCACACATAATACAGTAAATAAGTTTAATTTTCTTTATCATCATGATCTCTTGTCTCCTTAACCTTGAGCAGAAAGGCACTATAGATCAATAATGATGACTGTCATATATATATATGTATATATATTCAAGTTTTGTAAAAAACTGATCCAAGTGGCGATCATAGCTCTAAATTGAGTAGGTACTCATTACCACTTGATGACGATTTCCAGTTAGGTAAAATGACACTGAAAGAGCTCAAGACCCAATCTCTTCTCTCCAAGAAGTTTGTGAGTCATACTGACATACAAGGTTAATGCCAGGTTTAGAGATATTTATATGTCCTGTTAAAAAACTCGGGTATTTGCAGAGTACCTTATATCAGTCCCTTAGTTAGTGCATGTATCTGGTCTGCAGACAGACTCAAATAAATGAGGGCTTTTAACAAGTGACTTTTGTCTACCTTTACTAGCAATGTAGCTTTAAGTAAGACTGAAGGTCTGTGTCAATCAAACATAAGGTTATTTTGAATTTGATGTTGCTAGCATTGTTTTATCATGTTTTAGTGAAGTAATTACTAATCGTAGACACTTTGGATCATTCTTCTGCACAGCCGGTCCAGTTTGCACAATGTCTCTGACCTGTTTGTCATGGGTGGTTGTCTTGTGCTCGAGTCCTTAGCCATCTTCCATTGGTGTGAACGCATGGGATTTGGGCCTTTGGGTGTTACTGGAATATCCATGGGTGGACATGTGAGTATATTTGGTTTTTGTGTAAATTTTCAAAATGTTATTGATGTATGTTTATTAGTTCTATAAATTTTGTGTAATATCTGCTGTTGATATACAGGTTGACCATCACTAATCCGGCATTGTTGGGACCTAGAGGGTGCCGGATTAGCCATTTTGCCGGATTAGCCATATATTAGGCTAGAATACACGAAACACAGTAGCTAACCACCTCATCTTAGAATTAAAATATCCCATAAATCAGTACAAGTTGGTTAATAAAGAAAAGACAATTATCAAATACAGGTATTGCTCGAGTTACGATAATTCGACTTAAAATTTAGGAAATATTTTTAGATTTCACGCAGGCGCAGGCAGCGAGAGAGACCAACTTACAATAGACCAACTTCTTTTCCTCCATCTCTTTATTCCATCTGCTAGTTAAAAAAAGTAAAAGAGAATGATAAAAGTATTGTTAGTAACGTTATACTCTTGCATAAATGTGTACAGCCATAAACAACCGAACGGGAAACTGTTGTTTTGCTAATAATTGTATCGGATAACAACTGTTGTGCTTGTATTTCAACCATCGTACGGTAATACACAATTACAGTACTGTAGTTATGTTACAAATGACGTTAAGGACTGAAATATTTTTTACACTATACCCTTGTTTGCTTTGGAGAAAACATCGGCAGGGAAATATACTGCTACAGTAACTTTAAGCTGCAAGTTGTAGCTGAAGCTGAGAAAACAATATTCAAGCTGCTAATGACTATAAATTATCGTGCATCGGCAACATGGATGAAACTCGACCGTAAATAAAACTGGAGAGAATGTATTTTAATCAAAACTACTGGGCATGAAAGAATACAAATTACTACTGTTTTCACGCCGATAAAAGATAAATACGTAAAGCTCATATTATGATGAAATCAAGAGAAAATAGTGTGTGGAATCTTGATTTTTTTTACTAAAAAAAAAACATGCCCCCAAAGCGTCCAGCCGCGATTCCCGCAAACGTCATATATTAACGAAAAAATAGCTAAATTAATTTCATAACAAGACCTATTTAAGTTATATTTCGACTTAAAAACACTTCGTATAACAAAAAATATCCTTGTCCCAAATAAATTAACTATCTATATTCATGTACGCTAACTAGAAGCAAGAAAAGCGCCTTGAACTTGGTTAAATGCGGCGATATCGATTCCCAAAACAAAACATTGATTGCAATTTATAATACAAAAGCAATATGAGAATATACGCAATTGGATACAGTGTAGTAAAGCATAACTTTTTAAAAGATCCATGAAAAAGATGCACATTCGTTATGTTGATGTTTGTATAATACTGTTAATATGTGAATAGAGTTCAGTATAATGTAGGCTAGGCTACCAGTTTGTTGATGCAGCACACTGTGCCACCAAATCGAAGCGCCAGCGAGCGAGTTAAGCGCAGCTTAATTCGGGAAATTTGAAAATTAGTGCGGAAACATTAGAAATTACTCTAGCCGAAATTTGTGCTGGATTATTGATTGTTCCGGACTACTGATTGCCGGATTAGTGATGGTCAACCTGTACCTGTACATTAATTGTATATAATTTACTCTATGCACTTTGGTATAAAGCTGCTGTCACATTGCTGGCAGATTATTCAATGTAGGTTTAAGGCTTATTTATGATTAATTGCTAATTGTTTATGTTTTAGTCAAAGCAGTTTTTAGAATTGTTTATATGCCTATATTAACCTTTTAAGAAACTTATTTTGTCCTCATTTTACTTCTTCTGGTGTCTCTTACACAGTATGTTTTGTGATGTACTTCAGGCAATCAGATTATAAGTTCTTTAGGGTGGCTTCAGGTGCTCAAAGGAGTGCTAGATTATGTAGTTAAGCAGCAAGGCATGTGTATTCTTACAAGTGTTTTTGGTAGCCAGCATTTGAGGTGCACACATTTCATCTGTTCATATTATTTACTGTATAAAACTAGCTAAGCTTGAAGGACAAAATTAATTGCTTTGTTACACCTTAGATTATTTGTTAGTTTTGTAGTTTTGTATTTGTCTTTTTTTTTTCATTTCCATGTGTCTAACATGATGGCTGTGGAATCCCTCTCTTTCTGTGAGACTTATAATGGGCAGGAGAGTTTGCACATCACAGACTCATGCCTAGACTGAGCAGTCCACAGCCCAGTAGGCCAAATTCCTATTTTGACTTCTAAGCACGATTTTGACGTCACTTTGGACATTGATTAAAATATTTTTTTTAAACTAATCTCATAGTTAGCCACTCTGTTTCACCATGATCACAATATGCCAAGATTTCACTTCTAATCCTGTTTACTCCTGGCACTTTTTCATTCTTCAGTTTTTTAATTGTCATCCATACAACCCTGTTATGTATTTCTGCAAGAATTTTCAAATTTGCATTGACTCCAGTTGTGTCATTCTGGCCCACCTCTCTTGGATCCTCTACAATCTGCCAATTTTTAGACCACTCTATTAACCAAGGACTATATTCTCTTTAGACATAATTTCTCCATTTACATATTTATTCCTCAATTCATCTGCTCATTAGCCCATGTAGTGTGCAATAATTTACCAGAAAAAGTTGCTTTTTTCTTTCCTATAGTTGGTCAGAAATGCCAGCCCTCCCTTTATTGCTGGTTGTCTATGATATTAGCATTTTCTTTGGTTGAAAACAGTAGAAAGTGAGAATTGATGAGTTGATGTTTCAATGTCAGGACAGCCTAAGCTGTTTCTCATAGCCTCTGGGGTTACCTTCTTTTGCATTTGCTTTCTTTTGAGTACAGCATCTTTTTTTATCTTTAAGTGCTTAATCAGATTCACCCCTAAATTTTCATGAATTAACTTTTTCTCTATCATTTCTTCCTTGACCACCATTGCCTGTTCTTGTATACTCTGTATAGTCCTCTCTTCTTGCATATTGCATTTCGAGTAACCATATTTTCCAGCTATACTACATACCTCTCATTTTCCTGTTTCACTTTTTTCTTATAGTTCCCTCCAGCTGGCTTAAACTTTTGGATATTCCTGCTAACTCAGTGACCGCATTCTTGAACTTTGCTCACTCCCCATCTAGTCCTTCCATGCTAGAATCAGTAACCCTAGCACATATGTGCTTCTTGGTTATAGCTACTCAAAATGAATAAACTTGGTTGCCATTGCATATGTGTTAAATGACCCTATCCCCAGGTCAAATAGGGTCATTTTTTAAGAACAGGATCAAACATCTTACTTTCCTAAGACGTCTCTGGTAGCGGTGGCTCCCTGGGTCAGCAAATTCCTTCTCCTTTGTCGACTCCTCTCACTAACCTTATCTTTACACCAAGGCCTACTGGAATTAAAGACTGAGAAACAAAACTAGACTTTATTTGCAAATTTAACGAAAGTGGTTCAGCAAAGGCTGCGATCATGAAATGGAGTGGATTTCACCCCCTATAAATGGAAATCATTACTAGAGGAAATTCTGATTCACAAATATTCATATTACTAATTCTAGACCAACCAATACTAGTGACTAACACCCTGGCCACCAAACAAAGTGGAAAGGTCATAATTATTCTAGACCACAATAAATGTCATTTAGTATGTAAAAAATAAACACCACTTCCAAAATATTCGTCCTCACAAGACGAACCCAGAATTCCTGCTGAAAGAAACATATCAATATATTAAAACCTAAAATGATGTTAAAAGACATTCATCTTCAAAACAGAAAAATGTACAATGGAGAACAGAACAGGAAAATGCACAATGGAATTTCACTGCAGCACAACTGGGTCTTTCCACCAAATGTCTGGAAAAGATATAAGTGTTCATGAATTATTATACTCACTTTCCTATGGCCCGGACAAGGTATCATCACAGTGGTGGTCTTTAAACATTAACAAGGCAAAACACACACCCGCCACCAAAACCAAAGTCCTGCTGTGAGTCACTATTCCTCTGATAATATACCATTTGAGAGTGCAACACACAAAAACACTCAATCATTTCTTCCAGAAATGTGATGACCCCAGTTCAGTGTTCGATCACGCTGTCTCCATGCACTTAAATCATGATCAAAAGCTTTCTGTATCAAACTGTGCAAACCTCCAACGTCGACACAATGCACCTGCAGCGGAAGTACCACTGACAGGCCAGCACATAGTTCGTCCACTGTTGTCACAGACGTAATAAATGTGTATCTTCTGCGTTCATTTCATTTGCAAAGGTTGCTTCATGAGCTAACTGAAAATTCTCTTATCTTTCATCCTTCAGTTATGGTATATACTAATGGCTACTCTTTCAGCTTCATCAAGGAACAAACAAGTGAAAAATCTCTGCTGTTCTTCCTTTCAAAATGCCATGCTGTTATTGACTTTGGTATCATTTGTTTAATACATATTATTTTCATCTTTGATTTCCTCACAAATTTGTTGTCTTGACATGTTTAGTATTAAAGTATTTAGTCCTTGGATGTGATTAAAATGTTATCACTTGTTTTCAGCCACTGTGGTTTCATTTGTAGTGGAATAAATTTTAGATCTTTCAAGTCATTGGTTATAGGTTTAGACACCATCTTCGGGAGTTAGAAACTTTTAATGCTGAATAGCACATTAAATGTTTAAACCTTATCATTCCCAGATAGAAACTTTGTTGCAGTGTAATGCAAGAAGTTTTAGGTCTGCTGTTCAAATAATGTCTAAGGTTTGCGTGCATATGCTGTAATTTACAAACCTTTTTAAGTTTACCTTTTTATGTATTTTTTTTTAAGCTATACGACTGATTTGTAATGAGAAAATACAGTTAACATGAATTATTCTTCATTAGATGGCATCTTTAGCAGCCACAAGTTGGCCCAAACCTCTGCCTTTAATTCCGTGCCTATCGTGGAGCACGGCCTCTGGAGTTTTCACCCAGGTTAGTCTCTATCCTAAACTCTGGCATTCTAGCATTAAATATACTGTATATCAGTTTTAAAATTTACAAGTTTATGATTGCAAGTTTATTTCTTCAGAGAAATCAACAAACTCCTTTTTCATTGTTTAAAGGTTATCATAATTTTTGTATATGAAACATAATTACTATACTAATAGAGCTTTGATATCCTGAGGAATGTTGGTAAGATGGTAGAATTTTTTTGTTGTTGAAAAGTGATCGGAATGCGTTGTATTTGAAACTTTTATAATTATTTTACTAACAGAGGAGATTTGACTGCCCTTGAAATACTACTCTCTTTAGATACAAGGATTGAAACTCACAAGTTAAATAAATTTGTTATAGCTGTTAAAGTGTGTGTATTTTAGTAGTATTTGGAAAGGGTTACATTTTAAGCCTTGTAAGAGGAACTTAATTTGGAGAACTAGAACTATAGATGGTCAGGTTTTTACTTGTTTTGTTTTAGTGGTATTAAATATGTTTGTTTATTTTGAGATTGAGATGAGCAAGACTAATTCCTTGGTAGAGGCATAAATGTGATAAAGATATTCAATTAGTGCTTCTTATCAATATCACCTGGCCACACAGATAAAAAATAAACATCACCAGGCTACCCAGAGAAGTAAAAAAAGGCTTTAGAGGGACATGTTCACCTTGGGATTTATGAATACTGATATAGTAATATTGTCGTATTATTCTTGTCAGAATGTTAATGATGCCCAAATTTATTCAGTTGAATATCAGTTGAGAAGGTGGTCAGATGTAAGTCTTCATGTGGTGTTGTTACACATCTATTTGTATTTAGTTTCTGGTTTTAAGATCATTCATTCTTATATATATATATATAATATATATATATATATATATACTGTATATATATATATATATATATATATATATATATATATATATATATATATATATATATATATATATATATATATATATATATATATATATATATATATATATACAGGTATTCCCCTACTTACGATGGGGTTAGGTCCCAAAAAACCCATTGTTTGTTGAAAGAATCGTAACTCGAATATGGCCTAGCCTACACTAGGGTAATCAGTACCATCTATACATATATGGTATAGTAATTATTAGTGTCAGCTAATGCTGCAGGTTCAATGCAGATTGACATGATAAGTCAGTATAAAGAGAAATTGAATAACAAACAAGGCGTAGCCTGCACTTTCGTATATCATATACGGTAGCCTAGCCTACATTATACTGTATTCTATTTTCACATAACAGCGTATTGTACAAACATCAAAATAACGAATGTGCATCTTTTCCATGGATCTTTTAAACTTTTAAAAAGTTATGCTTTACTACACTGTATCCAATCGTAAATATTCTTATATTGCATTTGCATTATAAATTCCGATCATAGCGATCAAATGTTTTGGTTTGGGAATCAATCACGCGGTCTTTATTTCGCCGAATTTAACTCCGTTCAGAGGCATTTCTTGCTTCTTGTTAGTGTAAATGAATCTCTAGATACTTTATTTATAAGGGACATATATATTTTTCATTATACAAAGTGTTTTTAAGTCGAAATATAACTTAAATATGTCTCGTCGTGAAATTAATATAAACATCATTTTCGTTAATAGCTGACGTTGGCGGCTGGTCGTTTGTTTTGTGTAAAAAAAAAAATCAAGATTCCGTTCGCTATTTTCTCTCGATTTCATCATCATACTACGAGCTTTTCGTATTTTTCTTTTATGGGCGTGAAAACAGCAGTGATATGTGTTCTTTCATGCCCAGTAGTTTTGATTGAAATACTTTCCAATTTTATTTGCTGTCGAGTTTCATCCATGTTGCCAATGTACGATAATTTATAGTCATTAGCAGCTTGAACATTCTTTTCTCAGCTTCAACTACAACTTGCAGCTTAAATTTACTGTAGCTGTATATTTCCTTGCCGGTCTTTTCTTCAAAGCGGATAAGGGTAGTGTAAAAACATATCAGTACTTAACGTCATTTTTAACATAACTACGATAATTGTTTAACCGTACGATGGTTGAAATACAAGCAAAACAGTTGTTATCCGATTCGGTTATTAGCAAAACAACAGTCTCGTTCGGTTGTTTATGGCTGTACGCATTTTCGCAAGAGTATAAGGTTGCTAACAATACTTTTATCATTCTCTTACTTTTTTAACTAGAAGATGGAATAAAGAGATGGAGAAAAAGAAGTTGGTCTCTCTTGCTGCCTGATTCTATGGCAGCTGTAGTGTACGCTGTTGCCTGTGCCCGCTCGAAATTTAAAAATATTTTCTAAATATTGTCTTACCGGTATTAATTGCTAACTCCATTGTAAACTTGAATTATTGTAAGACGAATTATCGTCACTCGTGCACTACCTGTATTTACAAACGCACAAAAATCGCAAACGAACACTGACCTGTTTTAACTTCCGACACAACGAGAGCAAGTGAGGTCAGCTCATTGAATTAATGTACCTATTCCAGCCTCTCATATATATATATATATATATATATATATATATATATATATATATATATATATATATATATATATATATATATATATATATATATATATATATATATATATATATATATATATATATATATATATATATATATATATATATATATATATATATATATATATATATATATATATATATATATATATATACATATATATACATATATATACATATATATACATATAAATATATATATATATATATATATATATATATATATATATATATATATACATATATATATATATATATTATATATATATATATATATATATATATATATATACATATATATATATATATATATATATATATATATATATATATATATATATATATATATATATATATATAACATATATATATACATATACATATACATATACATATATATATATATATATATATATATATATATATATATATATATATATATATATATATATATATATATATATATATATATATATATATATATATATATATTATATATATATATGACTTTTTATCACATCACCGTGATTCATATACAATCAGTGCTACTAAACGTCCTTTAACATCAATAGCTCTACCTCGGAAATAATATATTTTCATATATGTTACCGAAGGGGAATTTTTAGTTGATAATAAGTTCATCGTCCCGTGGGCTCGAACCAGCGAAGGACAAGAACTCAGGACTACAGTGGATGCATTAACTGACATGGCCAGCAAGTGAGGTATAAGTGGATATTGGCTCCCATGTACAAATCCCTGTCGAACTCAGGTGTTTGTATTTGGAGACGATCTCCACCCACCTCTGCCTTGTTGACTGTGTAGTGCGTTTGTTGCACGCAGCCATATTATGAGTTTATCAACTAAAAAATTCCCCTTCAGTAACATATATGAAAATATATTATTTCCGAGGTAGAGTGAATTGGATATTAAAGGACATTTGTAGCTTAATGATTTATATATATATATATATATATATATATATATATATATATATATATATATATATATATATATATATATATTTATATATATATATTAAAAAGTAAAATAGTTTTACACTCCCTTATTAGAAAGCAAAATAGTTGTACACTCGCTTATATCCACACATTTTATATGAATTAAAAATGGTACTGTGTTTGTATATAGTTATTTTATTCATATTAAGATTTGGCTTTTAAGATATATGTCTTCTCTGATAGATTCTTTCAGAAAGAAAATTTGTTTTATAGTTTTTATTATATCTATGTTTTTAACAGATTAAACACAGTGTTGGTGATCTCATTGTTCCCATCTCCTTCAATGTAACACCTTTCTTGAATGTGTGGTAACAGTTTCATGTGAAAATCTTCAATATTTATATTTTCCCTTCTGAGCCACTGTATGTGTAAAAATTTTAGCGCTGACATTGTGGAGCATAAGCAAGCATTAGTTTGCTTATGTTAACTGTACTTGTAGTTCCCTGGTTCATACCTAGTGCCGTTCTTGAAAATGGGTGTAATATTTTGCGGTTGTTGGGCCTCTAATTTTTGTTTCTCAAAGGAGTCTCTGTAGATTACACAGAAGTAAAGAGTAGTTTCATCTGTTTTCTTTCTCACTCTTGTTTGGAATCCATGTGGACCAGGGTAATTGAGTAACACTTCTCTTTTCTTGGGGACACTGATATGAAGCAGGTAATGAAAGAACAGTAAAAATTAGTGGCAATGTCATGGGTAAAACAGAAAGAGAATGCTAGACAGCAGGTTATTCAAAAAATCCCTTTAGTGTACAGAGAAGACTTATGCTTTTACTAATCTATGTAGAAGAAACATGGGTACTTAATAAGAAAAAGAAGGGGGATTTTGAAACTAAGTGACTATTCAAGGTAATATGGCAAATTCATATTACAAATGAGGAGTTGACATTCAGATCTGGAAAATAGACAGATCTCCAAGATTTAGATGGTTTGGACATGTTATAAAATGGATATAGAACAGTTAGGCAGAAAAGTACTATCAGTTAAACTAATTTATAGTACAGTAAACCCCCGTATTCACAATCTCACGATTTGCAGACTTACATATTCACGGATTTCTCTTTGGAATGTATCTACCCATTTCTGGATCGGGTCCCGTGTCAGCCGATGAAAAGGTCCATTCAGCACTTATTACTAGGTAATTCCGTTGCTAGATACCAGAGAAAGCTAAATGAAATGCTGGAGTTACTACCCCAGAGCGAGCTCCATCAGATGGAGTCGTGTATGGAAAAGGGTGAACTATAAAAACACGGAACCTTATCCTATAGAGATCCCAAGGTCAAAAGTCCCACAGGAGGTGCCGTTACAAACCCATGTACCACCCGTGGACAGCACACAAAACACTGCTAGCCGCATTCCATTTCAGCAAGCACCATCGTTCACACGTTTTTTTTTTTTTTTCGTTGTGCTTTTAATCTTGTGCCTTTTTGCATCATTATGACTTCCTCACAAGGTCTTTCGTCACCTAAGTTGAGTACCAATATTTCGTGTTTTAGTTGAGGCGATTGAGGCTCCTTATTTCCCTTTAGTTTAATAATTAAAGGGATTTATAACGCCCGTCTCGATCTCCTCTCACGGCCTCACGTGACCTCCATGCGTGGTTCGTGATCTTGGGTCGCCCTGTTTTTCAATCTTTTTCACGGTTCCTCTTCGTGTTTAGGAGCATTTTCCTTTTCATGAGGTCTAATTAGTGATTTTGATTGACTAACGTTTGTTTCCCTTTGCTTCGAGTTGAGGGCTGGTGTTTAGGCGTCGGGCTTCCCCTCGAGCCTATTCGCATTTTATCAATTCATTTACATGCCTTATTTTTGCCCTTCCTTCTCGTAGCTTCTGGGAATTTTATTTACGTTTGTACTTTTAAGTTTTTTTGTTTTCCCTTTAACCCAGTGTTCGGATGCATTTGATATTTGATGATTATCATGGATGTTTCTTTTTGTTTCGAGGCGCCATTTCCCTTCACGTCCACATCGTGTTGGGTATGGTCCTCCTCTTGTTTTGTATTGATATTTTTACTTTTTATGGGTTGGTGTTAGCTTTGGTTTTCCTTTTTTTGGGGCGTTAGGCTATTGCCCCCCTTTTTTCCATAAAAAGGGGGAGATGGTCGTTCATTCTTTCCGTTCACATGCCCTTCTAGGGTTTTGTGTTCGCTTTTCCATGCGGCGCTTTCCTTAAGTTTTACCAGGGTCTTCTCCCTTATGTTCCCTTCCCCTGTTTCGGCTTTCTCGTGAGGCTAATAAGCCTCGTTAAGCTGGAATAGCGAGGGACCTCATGTTGCTTCCCTCTCCCTGTTTCGGCTTTGCCGCGTAGGCTAATGAGCCTCTTGGTTGCTGGGATAGCGAGGGGCTTCATGTAGCCTACCCTAGTTTGGTATTTACTTAAGGTTAGTTCTAGTTTTTGGATATGTCGACCCATCCTTTTCTAGCCTATAGCCTGTGCCCCCTTCCTCTGCATTGTTTGGCCTCTCTTTGGTACGGTCCGTGACTTTACCTTTGTACTTCCCCTCCGGGGACTGTTAGTGGCCGGGAGAGCTTCCCCCTCTCCTGTCCACCATCTTTGGCCATCTTTATCTCCCTGTCCCCATCCCCCCCCCTTGGAGGAGGTTGTCCCTGTTCCTCTCCTGCTTCTCTCGCGTTTGCTGGGTAACGACTCAGTCAGCGTGTGGGCGGGAGGACACGGAACGCCCGGATTGTGCATTCCCACTCTCTGGTCGTTCCTTTTCGGTTCTTCCTTCGGGGTTCCCATTCCTCCCCTTCATACGTCTTCTCCGGCGTGTCGTTTAATTTGGCGACACTCCGGTTCAGTCCTTCTTCGTTTGCCAGTTAGAGCTTTCCGCCTGACTGTCTTCGTGTCGGGCTCTTGACGTTCCCTGACCTTAGCTAACTACTGTCTTCTTCGGAGCGCATTCCTTGCTTCCCGCTCCCGGCGTGTTCTAGCGTTTATCGGTCTTCCGTTATCGCTAGTTTCATATTATTTTTAGTTGCCGGAATACGCTTTCTCGGACAGTTTAACCTTCCCATTTCATTTCACTTTGTATCCGTCACTTACTTTAAGGCATGTTACTCCGGCTAGTTCGGTAAAAATTTATTTTGTTTTTATTATTATTTTTGCTTGTATGAGTTTTTACCAGGTTACCTCCCGGATCATTCCGGCTGGTTTCACGACTTGGTTTAATACTGTGTTGCTCCGCACACTACTCCGCACCTTACACAGTGTACTCATAATCTCATACTCTTACAGGTGGTACGCTGCCAAGAAGAAGGGTGCTCCGCAGCCCTCCATCAGGCCAGCGGCCACAGTTTGCCGGTCTCACTCCGGATGTGCGGTCCACGTAGGGGATCTTATTGTTTGGCACCCTGGCGGATGTGATGTTTGCTACGCTCTTTACGAGCAGGCTATCGATGATTGGTAGGTGATCATGCATCTTTCCTTCTTAGCCAACTATAATATTTACATTTTTATCGATTCCCTCCGCCTTCGGTAAGACCACAATAATGTTTTTCTTCCGCAGGCTGACCGCAAGTCTCGTGATTCTTCGATTCAGGCCCTTAAAGTCTGGGTTAGCGGTTTTGGGCGCAACGTAGGAGCTGGCAATCCCCTACATACTCTCGAAGGACATTTGTAATGTCCTTTTTCCCGGCGCTTGGATCACAGCTTCTGTCACCGGCGAGGTTGCTGCTCCGTTGATTGCCGGGATTCGGGAGTTGACCCAGCCCTCTCCAGACGGTTCGGCCAACGGAGCGGCACTCCAGAAGGCGGGCGGCTTCGATTCGCCTTGAGTCTCGAGCATTATCCCAGAGCATCAGGCAGGTAAGGGTAAGTGAGGCAGGTTCTTCACTGTTTAACTCTCCTTCTTCCTCTGTTGCTTCTTTTAAAGGCTTCTCTAAATCTTCATACCTTTCGGGCACGTCTGGGTCTATTGTCCGAAGGTGAAGTCCGTTAAAAAGAAAACCTTACCTACTCCGGCAGGCGGTATGGGGTCCCTCGGCGGCGGCACGGCGGCGAGCCCCGTCCGTCGACGAGTACAGCCTCCCCTTCCGGGTCCCAGGCGGAGCCTCAATCACGTCAGGTAGTTTCCCCTCCTCCTTCTTTGGATACACTTCATTTCTTTGAACAGTTCCTGGAAAGAATCGGCGAGATTTGAGAAGATCGACGAGGTAGACAGTAAGCTGTCTGGTCTTGCTTCTTCTTTTCAGTCTCTTTCGAAGAAGGTGGAATCTCAACAACGTTCTAGGCATTCTGTTCCTGACCCTTCCACTCTCCCTCCCTTTGATCTAGGGAATCTCATGGCGTCTCACCCTTTATGCTCCCCATTGCGAAGGTACTCTTACCATAGAGGGTTTAGGCACGAGGAGAGTGGAAGAGTTAGAGTTCTATCCTCCGGACCTGACATCTCCCTACACTGGTTTTGCCAGGCTGAAGGGAGAGGTTTGGAACAGGTCTGATAAAGTCCCTAAGGAGACGGTCATCTATCCTAGGGACCAAGCCCAGTCGTCTTTGATGAGGAAAATTTACGGAGTGGCAAGCGGAGAACACTAAGCTCACACCAGCTAAGGGAGTGTTCACTATGTTCACTCTCAGTGATGTTCTCCTTCTCCCTTGCACTTCGAAAGTGGCCTCCTGACTAGCCAGGCTTGCTTGAAGGTAAACCCTTCCTCATCTCCGTGAGACGGACCCTACATCGCTCGTCTTTCCCGGAGGCACCGACTTCTGGAAGGAGCCCCTAATACGTTTACGGTGACTCGACTTGACCCAGACTGCGCCTCTGATCTGTTCAGTGAGCAGCTCCCTAAGATCCCGGAGTCGCTCTTGAAAACAGAGGCTGATACTAAGGAAAGGCTCGCCAGGTCTTTGAACTCTTTGGCTTTAGCGAAGCAACTTCTTTGGTTTACAGAGAAGATCCATTATTCCAGGTCTTGACGAAATCTCTCTTGGCGAGTTTTCAACAAGATCTGTTTGACTTTATGACTGCCCGACTGGCCTGCCGGAAGCACATCTTTTCAGCAGCCACAGTTCGGCATGAACCAAATAAGCTTCTTAAGAGTTCGATCTGGGGTGCTAATCTTTTCCCACAAGAAGAAGTTGATGCAGTCTTATCTGAGGCAGCTAGGGTCAATCAAAGCCTCCGTTCCCGTTGGGGCCTGCCCTATAAAAGGAAACAGTCTGATCTTGCCAGCACTCCCACCAAGTCCAGTAAGAAATTTAAACACTTCAAACGTCTTCCAGCTCAGTCCTTGGTCCAGGTTCCTTTACAAAGTCAACCTTCGACCTCTTCCTCCCATCCTCCCCTCAGTATGTCCTGGTAAACCCGGCACATCAGTCTTTGGCTGCTCCTTCCTATGTCTCCTCCCCAGCTTTCAATCTTGCATATGAAAGTCAGGGAAATTTTGCCCCAGACAATCACCCAGAAGCAATAAGCCCCGTGGCTTCGCTCGGGAAGGGGAGCCCCGGCTCCTCTCCCAGGAACAGGGAGGTAGAGGCTCCAGAGGGGGGGAAGCAAACACAGGACCGATGACATACATCCTGTGGGCGGGAGGCTGTACCATTTTCGAGCTCGGTGGACCTTCTGTCCCTGGGCTCAGAGTATAGTTTCAGGGCCTAGGCTGGAGTTGGATCGACAATCCCCTCCACCAGTCAAGTTTTATCAGGCTACGACCAAGGATCTCGAGGACTTTGTGGAGGATCTCCTACAGAAACAGGCTATAAGGAAAGTGAGGTCTCTGAAGTTCCAAGGCAGGCTCTTCAGTGTTCCAAAGAAAGGTTCCAACAAGCGGAGAGTAATTCTGGACTTGTCCCGTCTGAATTCTACATTCGTTGCGACAAGTTTTGGATGCTTACTGTCTCCCAAGTTCGGACCCTACTGCCCCGTGGAGCCGTAACCACCTCTCTAGATCTTTCCAAACGCCTATTATCACGTCCCGGTTGAGAAGGTTCTCCCCCTTTCTGGGGTTCAGGCTCGGAAGGCAGGCATATTCCTTCAAGGTGATGCCTTTCGGCCTCAACATAGCCCCAAGGATTTTTACCAAGTTGACAGACACGGTCGTACAGCAACTCGATCTCAGGAATTACGCTGGCTGCATCTCGGCGACTGGATCATCTGGGCATCCAGCGTCGAGGAATGCCGAGAGAGTTACATCCGTGGTGGTCATGACTTTCTAGAATCCTTGGGCTTTCGTGTAAACAGGGAGAAGTCCCGCCTGGTTCCCAGCAGTTGTTTTCAATGGCTAGGAATCCAGTGGGATCTGAATTCTCACAAGCTCTCTCTTCCTCCTCCCAAGAGGAAGGAGATAGCCAGAACAACCAGACAGTTTCTCAAATCCAAAAGGGCCTCTCGGCGGACCCAGGAACGAGTCTTGGGCTCCCTTCAGTTCGCTTCGGTGACAGACCTGTTGCTGAAAGTGAAACTGAAGGATATCAACAGAGTGTGGCGGAGTCGGGCAAATATCAGGCTCAGGGACAAGGTGTCTCTGATTCCCCACATCTTGAAGAAGCGACTCCGTCCTTGGTCAACTGTCAAGAGCCTGTCCAAGTCAGTCCCCCTTCAATTTCCTCCTCCGGCGTTGGTTATCCACACAGACGCCTCCTTAAGCGGGTGGGGAGGATATTCTCAACACCAAGAAGTACAGGGGACTTGGTCCCTCATGTTCCGCCAGTTCCATATAAATGTTCTGGAGGCCATGGCGGTCTTCCTTACCTTGAAGAAGCTTCTTCCCCCAAGAAGATTCACATAAGACTGGTTCTGGACAGCGCCACGGTAGTCCACTGCATAAACAGGGGAGGTTCAAAATCGAGCAGGATCAACCAGGTAATGATTGCACTTTTTCTCCTTGGCCTGCAAGAACAAGTGGCACCTATCTGCCACCCATCTTGCAGGGGTCCGAACGTCGTAGCAGATTCCTCTCCAGGACAACTCCCTCAGTCGGAGTGGTCCCTAGACAGGGGCTCGTTCAATTGGATCTGCCAACTAGTTCCGGGTCTGGAGGTAGATTTGTTCGCAACCAAGCTCAACAACAAGCTCCTCATTACGTAGCTCCCAACCTGGACCCTCAAGCTCTTTTCACGGACGCAATGTCATTGGATTGGAACAGGTGGAAGGTGATCTATCTGTTCCCTCCAGTGAATTTGTTGTTGAAAGTCCTCCACAAACTGAGGACGTTCAAGGGTCAAGTAGCTCTAGTGGCTCCCTACTGGCCAAAGAGCAGCTGGTTTCCTCTTCTACTAGAACTGAAACTTCGCCACATCCAATCCCCAGTCCGAAACTAACACAAGTAGTACAAACTCAGACTGTGTCAGCTTCCTCAAAAATCCAAAATGCCCTGGCTTTGTGGACTTTATGAAGTTTGCGGCTCAAAGGGATGCTAACGTTGATCCTGTCAATACCATGTTCTTAGAATCAGATAAACGGGCCTCCACTCTTCGTCAGTACGACTCAGCAATTAAGAAACTAGCACTCTTTTTAAGAGAATCTGAGGCTACAGTAATGACCATTTTTAGCGGTCTCCTTTTTAGATCACTGTTTGAGAAGGGTTTAGCCGCTAGTACTGTTACTACAGTCAAGTCGGCCCTACGTAAAGTGTTCTTGTATGGTTTCAAAATTGACCTCACAGACCCTTACTTTTCTTCCATCCCTAAAGCATGTGCACGTCTGAGGCCAGTAATCCGTCCACATACGGTTTCCTGGTTTCTAAATGACGTGTTGAAGTTAGCCTCAGATATCGATAATCAATCCTGCCCCTACCTTTCCTTGTTGAGGAAAACGTTGTTTTTAGTTTAGCTTGGGTGCTAGAATTTGAGCTGTCTGCACTCTCTAGGGAACCCAACCACGTCGACTTCCTTCCATCAGGGAGGTTTTGCTGATTCCTCACCCTACCTTCCTGGCCAAAAATGAAGATCCATAGCATAGGTGGTCGCCTTGGAAAATTCTTCCTCTGCCTCTAGACCTGTCCCTGTGTCCAGTTCATACTTTGAGGGCTTATTTAGACAGGTCCTCTCACATCTCTTCTGGGCCTCTCTTTATCAGGGAAGGAGGGGGTAATCTTTCTATGTCTGCTATTAGACAACAGATCCTTTACTTTATCAAGCAGGCTAACCTGACTCAGTCCCAAAAGTTCATGATATTAGAGCTGTGGCCACCTCCATTAATTACTTTCATTACATGAATTTCACGGATCTTACCAGGTACACGGTTGAAGTCACCCTTGGTTTTCAAGCGTCACTATTTGAAATCCTTAGAAGCTCTTAAATTCTCAGCAGTTTTAACAGAGGGAACGTTGTCCCTCCCTCTGGTTCCCTTTCTGATTCCTAGTCATTTCCTCCTCCACTGCCTCAGTTATAACGGTCATTTCAGTCAGGCTTGCCTTGACTTCTCACCTGGCTGTGTTATCCATGTATTTGTCTAAATGACACATTTAAGTTATAAGGTTTTCAATATTGTATAGTTATTTGTTTATGCATTTTTTAAGCTAACATCAGTTTCTTTTGTACATTATTGTTATTGTTACTAGTGATTAAAAGTTTCTTTTGGACCTTGGTCTTCTGTTCCCCTTAAATTTTTATCTTTTTAGTTTAAGAATTATGTTTATTTCTCTGTTAATTTTTCATCGGCTGTTTGGACCCGATCCAGAAAAGGGATTTTGTGAAGGAAAAATCTATTTCTGGAGAGGGGACCTGTATAACCCGTAATGACCCACCTCCATCATGTGTCATGTCCCTCCCATAGTAAACATCATTCTAGTGGGGTGTTGCTTTCATGGAATGCGGCTAGCAGTGTTTGTGTGCTGTCCACGGGTGGTACATGGGTTTATAAGCACCTCCCTGTGGGACTTTTGACCTTGGGATCTCTATAGGATAAGGTTCCGTGTTTTGTAGTTCACCCTTTTCCATACACGACTCCATCTGATGGAGCTCGCTCTGGGGTAGTAACTCCAGCATTTCATTTAGCTTTCTCTGGTATCTAGCAACGGAATTACCTAGAAATAAGTGCTGAATGGACCTTTTCATCGGGTGACACGGTCCCCTCTCCAGAAATAGATTTTTCCTTCGTCAAAATCCCTTTATTCGCAGAAAGTTCGCCCATTCATGGTATTTTTCACTGAGAAATATTCACTAAATACTGTATTTTCATCTCATTTTTGTGATAAAACTATTAAAATACTCAGGTAATGCTCGAGTTATGATAATTCACCTTACGGTAATTCGATTTTGCAATGGTTTAAGCAATTAATACTGATACGACAATATTATTTATAAAATATTTTTAAATTTCGCTTGGGCTCAGGCAGCAGCGTAATCAGGCAGTGAGAGAGACCAAATTACAATAAACAACTTTTCCTCCATCTCTTTAGCCCATCTTCTAGTTAAAAAAGTAAAAGAGAATGATAAAAGTATTGTTAGTAACGTTATACTCTTGCGTAAATGCATACAGCCATAAACAACCTACCAAGAAACTGTTGTTTTGCTTATAACCAAATCGGAAAACAACAGCCGTTTACTTGGTATTTCAACCATCGTGTGGTAATAAACAATTATCGTAGGTTATGGCACAAATGACGTTAAATAGAATAGGACTGATGTATTTTTACATTATACCCATATCCAGTTTGGATAAAAGATCGTCAAGGAAATATACTGCTAAATTTAAGCTGCAAGTTGTAGCTGAAGCTGAGAAAACAATGTTCAAGTTGCTAATGACTATACTGTAAATTATCGTGCATCGGCAACATGGGTGAAACTCGATTGTAATTAAAATGGGAGAAAAAGTATTTTAATCAAAACTACTGGGCATGAAAGAACACAATACTGCTATTTTTATGCCGATAAACGATAAATACGTAAAGCTCATATTATGATGAAATCAAGTGAAAATAGCGAACGGAATCTTGAATATTTTTTTACACAAAACAAATGCCCCCAAACAACCATCGTCATCTATTAACGGAAATAATAGATGAATTAATTTCACAACGAGATGTATTTTAGTTATATTTAAACTTAAAAACACTGTGTATAACGAAAAATAACCTTGCCCCTTATAAATAAAGTATCTAGACTCCAGGGATTCATTTACGCTAACTAGAAGCAAGAAAAGCACTCAAAACTGAGTTAAATGCAGCAAAATAAACATTGTGTAAACATTTCCAAATCAAAACATTGATCGCTATGATTGCAATTTATAATACAAAAGTAATATAAGAATATACATACAATATGATTGGATACAGTGAATTAAGGCATAACATTTTAAAAGATCCATGGAAAAGATGCATAATTATTATGTTGACGTTTGTATAATACGATATGTGAATATAGAGTAGAGTATAATGTAGGCTACGCTACCATGTATGTATACAATATACCATAGTGTAGGCTAAGCTAATTCTTGTTTAATATTCAATTTCTCTTCATATTGAATTATCATAAGTCACTTTGCATGAACCTCCAGAATTAGCTGATATTAATAATTACTATACTGTGTATATAAAGAATATATTTTATAGTGTAGGCTAGGCTGCCATATATGTATACATGGTACCGAATGCCCTAGTGTAGGCTAGGCTATGTTCGAGATACGGTTTGGTATTTCTTATGTTTATTCCAACAAACGATGGTTTTTTTTTTTGGAACCTAACCCCATCGTAAGTAGGATAATACGAGTATAAGCATTTTTAGTTTGTTTTTTGTGTGTTTGAACTATCAAAATAGGCAATTCTAAGTGTTTTTAGAAGGGTTCTAAGTATTCGCTGGCTTTAGCTATTCACGGGGGTGTGTGGTACACGTCCCATGCGAATACGGGGGGGGTTTACTGTAAATGTAGTCATTGTATGTTCATCAGACATTTTTGTGTATAACTTATCATTTTATTAGATTCTGTCTAATATTATGCTTGATTATACATATTTTATATTAGAATTTTGGGTTTTATAGAAATGTGATGATAATGATGAATATAAGAGTAAGTTCTTTTCTTTATTTTTTTTTTAATTAATAGGGTGTGATGAGTGGTGCTATCAACTGGGAAATGCTGAAGAATCAGTATTTTTCAAATGAGGTTTTTCGAGAAGAGCTTTTCAACATGATTCGTTCTCCAGAAGGCGTAAGTAAAGCATATAGCTATGTTGGTATGAAAATTAATTATGATATTTAATTAGTATTTGAAACAATAAGGAAAAAAGCCAGTCAGATTATTAGTTTATTTGTCAGTACAAACTCATTAATTATGAATGTCATCCAGGTGTACAATGGAGAGTTCAAAGAAAATTGTTCCTGTGCCCATATTTAACCAACTTCTCAATCCTTGTAGATACACTGCTAATATTTATTCTTCTGTGCACCTTGGTATTGTTTAGAGGTGGGGCTGTTCTCTCCAGGACTTACGGTGTTTCTTTTGCATGTAGAGATGCATTTTCATGTCTCACTTTTAGTTTGCTGTGTTCATAATATATTGTAAGTTTTTTGGTGTTACCTTTCAGTCAGGAAGTGGTGCATTGATAGTTTGTTACTGTAAGTAACCTACTAGTCTTTTGTTTAATTTTTGCAGTTTTTCTCTACTCAATAATGTAATGTCTGTCATCATAGTTTTCCAAGTTTATACAGATGCTTTACTTTCCTGTCCACATAATTTCTAAATTGGAGTTTTGCTTACCTTATGTTTGGGCTGCTGACTTAATTTTTTCCCATGCCTTGTCCTCAGCAGGGTTCCTTGTTTGCACAGTTATGTTTGCTTATGCCGTTCACTTTCTGTTTGCATCTGCCACAGTAAGTCACGTTTTCTGTAGTTCTTTGTTTTATCAAAGCTTATTACATGTTTAATACTGTGTATTTTGTTTTGGTATTTCATTCCCATTGTATATTTCAGTATACTTATGCTGGCAGGGATGATAAGACCTGCAGCTCTTTCATGTCACCCATGGAGAAGGACCCCATATACAATGGTGTTGTATTGACCAAGTGTGTACTGTACCCATACTTATGCAGCTACAGAACAGTGGTATAATTTTGGGCAGTGTACTGTATTTACAAGCATTGTTCACCCTCTTCAGGCGAGTTGTCAGGTTTGGCTCATTGTGTCATGACTGTGAGAGTTAAATTGCAAGTATGTTTGGATGAGGCTTCTTCAAATATCATGCCACCTCCTGCTGCTGCTGGATCTTTATGCCCTCTTAGTAGACCTTTGCCTTTATCTCCTCCATCTACTGCTTTTGTTGCCTTAGCCACCCATCTGCCCACCCTCTCCTTCCGTAACTAAAGCCTGACCTTCATCCATCTCTGCATTTGGGGCCTTGGATGATGTCATCTTTGCTAGGCTATGGTCTCAAGTTGTGTCTGCTCTTTAGGGACACTTTCATGCTGTTGTTGACTTGAAGGTTCAAGAGTTAGCAGCTGCTTCGGGTGTGAATATCAAGTATTTGCTCTCATTAAACTATTTAATGCAACTAATTAACCCTTTAACGCCGACTGGACGTATTTTACGTCGACGAAAATTGTCTGTTGGGTGCCAAGTGGAGGTAAAATACGTCGACTACAAAAAGTTTTTTTAAATATTCGCGAAAAAATACTTATAGGCCTAGTTTGAGAAAAATTTTAAATCACGCGCCTTGAGGGATACTGGGAGTCATGGATCACGCTGTTGTTCTGTTTACAAGCGTGATCCAGCTGCGCATGCGCGAATTTCTTTCTTCTCCCGCTAGAAAGCATCAGCGACGCATCTCAGAAATTCTTTCGTCACTTTGTCGTAATTTTTGCACCGTTTTATATTAGCCGTTACATACAGTTTTATATATGAAAATGTGTGCAATTTCATGTAGAATACATCAAAAAACAACCCATGGTTGTAGCTTTTATAAGTTTTGAAATATTTTCATATAAATCACGATAAGTGCCAAAATTTCAACCCTTGGTCAACTTTGACTCGACTGAAATGGTCGAAAAACGCAATTGTAAGCTAAAACTCTTACATTCTAGTAATATTCAATCATTTACCTTCATTTTGCAACAAACAGGAAGTCTCTAGCACAATATTTCGATTTATGGTGAATTTTTAAAAAAACTTTTTCCTTACATCTACTTACGCTAACTCGGCCGAAAATCTCAGAAATTCTTTCGTCACATTGTCGTAATTTTTGCACCGTTTTATATTAGCCGTTACATAAAGTTTTATATGTGAAAATGTGTGCAATTTCATGTAAAATACAACAAAAAACAACCCATGGTTTTAGCTTTTATCAGTTTTGAAATATTTTCATATAAATCACGATAAATGCCAAAATTTCAACCTTCAGTCAACTTTGACTCGACCGAAATGGTCGAAAAACACAATTGTAAGCTAAAACTCTTACATTCTAGTAATATTCAATCATTTAACTTCATTTTGCAACAAATTGGAAGTCTCTAGCACAATATTTCGATTTATAGTGAATTTTTGAAAAAACTTTTCCGTACGTCCACGAGCTGTAACTCCACTGAAAATCTCAGAAATTCTTTCGTCACTTTGTTGTAATGTTTGCACTGTTTTATATTAGCCGTTACATAAACTTTTATATATGAAAATGTGTGGAATTTCATGTAGAATACAACAAAAAATAACTCATGGTTGTAGCTTTTATCAGTTTTGAAATATTTTCATATAAATCACGGTGCCAAAATTTCAACCTTCAGTCAACTTTGACTCGACCGAAATGGTCGAAAAACGCAATTGTAAGCTGAAACTCTTACATTCTAGTAATATTCAATCATTTACCTTCATTTTGCAACAAATGGGAAGTCTCTAGCACAATATTTCAATTTATGGTGAATTTTTGAAAAAAAAATTTTCCTTACCTCCGCGTGCGGTAACTCGGCTGAAAATCTCAGAATTTTTTTAGTCACCTTGTTGTAATTTTCGCACGGTTTTCTATTAGGCGTTACATAAAGTATTATACATGAAAATGTGTGCAATTTCATGTAGAATACAACAAAAATAACTCATGGTTGTAGCTTTTATCGGTTTTGAAATATTTTCATATAAATCACGATAAATAGAAAAAATTCAACCTTCGGTCAACTTTGACTCGACTGAAATGGTCGAAAAAACAATTGTAAGCTAAAACTCTTACATTCTAGTAATATTCAATCAATTACCTTCATTTTGCAACAAACAGGAAGTCTCTAGCACAATATTTTGATTTATGGTGAATTTTTGAAAAAACCTTTTTTTTTAAGTCCTCGTGTTACGAATTCATGCATCATTTTGTGATAATATTTTCTCTGTGTTGCTTTGATCATTTTACAATTTGTTATATATCAAAATCATCGCAATTTAGTGTATAATACAACGGAAAAAAAAACTCATTAGCTTTAACCATTTTGCTCGCAGCGCAATTTGTATACAATTTTATATGAAATTTTTTTGCGCTGTCATATTTTCATTATAATGCCTTAGCAAAACACTGTAAAAGCTTTAATCTCTTAAATTTCGACACGTCCAAGATATATTTTTTCAAACTTTGTTTGGAACGCTGATATAATTGGCGGGAGACCCAATCCTACCGGATGTCGGTGGGGGGGAGTGGAAGGAGACCAGCCCAGTAAACAGCTCCAGTTTCAATCTCGGGCGTGTTAAGAACGCATCTCGTGCGTCCGTTCAATTCAAACTGTTTGGATAACTTCATCTCGATGCGCTTCTTTCTGGCGTCTCTTTTTGGTGAAGTACTCAGTGTCTTGTTTGTTAATCTAGCTAGCCTATCTGTGTGAAATAGGTAGCTATGTCGGATTCCAGCTTCTCTGGATCTAGAGTTTGCGCAGGGAATTTGTGCTCTTCCAAACTCGTTAAACTTAAGTACGACCGTCACTCTTTGTGTACGGCATGTAGGGGTCAGGAGTGGTCCCAGGAGAACACATGCAGTGAGTGTATTGAATGGAGTCAGGAGTTTTGGCACACGTACATTTCCCATCAGGTAAAGCTGGTTAAGGATAGGGATAGGAAGGCTTTTAAGCGTAAGGAAGCTAGGCTAACTTTTTCGCTGGTGGCGTCAGCGTCATCCCCTTTACCAGCTGTTCCTTCCTCCTCCCTCCTCTACCGCTGCTCTTACCCCTCCTCATGTTCCCCCCTCTTCTTCACCAGCTTCCCAGTATGTTTTTCCTAAAGCCAAGCCCAGCCTCGAGGCTGATAAATCAAATATGATCTCTTCAGAACTCAAATGGAAGTGCAATTGAACGTTTTCATGGATTCTGTCTTAAGTTTAGTGCGTTCGCGCCATAGTCCGGGCATTAGTGTTGGTGATAACAGTGGTGTTGTTCGTGATCATGTTTCAGGCGAGTATGCTCGTTTTTCTGACTCTTTTGAGCAAAGGTAGCTGTCCCGCTCGCCTTCTAAGGCTAGAAGACAGTCTGGCGCTGGCGAAAAGGTCAGAAATTCTTGCCCACGAGCAGGCTCGTCCTCTAAGGCACCGAAAAGCCTTAGTCCTAATGTTGAAAGACATAAGCTTGACTCCTCGTCGAAGCGTCGAAAAACTTCGAAGAGTCGCAAAAGTGAATGTCGCAAGGCTTCGAAGAGTCGTAGACGCGCTAGTTCGCGTAGTGTTTCTCCATCGACTCATCGCTCTTCTTGACATCGTCGACGTCACAGGATTGTGTCCCCAGAATCTTCGTCAAGACGTTTGACTTCGAAACGTCACTCCCTAAGGGTAAGTTCTGATAAGAGTAGCAGCAGTTCATCTTCAGTCTCTTCATCTTCCAGCTCTTCAGATCCTCCCCCTCCTCGTCATCGCAAGTGGGATCATGCCTCTCGACCCTTAAAGAGGCAATCTCCTGATAATTCCTGCC
The DNA here is from genome assembly GCF_040412425.1 of Macrobrachium rosenbergii. Taxonomy (NCBI): domain Eukaryota; kingdom Metazoa; phylum Arthropoda; class Malacostraca; order Decapoda; family Palaemonidae; genus Macrobrachium; species Macrobrachium rosenbergii. Next base: position 9,487,022 of record NC_089746.1, on the reverse strand, counting down.
CTAGGGACCCTAAACTCTGTAAGAAAAAGGATAGCTAGCCCTACACCTGGTCACTCAGCATGGGACTCTGATCAAGAAGATGCATTTGAGACGCTACTTCCCAAGTCACCCAAGTCATTCAAGATGCCTAGCCCTCTCCAGAAGGATCTGCCTCAAATTCCCGTGCCTCTTCCTCCTCCTCTTACACAGGAGGTGTCTGCTCCTTTGGCTTCATCCTCACCTTTCCAGGGATCTAGTCTGCTGGAAGAGAAGCTAGAAAAGGTAGTCCGCAAAGTGCTTTGTATTCCTGGGGACCAAGAAGTTGTTCTTCCTCAACTCTTGGACGGTCTTGGCACGGAACCGATTCTTTCTGGTGAAGAGGAAGGTCCCGTTGCCACAGTGCTTTCTTCTCATTACGCTTCTCTGCTCAACTTTCTGCTGCAGTCGTACCCTCAACATTTTCAGCCAACAGCCCCCTCTTCCCTGAATTCCACATTGCTACTGGGAAAGCAGTGTTCTAACCCTTCCCTCCCCAAATTGGTACTCTCCACCGCCTCCAAGAAAGCCTTGAAGGAGGTAGAGGCGTGATTGGAAGCTAAGAGATCCTCGGGTAAAGCGTCTTTTGCGTACCCTCCTTCAAAGCTGTCGAAAAGGGGGCAAAATTATTACAGCACAGGAACTTCTCCTTCACTGGGCTCTGCAATCTCAGCACAAGGGGACTTTGGCTCCCTTGTGGACCCTTCAAGACGCATTTCCTTTGAAGCTGCCAAGACTTTCTTTTCTGCACTGGATGTAGAACACCTTTCCAAAAACCTCTACAAGCTCCTAGAGATTGTCAGTTTTCTCGATTGGTCGATGGGAGCTATTTTTAAACAAGCTGAGCAGGCTAGTATTGCAGAGGACGTCTTGGAAAGAATCATGGGATTCCTTACCTGCACCGACATTGCTATCCATGATGCGGCAGGCGAACTTTCCTCTCTCTTCGCCATGGCCACTCTGAAGAAGAGGGAGACTTGGTGCTCTTTCTTATCTAAGGCTGTGACTTCTTCGCAAAAGGCCGCCTTGATGTTCGCACCCTTTGACAAGGAAGGCCTTTTCCCAGAATCGATAGTGAAAGACGTCCTTTCAGCCATGGATAAGAAGACGATGTCACATCCTGTCTGTGTCTTCCACCAAACCCAGGCCTGCTCCCACTCCTTCGACCAAGATGGTGTCTCCTCTTACCAGACATCCGTTTCGTAACGCCAGACCCAAACCTTACTCAAGGCCCCGCTCCAACTCCAGAGGTCACAAGGGGCTCATCAAGTTTTCGGCCCTAGAGACAGAAGTCCAGTCTCTCTTAAGGAAAACAGTCATCGAAGAAGTACAGGACGCGTCAACCCCAGGATTCTACAACCGCCTGTTTGTAGTCCCCAAGTCATCAGGGGGTTGGAGGCCAGTTCTCAACGTAAGCACTCTCAATCTGTACTTAGTGAAAACCAAGTTTTCCATGGAAACGAACCGCTCCGTTCTTCAGGCTCTAACTCGGGGGGATTGGATGGTGACCCTCGACATGGAAGATGCCTACTTCCACATTCCAGTACATCAAGACTCCAGGAGGTATCTTTGGTTCGTTTTCAAGGACAAAGTTTTCCAGTTCCGGGCTCTCTGCTTCGGCTTATCGACCGCCCCGCAGGTGTTTGCCAGGGTTCTCGCCCCGATAGGTCATTGGCTCCACCTGGAGGGAGTTCGGATCTCCTTGTACCTCGACGACTGGCTACTCCATTCATCGTCAAGGGACCGCTGCATGGAGGACCTTCACAGAACCCTAAGGTTAGCGCGAACCTTAGGGATTCTGGCAAATACGGAAAAGTCGAGCTTGATTCCTTCGCAGAGGATTCTTTATTTGGGGATGACTCTGGACAGTCTAGCTTGTCGGGCTTTTCTGTCCCCCAAAAGGGTTTCCTCCTGCCTTCTTACGGTGGAGAAGTTTCTCCTCCTGGACAGTTGTTCCGCCCGTCAGTGGATGGCTCTCCTGGGAACTCTGTCGTCAGTGGAGCAATTCGTCAAGTTAGGTTGTCTACACATGAGACCCTTGCAGTTTTTCCTGAAGAGTTCTTGGGACAGAAGAACTCAACTGGACTCCACGATCTTCAACATTCCCCCCGATGTCAAGAGACATCTTCTTTGGTGGAAATCACCGGAAAGACTTTCGGAGGTTCTAGATCTCCTCCCAAGACAACTATCTCTGCAGATGTTCTCAGACGCATCCATGTTGGATGGGGAGCACATCTAGGCAACTTCAGGACGTCAGGGGTTTGGCCAGCCGAACAGAAGAAGCTCCACATCAACGCCAAGGAACTGTTGGCCATTCACCTCGCTCTCCAGGATTTTTCAGCCCACATCTCAGGCCAAGCAGTTGCTGTTCACGTTCCGACAACTCAGCAACAGGGCTCTCGGTTTTGCATATTCGGAAACAGGGAGGTACCCCATTCCTTCTCCTGTTCAAGAACCCTCACGCTACCTCCAAGGACCTTCTTCTGTGGGTGGACAGCAACAGGGTGGCTCTGTTCCCTCGGTTTGTAAAACAAAAGGAAAACTGAACGTTCTTGCGGACCAACTCAGCCGTTGGAACCAGGTTCTTCCTGCGGAGTGGACCCTGCACCCACAAGTGTGCCTAAGTCCGTGCAAGTTGTGGGGCACTCCCATGATAACCCTCTACGCTACCTCCAAGAACCATCGTCTCCCAGTGTTCTGCTCGCCAATTCCAGACCCTCTGACTCACTTGGGGGATGCCATGCTCCTAGACTGGACAAACCTTTGCTTATGCCTTTCCTCCCTTTGGGCTCATCAGGCAAGTGATAAACAAAAATGAAATTCCATCAGAACGTCGAACTAATCCCACTGAATTTATTGCCCCCGTTCTGGCCAAGGAAGGAGTGGTTCCTGGACAGTTGCTAGATCTCCCGATAGACTTCCCAAGGCTTCTACCTCACAAACAAGTCTCTTCTCAGACAACCCCACCTAAGTGAAGTTCCACTAGAAGGGATTGTCCCTCTCGCTCTGACAGGCTTCAGACTGTCAGGAAGCTCATCAGAGCGAAAACAGAGGTTTTTAAGCAAGGCTGCAGAGGCTAAAATTGCAATGGTGCAGAAGGGACTTTGCCTCTAGCAAATTATACCAATCCAAGTGGACAGTCTTCAGGAATTGGTATATAGAAAAATAGCATCTCCTCTTCTTCGTCGTCTATAACTCAATAATTGTCACCTGAGGTTTTTCATTTTACTTAAGAGATTCAAGAAAGTTGATGCCATCAACCATCAAAGGTTACAGAGCCATGCTATCCTCCGTCTTCTCCCATAGAGGGTTAGACCTGTCGAATAACCGAGACTTGTCAGATCTCCTCAGGTCTTTAGACACAGCTAAGACTCCAAAAACCTTCCCTTGCCTGGAATCTGGATGTAGTTTTGATATGGTTGATGTCTCCAAGGTATGAACCTTTAGAAGAACTTTCTCTCAGAGACCTCACTAAGAAAGTCCTTTTTCTGGTTACCTTAGCAACGGAAAAGAGAGTTAGTGAAATACATGCCATTGACAAGAAAGTGGGTTTTTCACAAGGTAATGTTGTTTGTTCTTTCACCTTGAATTTTTTGGCCAAGAATGAGTCTCCTTCCAATCCTTGGCCTCAATCCTTTACTGTTCAAAACCTCTCCGAAGTGGCTGGCCCTCAAGAATTAGAGGCTTTTTTGTGCCCTGTTAGAGCTATCAAGGCTTACTTAGCCAGAACTGCCAACATCAGAGGAGATTCCTCTAACCTCTGGTGTTCAGTGAAAGACCCAACCAGACTTTTATCCAAAAATGCCCTTGCTTTCTTCGTCAAGGAACTCATTCTAGAGGCGCACAGACACATCAATGAAGAGGACGCACGCCTAGTCAAGTTTCACATTCATGAAGTGCGTTCAATAGCAACCTCAGTGGCTTTCCGTCATAATAAGTCACTTTCGCAGATCACACAGAGCACCTTCTGGAGATCGAAATCAGTGTTTGCGTCTCACTACCTTAGGGAGGTCGAAGTTGCGTACCAGGACCTGTTTGCGTTAGGTCCCATATCTGTAGCTGGCTTGGTTTTAGGGGGAACACACTAGGGGGGTAGGTTCTTTATCTTACCCTCTCCTTGTGATTTTATGGTTGCTGAGTTAAAGGGAAGCTGGGGGTGTTCACTTCACCTGGAGTACCCTCCAATCTAGTTTTAGATTTAGAGGGTATAGAGGAGGGGGATGTTTTGTTTTTAACTAGTTTTAGGTTAGGCGGTGAGGCCCGTTTTCAGTCTGGTTGCTTTCCAATTGCTCAGGGCAAGAGCAAAGGAAAGTCACCCCTTGTCTTAGTCAGCGGTGTACTTCCCTGACTACTAGGGGAACAATGGAGCAGAGTAGCTAGCAGTGCTTACGCCCAATGCCTCTGCAGGTAGTGGAGCTTCAACCAGCAGCAGTACCTCCCTGCAAAAGCCCATCTACCAGGTAAGGAGACACCTACCTTTTTATTGGTAGGGATCCATATGATGCCCATGTGTAGAGTTTGCCCCTTTTTTTATGATGTGTATCCTTTCGATAACTGATACCTCATCCCCTGCCCTTCCACCTTAAATGTGGAATCAGCTTTTACAGAGTTTTGGTAAGGCATTATAATGAAAATGACATTTTTATGATAAAACGAAGTTTCATTATACTTACCAAACACTGTAACTTAAAGGCCTCCTCCTCCCCGCAGGGAGAGGCGTTATCTCAGGCTATCACTTATGTATGCCGAGATTGAAACTGGAGGTGTTTACTGGGCGAGTCTCCTTCCACTCCCCCCACCAACATCCGGTGGGGTTGGATCTCCCGCCAATTATATGTGTTCCAAACAAAGTTTGAAAAAATATATCTCGGACGTGTCGAAATTTAAGAGATTAAAGCTTTTACAGTGTTTTGGTAAGTATAATGAAAATTAATTTTATCATAAAAATGTCATATTTCAATATTTATATATGATAATGATATTATTTTCATTTCTGATGGTTGCATACTAAACTTCAGGCAATGACAAAAAAAGGAGCCAAAAATGAACTCTTAATCTCAAAAACTAAGCGTGCTGTGATTTTTTGAAAAAAACTTTTTTTCCGCTTCGGCGCTAACTCCCAAATGCCGCCGGCATATGGCAGGCACTTTTGTAAATAGAGGCTCGGGGTTTAAGGGTTAAATGCAGATAGTGTTCCGTACTAGTGTTTATTTTGTTCTCCTCTAGTTATGTAATTTCCTAAGTTGTTTACTGGGTTATAATAAAAATATGTTTTGTATAGGTTGTGTGTAGAACCATGGTTATTTTTGTATTTTATGTATTGTCAGGATTGTAGGATTCTCACCAATACTTAACTGAAGCAGTTATATCAGGCTAGCTACCACCACTGTTTCATAAAAGTATTCAGGTAATGCATTCATATATACATTTTTTATTACATTGTTTCACTACAAACCATTTACACCGGCCAGTATTTGCAGCCTTAGTCAGTTGCCTACATGGTGCAAGAAAAATGTTTCATCATTGGTTTGTATGCTGTGGAAATGAGTTTATTTTGAAAATTTCTGATTTTGTATGAAATTCTGTTATAGTCATAAGCAGAAGAATATTGTGTAGCAGTAATAATACGTCATTAAAGTTATGTACATTTTCTCCACAGCATTTTTCTCTATATCATGAAGTTGGCCAGAAGTTTGCTCGAGACTTCCCCAAGAGTTTAGCGCATGTAGAAAACCTCATGAAAGAAAGCAATGTTGAAAAAAGAGACACCAGTAAAGAGCCCTCTGATAGTGAAAGAAATGTTGAACAGAATGCCAGTAATAACCAAAGAACAGGAGTGAGTGACATGTCCATGAATACAAATTCTGTAGAAAAAGTACAAAGATTTTCAGGTGAGACTGAAAAGTCAGGCGGCTTAAGTATACCCCTGCCAGGAATAAACATTTTACAGAATTTTGGGTTGGCAAAGTCAAAAGTCAGCAAAAGTCAGACGTACAATTCAGAGAGGAAAAACATTCTCCTTGGATATGGAAAAGCCAAGAGTAACATAACAAAGAAAAGTTGTCATGAATTTACTCCAGTTGGTATAAGGCCAAAGAATGCTGCAAATATGAAACCAGTGAAATTTGATCCATATATTAAGGTGAAAGATACACTGACCTGGGAAGCTGTCCAATTTATGAGAGGTGTTATGGATGAATGTACTCATCTGGGCAACTTCAGTGTGCCAGTTGACCCTTCGTTGATTATCATTGTTGCTGCTAAAAAAGATGGGTAAATATTTTTTATTATTTCTGTTATTCCTGTAGGACTGTTTTACCATTTTGTTGTTTGTGATGTAGAATTCTCAGACATACCATTTATACTGGAAATTTGTTTGGTATGTTTATCAGTTAGTTTATATGGGGAAAGTAGTTATGTATAGATACCTTTGTTTCAAGTTCTTATTTAAGTTCCCAAGTTATTCAAACACCCTTGGTATACTGAATGTGCATGCTAGATTTTGCCACAGTCTATTTTACCTTGTGTTACCTTTATTCTTTTTTAAGTTCCTGTAGCATCTTTTTCATTTCTACGCATTCCTTGTATGCCTTCACCCTTTGTACATTTATATTAGGGACCTTTCATACAAACCCGTTATTTATATTCGGAAGCCTTCACCTTGTTTTTGCAGGTTTGGAAGGGTATGAATATTTTCTTACGCTTGAATTTTACCCTAAAACTAGAAAATGTATCTTGCAGACACGGCATTTGTGAGTACTCAATAAATCATAGGAAAGGGTATTGCTCAGGTCTCTCTCTCTCTCTCTCTCTCTCTCTCTCTCCACCCTAAAAAATTAATTTTTTTATAGCTACCTATGTGAGCTCTTGGAGTCAGCTATCTTTTTTTTTTCATAGGGCTAAAGAATTACTTTTTTTTTTCTTGTGCATTATTTTGTAGTTAGGTATTTTTCCCATGAAGTATTTTTTTGTTTGAGGGAAGACCAAAGTGAATGTCCAATTGTTATGTTCTGATATTGAATATTTCTAGGTACTTATCCTCTTTGATAGGTAGGGTAATTTTTTTTTTTTTTTACAGTACTTTCATTTTCCTTGAGCACCATTTTGTATTTTCCTCCAAAGCATTTTGTGTGGGTGAGAGGACCAATTTGAATTTCAGATTGTTGTGTCTTTTTATTCCTTGCATGATTATTTGGTAGGTACCTAGGCTCTTTAACATGTGGATTATTTTTCCTTGTGTGTTAAAGGCTACTACTACAGTATTTGTTTTTCTTGTTTCCTTTCCTTAGTACTCATCTCCAATTTCTTTTTTCCTCCTCTCAGAACTCCATCCCCAAATGACCCTATATGTTGTCTTCTGTATGTGGCAAGGTTCATACTCAATCATGCTTTTGAAACACCAGTAAGGATTAATATCCTTCCCGTATGGTGATCTACTGTCCTTTCACATAGGCTGATTAGGTAGTTATTGTTTTGTTGAGGTTCATGCACCTTAGAGGATTGCCATTATATTACAGACTAGTGATCTTGTCAGTAAATAGTATTCAATAACTTATTTTCAGAATTTTCTTTTTATCTTTTACTAGGTGTTCCTTGAATCCATCAACTGGAAATGTACCTACTTGGTGGATAGCATTCCACTCTTAATGGATGCTTATCCTGTAGAGTGATATATTTGTTAGAGACACTCATACATGTCATACTATTATTTATTTTTGAAGCACCTCTGGATGAGCATTGGTAGATTAGAGGATTTAGTAAGAATTAGTAACGTAGACCTCCTGATCACATGGAATGTTTCTGAGAAAAGAGTGGTCATTGGTAAGTAGCATAGAATTTCTGTACAAACCCACTACTCTTAGTTTAGCCTCTCATGCTTCTGAGTGGAATCTAGACACTCCAAAACCAGTAAAAAAAAAAAAAAAAAAACTTCATGTCTTTACCCAGTGGGTTAGCACATCCAAAAAAGCCTCTTAGAAAACCACTGACTTCATGTATAGTCTGGAGGCTGTGCAGAGAATTGGGGTGTGGATGAGGGTTATTAAATGAGGGGATTTTATAATAAATTAATTTTGTTTTTCAAAGAATGACATTTGTTTCATTGTAGCCCCATTACTTTTAATTTAGGCTTCATAGCTGGGTATATGGGAAGTCATTGAGCTGCAGTATTGTAGAGGAACAATAATGTGAAGTAGCCAGTGTAGCATTCAGGGGATAAAAGATTTAGAGATCATAACACTGAAAAGTAGTGGGATCAGAGAATAGGTTAGGTGTTGGATAATCTGTCTGACAGATGCCCCTGTGATGATAAGGATGAGGATGAATCTCCTAAATGTAGGTTCAGCAAGGAGGATGGAAGAGCTTGACCTTCTGCAATGACCCAGACTAGGGAGAAAGATTCAAAGAACATCAGGGTAAGGTCTCTTTACCTTTGACAAACAAATTTTTGCCAAACTTTGTTTCATTCTGACAAATTGTTAATATTAGAAGATCACTGAAAAAAATCACAAACTGTAAAATTTTCTTCAGAACACTCAAGTTTCAAAAGTACAGGATTGAAAGACAGTCCTGAAAACGTTGAACAGAGGAAAATGAAGATGTTACCCCTTAAGGCAAACTCATGAAGTTTTTGTGGATGTGGGTAAACATGCTATCCCAAGGGGATAAAGGAGTGATGGTTTGTATTTTTTGACAAGGGCTTTAAAGTGTATGGACTTCATGCAGATACATGAGAGGCTAAAGTAAGAGTAAACGGTTTGTAATGAAAAGTAAAGGCTGGTTGTCTTTTAATTAATTTCCAGTGATTTATGTCAGAGATCTATTTAATAAGACAGCATTTTCCATATGTAAAAGAGTTGTATAGTTAGAAATGTTCATTACTCTAATGCATATTACTATACCATTTTTTATTTATACCATTTTTTAATAGGTACATGCCTCGTGATGGCATAATTCCCCTGACAGAAATTTGGCCTGGTTGTGAATTGCGTACACTACAAACTGGGCATGTCACTGCATATCTCTTCAATCATCAGGTGTTCAGGTGAGTAAATAAGAAATTAGTACAGTAGTCTTTGTGGATTTGTAGGGTCTCTCAGAGTGCAAACTATTGCTTTTTAACAAAAGCTTAATGTATACTATTTGTTTTTTGTAGGAAATTACCAGAGCAGGCTAGACCTTGCATTTCAGTCTTGAAGTTAGGCTGTCGTATAGTTTGGTATTTGCACATGCACCTGATTGGCTTGTGATCTCATGCATTCTCAGCTTTTCTTCCATCACTGTTTTGCTGTTGTTATCCTGTCCTGGATGCTTTAGTGTTGTTTTACTTTCCACGTATAGATCACAAGTTGGTGTCTTTCTTTATTGTTGTCAAGTCACATTCAATTACCTTTTGTGGCATTAGTTGGAGATTACATGTAAATTTTGCAGAATCTTATACCTACTGTAAGTGCTTCCAAAAACTCCCAAGCAAAATGTTTGCAAACAGGGCTAGGCTTCCCCATATGTTTTGTTCACATGCTTGTGGCTGGAGTATTCAAGTGACATTCACTGATTAAGTGGTGGATTATGTTTCCCCAGCCAGTGAAAAATGCAGTATAATCTCTCATCCAAAGCCCTGCTGGATAAAGGAAATTTCCAGGTATGATGAAAAAACACTCTACTGATGTAGATCAGCAACTTAGTACCCTTACTTCCCTTACCTTGCCAGATATGATGAAAAACACTCTACTGATGCAGAACAGCAACTTCGTATCCTTACTCCCCCACCTTGCCAGTACCACATAACCGCATACACTAAATATGCTCATAAACAACACACTTTAGCCTGCTCATAAACAATACAGAATACTCTGTACAGTACTGTACAAAAAATAAAAACCAAACTGTATAGTATAGTACTACATATGAAATGTACAGTACTGTACAAAATAAAAACCAAACTATGTAGTGTACTACTGTACATATAAATGTATAAAGAAATTAACAGTAAGATTCTCTCTCTTTCTCTCTCTTTTGATATGCCAAAACTGCTTATATGGGCCAAACTTGAAAATCTTGTTTTTTCTCGTAAGGAATAGCCCAGAGAGAGAAAGAGACAGGCAAGCAAACACAGCAACATGTTGCTTATGTATACACACACATATACACCTACATACACACATGCTGAGTTTATATTTTGCACTGTATTTTGGTACCTCTGCATTAAAGTCTAATAACATTTTATTTAAATGTGTGTGGGCTTTTTAAAGATGAATTACAGCATTATTGTTATTTAATTTGTATGGTATACAAAAATTTATGGAATCTATTTATTCACACTATCCAAAACACATCGTAATCTACTAGAGCTTAGGCTATCGTAAATCATTGTTTTAAACCTTTGGTAAACATATAATGGACTCTGTTTACTGATAAACTCAGTTATAATGGTGTATGTTTAGTAGATAAACTCAGTTACAGACAGTCTCCGGGTTATGACGGGCTTGGCTTACGACGTTCCGAGCTTACGACGCTTTTCAAATATATTCATAAAAAATTATTTCCGGGGTTACAACGCATGTTCCAGGTTTACGACGCTGACATTGCTGATCCGACGGAAGAAACATGGCTCCAGAATGGCAGAATGGTCAAATTGTAGAGGTTTTTCTGTTGAAGAACTTAATATAAATGCAGGATACATTGTTTTCAAGACACCCAAAGGATTTTCGACAGTATTTCGCCCGACACCAGTCCGACGACGATCGGAAGAGAAATGCATCCAAAACGGCAGAATGGCCAGTATTTGGAGGGTTTTTCTTAGAAAAAAGTCAATAAAAATGTAGGATTTGCTGTTTTCAAGACCCCAAAGGATTAAAAGTAAAGTTTTCTTATGATTTTTGACGGTATTTTGGACGACGCCAGTCCGACGCTGATTGGAAGAAATATGCATCCAAACTGGCAGAATGGTCAATATTTGGTGTTTTTTTTTTATGAAAAACTCAATAAAAATGCAGGATTCATTGTTTTCAAGACTACCCAAAGGATTAAAAGTAAGGTTTTCGTACGATTCTCGACGGTAATATTTCAGACGACTCTGTCCAACACACGACGGAAGAAAATTTGCATTCACAGATTTTTTCATAGAGCAATATTCACTAATTACTGATTTTCATTTTATTTTCATGACTAAATACATTTTTTATGATAAAAAAATTATTGACTAATTTTAAAATATTAAGGTAACCACAGCAAAGTATCGATGTAAGTTAAATTAAAATCCTGTGAAATCATAAAACTGCTTACCAATGTAATCGCTTCATTCTCACTCTCTCACTCCTCAAATAATTCACGAATAATTTCACTCTTTTGAGATTTAAGTAAGGCCAACTGCCCATATCTCTTGCTCTCCCCTTGAATAATTCATGAATAATTTCACTCTTGGGATTTAAGAAGGCCAACTGCCCATATCTCTCCCTCTCTCCATGAATAATTCACAAATAATTTCACTTTTGAGATTTAAGTAAGGCCAACTGCTAATATCTCTCTCTCACTCCCCGAATAATTCCACTCTTGAGATTTAAGTAAGGCCAACCGCCCATACCGCTCTCTCTCTCTCTCTCTCTCTCTCTCTCTCTCTCTCTCTCTCTCTCTCTCTCTCTCTCTCTCTCTCTCTCTCTCTGTACTGCATATATCCTTCAAAGAAATATGGATTATTGTATATTATTATAAGGTGTTATAATATATAAAATCATTCTACAAGTGTAATATGTATCTCTGAAAATTTTGATGTTTTGCTTGCAGATTCGTCATTTGTTGTGAGATGTGATTTTAAAATGTCTTTTTCTTACAGATAAATTGTGTATCGTGTAATCTTAAAATGTTTTGATATGTTTTGTCCGTTTGTTTAGTATATTAAATCGTATACTGAGTGTTAACGTGCTGTAGAGAGAGAGAGGGAGATTTTTTTTAACCATATCACTTAGCCCGTTTCCTGTGTTTACACAGTTGTTTGGGGTCCAGGAAGTCGTGTTTGGAGAAAGGTAGGACCCTCTTATGTTATCTGACATGAGCTGACAGCCTATCGGCAAATTGCATGTTATGCATTTATCATGTGTGCCTAACCCATGGTTATTAGCTGTGTCTGTGCTTATTCTTTTCCATGATCTTGAGTAATGGAATGAGGAACAGAGAGAGTTGAAGTTAACATGCTGACAGTGAGCCAAATATGGTCCAAAAGCACTTCCTTCTGTTTGTTCAAGTGTTTGGTGTCCAGCGGATGGTGTCAATCATTGATAAGAGCTCTGGCATGTTTCCTTCTGAGCCTTAGAGTTCCCTGTATGTGTACCACACATGTATACCTGTATGTATAATGTATGTATGTATCATGTATTCTGGGAGGGCTTGGAGATAAAAGAGCAGTGCTGATCCAAAAACACTTAGTTAGGAACAGAGGCTGGTGGCAATAGGGTCTCTCTCTCTCTCTCTCTCTCTCTCTCTCTCTCTCTCTCTCTCTCTCTCTCTCTCTCTCTCTCTCTCTCTCTCAATTATTGTTTGCTGGTTGCTCTCATATTTGTAAAAGTTGTGTTAAACTCACCCAAGAAGTGTGTTCATTTTGTAAGAGGTGATCTGAAGTATTTATATTGTGCAAGCATTGTGGAAAGTGTATAATGGCGTAACACTCATAAGGTAATGTGATGTTTAGTGGTTTGTGTTATGTTAAGAGTTAAAGTGATGTTCTAGGTGAAAGAGAATTATTACTTTGATAAAAGGTGAATAATATCTCTTATTGTGAGTTCTAATGTGTCTTGCTGCTAATTATATATCATTGTGTATGTCAGTGTGACTAGGCAGTGTTGTCTTTGAGAAAGTCTTAGAAAGACATGAGTTTAACCTTTTTTAAAAGTGGAGGTAATCTTTTGAAAGATTGATATAGTCTTTAAACATATTTTTGTCTTAGAAATGGCTGTTGGTATATTTCCATTTTTGCATACTGTATTTCATTCTTATATGTCTGTGTTATCATATTACTAGAATTTTATAATTACTATTTTACAAAGTTTAGTGCTGGTGATTACTTAGCATTTTGTTAGTGCATACTTATTATTGAGATTTCAGAGAATATTTATATGGATTCCAGTCAGTAATATTTTGGTGAACATTTGTGTTGAGTTTGATTAATCAGGTATATGTTTAAAACTTGAGTGACAGTTAATGGTTTGAATCTCACTTAACCAAATTGCTTTCTTAATAAATTAAAGTGTTTAAGAAATACTTAAATCTTACACTGTTATCAATTAATAGTAAATCTTTTTGAGATTGTGAACTCTGCATATAACTTTTGAACTTAGAAATAAATCAGTTTGTTTAAAGTTTTAAAAACACAGCATTTCATTTTGACCACCAGTAATTAGAGAAATTAATGAATGTGTACAAGGTAAGTGATATATCTGTTTGTTCACCTGGGACATATCTAGGTGAAATAGAACCAGGGAAACAGTTATAGTGTTTGTTGAAGTGATGCCCATTTTCCACTAGTCTGTTTATAACTTGTTAATTGTTACCTCACCCATAACTTGATAAAGTTACATTGAATTTCCCAAATGATAAGTAAGTTTTATGGGATCACTGTACCTTTAGAGTATTCAGTCTTAATATATTTGTTATGAGGTTTCAAGTATCTGGTCAAAGTGAGGTAACTTTCTGGTATTATTATTTGTGTAATAACCAGGTGCTTGATCACTTCGTGACAATATAAACATAAAAATGTACTAAAATCCTTTTATCGGTTGTGTGATAATTTTTTTATTGCTTCGACGATTCGGCTTGAGGGATTAGAAGTAGCCAATAACAGAGCTTGTGGCAACCCCCTCTGTCCATGACGATATGCTATTGGCCGGAAGGACTGAAAGTAGCCAATAACAACTTGTAACAACCCCCTCCTTGACAACATGCTGTTGGCAGGAAGGTTGGGATTTTAACCAGTCACAAAGCTTGTACCTCACGGGCTTTGCATACACTAAAAGGAGGGTGAGTAATGTTTGTTTTTTTCTCTCTCTCTCTCTCTGAGATAAGAGAGAGAGAGAATGACGGCACAAGAATTTTTTAACAAATTTGTGGGAGATGGTGAGGACTAAGCACGTTTGTATTTTGTATGATGAATAAATGACTTACCTAATAATAAGTGCTAATTTTCAAATATTAGTAGGATTAAATAATAATAATAATATACCATAATTACAACATTTATAAATTTTTAAAGTAAATTATTTCAATTTGTAAGCAAAGAAATATCACACCCTGTCTTTGCCCAAAGCTTTGAAGCTGTGGGGGAGGGTGGAACTGTCAAATATGTCGAATTACTTGACATTTTTGACCAAGGGTAGAAGATCAATGTCTCTCTCTCTCTCTCTCTCTCTCTCTCTCTCTCTCTCTCTCTCTCTCTCTCTCTCTCTCTCTCTCTCTCTCTCACCAAAAGGTAGAATGAGAAATGGATAGATATATTATAAATAGATACTGTACTTAGTTCAGCCCTTCACTCTCTCAAGAAAAGATGCTGCTATTTTAGTCTCTTTACCTATGCATACTAATTTTGTGTGTGTTCATAGTGTTTTAAAAATGCATAGTAAATGTAGTGGTACGTCTTTGGAAAACAAAAAACAATTTTTTGTTGTTGTCAGTCGCAGTAGAGAAATGGATCAACATTCCTCGAAAGATTAAAGAGATAAATCTCTCTCTCTCTCTCTCTCTCTCTCTCTCTCTCTCTCTCTCTCTCTCTCTCTCTCTCTCTCTTTTGCCTGTGCCAGCAGAAGAATGGCTGAATGTAAGTCATAGTGATAAATTCTCTCTCTCTCTCTCTCTCTCTCTCTCTCTCTCTCTCTCTTCTCTCTCTCTCTCTCTCTCTCGCTGGAAAAGGGTACTAATGTTTAAGATGACTTTGAAATGATATTAATAATATAATTTCAAAGATTAATACTGTAGTAATAGGATAATAATTTAAGCTATATTTGATGTAGGATGATACTTAAAGTAAAAATGGGAGAGTGCTGTAGTTTTCTTTCTCTCTCTCTCTCTCTCTCTCTCTAAAACAGCAGAATGGTAAAATTTTTGGAGGGTTTTTTTTATGAAAGACTCAATAAAAATGCAGGTTACGTCATTTTCAAGATACCCAAAGGATAATCAGAGGATTAAAAGTAAGGTTTTCTTATGTTTTTCAACGATTATTTTGGTTTACGACGATTTTCGGCTTACGACGTGGTGTCAGAATGGAACCTCCATTATAAACCGGAGACTGTCTGTATAATAGTATATGTTTTCTTGGATTGTGGGAACCAGCAATCTTCTTTACTTTACATGAATGAGCTAGTCAAGGAATGAATCATAGATTGATTCATGAAAGAATGGACTATGAAAGCAAAGGAAATTTTCTATGGCAGCTGAGAAAAAAAAGAAATGGAATAAAGAGAATAAAGCTACAAGAAAATGACCACATAACTAAAAAGCACAAGAAACCACTAGTAAATAAATGAATGAACTATAATTAAATTTTCATTTTCACAATACAAGAAAAATTTGCATCGACAAAAACAAAGATGATAAAGAAAGGTTGTGGGAGTTTATATAATTTCACATGGGCATTTGACTTTTCCTGTGCGAGAGAATGGGAGAAATGTGGATTTATGAGGAAGGACATACAAGAGCAGTAAATGTACAAGACAGGATAATTATTTATGTGAATAGCCAAATGTTTTCAGCATGAGTTTCTTTTCAGACAAGCCATTCGGGACTCCTTCCAACGTGTTATTGACAAGTACTACACTTCAGACATCTCTGCCCATGGTTAAGATGATCCGTTGGATGAAAATGCCATGATTTGGAGCAGGAAACATGCGTATCATTAATAGTAAGAATTTCATTTGGAATTGTTTTATTGTAACATAAAAAACAATTGAGTGTAACTATAAGCAGTAGTTTCTCATAAGATGTTTGCAGTTAGACTGCTTTAGTTTTATCTGAATTGTTTCCTGTTGGCAGTTTATTTAACATGAATGTTTAAAATAACAGTTTTTATGTAATTTGCAAGTTGATTTGAAATTGCTATATTAGCAGTCACATTGTACAAAACTATTGATACAGTATATGTTGAAGACATATGCCTTACCTTTCATAGCTATATAACTGATATAAGCAGTCCAAAAGCTATTTAATTACACTGCCATTGCTTGCTGCAGGCTGTGATGCAAGGAAATGAACCTCATAACCAGTAATAGCAGTTTAGTTTCTGAAGACAGCAGATAATTGGTAGTATTTATTGCTTGATTCAGCTGAGCTTGTGAAATGTAATTATCTTTTACATGAAGTTTGGCTCAATACAGATTACTTGTGCATTCTTGTAAAGTTAGCATAATTTTGTTTTTATTTTTAGTTCACGTTTGAGTAGTGTGCAATGCGAACATATAAAGTATGTGAAGTTATTTTTGAGATCCAAGAAATAATGAAACTTTTGATGTATATAAAGACATGGTATTGTGTAAGCACAAATGAATGAAGTGAATCTTCCTAAGAGTCATAGGAAATAGGATTAGTGTCTCGGACAGCTTTAATAACTGTCAAGTAAGGTTTTGGGATCATCACTGTACAGTTGCTCAGAAGTGTTAGATGTTTAATTAGGTTTCTGTATGACGCAGGATCAAAACGGGAAATTTTAATTGGGCAACATTTCAGGAAAATATTACCATTTTGGTCAATAATCAACCATGCTGTATCACTGCTTCACTTAACATTACAGGTGGATGGCTGTTGCAAGGTTTTCATAGCTATGCTATGGTGAAGTAGAGCTACAATATTCAAGAAGAGATGTATCTGAGAAACAATTCATTTTGAATTTTAAAAATCATACATTAAAACGTCAGAATTTTGGTATTACAAGAAAATATTCATACCACAAAATAACTTAATAATTTAATCATGTTCTAACACTTGGCAAAAGTGGGAGAATTGAGGGCAGAATTCCTCTTTAAAAGAGTTAAGAATTGTTTCTGCTGGATGAAATGTCGTCATTTTACCTGCCACACTTGACTCATCCCTTGAGTGTGTTTAAACCAGTGTTGTGTTAATTTTTTCCTAGTTAAATATCATACTTGCCATGTTTGTGTATTTTATCTTTGTGTAGTGTTAGCAGCACCTCAACTCAACAGGTCTCTACTTAACAGCTATATTATTATGATTATTTTATGTCATGCCACCATTATAGATGTGTTGTTTTTAGATACATCTCTTAAACTGAATGTTAAGTGTAAAGTGTAGGTTATTTTAGGTTAGAAACTATGTGGAATTGCTGTTAGCTGTATGTATCTAGAAAATATTCAATTGTAGGTTATATTGTAGGGTCTTTGTTACTTAATAAACCTTGTTAACTATCAGAAAGCCAGACCTCCAGAGCAGCTGTAAAGTTGAGATTAAGTTTGTGTGTGTAGGAGAATATTATAATGTTTTTCTCTGTTATTGTGTGTATACTATATGCATTACCTCCAAATAGGAAGGACAAAGAGCAGTGGAACACTGAATAAGGGAGGAATGAATTGATTGAGATACAGTATTGCCTTCCAGTGAGTGGTTGTTTACAAACTGCGTATAGAACATTGGAAGCCCCTCAGAATGACCTTGATGGTATTTGTCTACCCAAAGAGGAATACAGGATTGCTTTTTTACAGACTTCTTCCTCCTAGTTTTCACTTGCTGTAACAGGTCTTCTGACGTGCAGTGTGTGGTCAGAGAGGTTCAGTTATTGAACGCAGTGATATGGAGTGACTCTCTCAAAACCAGCAGTCTGATAGGGACTAGGGATTGACCTGAGCTCTCTCAACATGTTTTTTTGTGCAGATTCCCTACATTATGGAATATCAAAGTTGTCAAGGAGATCCATCAGGGAGAAAATTTCATGATATGGCTCAGTCGGTTACAGCAGCAGCTTCGGACTTGTAGAGGTCTGTAGCGCTGGTTCAATCCGCAAGCCGGCTGATCAGAGAGGCAGACACTTTGCTATCCGTGTAGACATCCCGGGATTATATATGTAATCAACGGATAGGTTTGCTTAAAAAGCAAATGGATGTTACAGACTAAATACACACACAAAACAAAGCCACTACAACACCTTCTAAAAACATAACAAACATCTCACACGTCTCGAACGCTCGCCATACCCCCAGCGCAATAACTTCGCTGCTGGGAAGAAAGGGCGTTGGGTCTGGTATGATACATGAAACATACGCACCGGGGTCTAAGCGATGTCAGGCAGGGCAGCCGATCGAGACCACAGGTCTACCCCCCAAAGCCAAATCAAAAAGTCCTTCAAAAGAAGGCATCGTGCTTACCCCATACAAAAATGGGAATAAAAGCACGTTAAAAGAAAAAGAAAGAAAGAAAGACTGGTGGATTTTAAGGATGCATTCTCCCAGGTGATGGTGGTACACCTGATATTAAACAAAAGGCCGTATGGAAAGTGACCATCTGAGTTCCCTTGCTTTAACTTTTCCAGTTTTTTAACTAATTACAAGGATGGTGGTGCTCTTAACAGTGTGCTTCCATCCAGTAGAAATTTATTTGTGTGGGGATCTATACAATTGGTTAATCTTTCATTATAAAGTGAACAAAGATGAGCAAGAATTTAACCTGTTGCATCATTATACTGCAGTCTCAAGATAGTAATAGTCATTTATTTAAACTGCAATAATTGCATTAGTGAAGGCTGACAGCAGATAGACAGCAGGAACAGTTGAACAACATCTGAGAAAATCTAATGTGTTTTAGGAAGGAGAGCAACCTTTTAACAGGAATACATTAGCTGTTATTCTGTCAACACTGAGTGTACTTCATACACTGATACGTTTTTAGAAGGATGGAAAGGAGAAGACAGACATGATTGTTTTAAAATCCTGTTATCTGTGAAAAGTAGCTCCCACTTCCATGATAGGACCTTGTAGGTGTCAGAATGGTCTTTTTAGCATTCAAGGACCACATGGCATGCATCATAAACCAATGAGGTACTAGGTCAGTAAAATAGAGTAAGATCAGGTTGGTCTCTACTCCAGAGTTTTACAAACAGATATCAAAGATATCGTGCATAACCTTTCAGTACTGTAATTATTATCTGTAAATTACACAAGTTTGTACAAAAACTAAATTTGTGCAGCTTTGTTAGCAACAATGA
This sequence comes from Macrobrachium rosenbergii, assembly GCF_040412425.1. Classification (NCBI taxonomy): domain Eukaryota; kingdom Metazoa; phylum Arthropoda; class Malacostraca; order Decapoda; family Palaemonidae; genus Macrobrachium; species Macrobrachium rosenbergii. The sequence goes on along the minus strand of NC_089746.1, from coordinate 9,467,821 downwards.
CCTCTTACTTTTGGTTTCTCACACTTTTTGGATTTAAGCCTTGAATCCAAGGCACATATATTTGAAGAAGCTCTTTCTTCCGTGGTTTTAATTCAAAATCCTGCATGCTAGTTAAAGTGAGGTCCCTGTAATCCACAGTGAATCCCACCACAGAAAAGGGAGCTCCCTCATATATTTCTGATTTGGATTTAAGGCTCATAGTGATAGGTATGTCTCAAAACCGAGGGAAAATGAGTATCATTAAAGGGGCCATTATGGTTATTTAAAATACATGTCGGGTGAATGTGACCAGTAGTTTCAGCAATTAAAAAATTTGTCATGCTCTTGGAAAATACCATTTCATTGTATTGATTTTTTGTAATGTAAAAGCACTTATGAGGCAAAAGAAAAGAGCTATACTTGACCTATTTTATTTAGAAACTTGCATCTGTAAGGAGTTTGAAGGGAGCAAATAACAATTGCCATATTGTTTTATTTACACAATGAACAAAATACCACTTGCAGAAATTATATTTTTGAAACTGCTGCATAAAAAGTTATTCATTAAAAGCTCCCTTTCAACATGTATATTTGAAATGCATACAGATAATGTGTATTTATAATCAAGTAGTGCATAATCCTTCAAGA
>NC_089746.1:9272194-9464694 GCF_040412425.1 Macrobrachium rosenbergii | reverse complement strand
TCCACTTGTCCAGCTTCTTTAACTTAAGTGAATTTTTCAACTTTACATTTAGTATACTGTATTTCACTTTGAAGACAGATATACTGTTGATTTTTACCTTTGTTGGGAGTAACAAGAAGCACCCAAATACCAGTATGCTCTTTTGCCAGGAAACTATCAGGTGATTTTTGCTATAATTCAGTTTAGGCTATTTAGGTTGATGGTTTCTTTGGTGTAGTGTTGGTAAGCTACCTTTCTTTCAGTCATTAGGACTGTTAGCCCCCCTTTTTTCCTGTGAAAGTTAGCACCTGCTTGGAGTTTTGCTAACTGAAGGCTTTTACATAGTATTAAATTTCAGTTTAATGTAACTTTGAGTATTAAGTTTTTGCATTACTTCTCTTTATTGTCAAACATTTGTGTTTTTCCTCAGTGACCATTTTCTGTTTTGTTGGCATTGTGTGTTTGACTTTAGAAGGCTGTCTCTCCACCCCCTTATTTTATTTTGATTACCATCTTTTTCTGTGTTATTTAGTTCAGTAACAAACTATTTTAGTGTTAGTTTCTTGTTATGTGTCTTTTGTCTTTTGCTAGAATCATGTTTGCTTGTGTAGCACTGTTTTTCTGTTATATGCTTCATTCTTTTTGTTTTGACATGTTTTTAGGAATTGTGTGTTATTCTGTCAGTTTTGCTTGACAATTTAAAACATTTTCTTCAGGGTTGCTATAATGAAGGTCCCCTGTTTGCCTGTGTAGCAGTATTTTGTTGTTATATGCTTCATTCTCTTTCTTTTGACATGTTTTTAATAATTGCATTATTTTTTAAAGTTTTGCTTGACAATTTAAAAATGTTTTCTTCAGAGTTGCTATGACATAGGTCCCCTGGGTTGCCTGGTAAGTTGTCCATTTGTTGTAGCTGCAAGGATTGGTCCTTGGAGCAATGATTCAGTTATTGTAAAAGGAAATTTTACTAGAGGAAGGCTTCTTTTTCTGATCCTAGAGTTCTCTTTCTGCCTCATAGTCCTTGGCATTGATAGATAAGATATCAAAGCCTCTCTAGTGCTACCTTGCTGACCATTAATGAGTGCCTTTCCAGTTCCTGCTCCATGTATGAATTTGCCTTCTTTTGTCAGAACAATATTTTTTCCTCTGTGCAAGAGATTACACAGCGACAATTGTATCATTAAACACTGAGGCAATGGTAATGATATTGCTGCCAAGACAAGAGAAACCATCACCACCACTAAAGGGTGACAGTCTCCATAATCAGACAAATCAGCTCCAGTAGACAATTAAGGTGGAGGTCTACACAGCCATGATTCAGGTTAAGCTCAGAGCTGCCTTACAGCACTCTCAAGAAATGCCTTTATTCACCTGACTGACTTTTGGAGGAGATAGCAGGTGTTTTGCTGTGAGTACTAGTTGGTGGATCAAAGCAAAGATGAGTGGAGAAGCCATTACAGCTGGCATTACCATGGTCACCCAAGACCTTATTTGCTCCAGTTTTAAGGGCCTAAGTCATCATGTGCCCACATTGTTTAAATCTATTTGGCATATAACGAAGTTTTTTTATTTTCCTGAGGCAATACAAAATTTTTCAGTTTTCCTATTGAATATTGTTTTTAAGTTTAAAATTGTTATTTTACATTTAACTTGATATGAAAATTCTGCATTGTACTCATTATTCAGACATTTTATTTTTCTTAAAATTTTTCATTATGGCTAATATTGACAAAGAAATTTTTCAACTGATATAGTATGGAGAAGTGAAACCTATTGAAGTCTCTCTAAAACAAGTTTTGGGCAACTGTACATAACTGTATACAGCACTTTATTTAGTAAATACATTGGGATGAAAAGTATTATGCTTTAGATTTTGTGTAGATGTGTGAGTAATGTAAGATAAAAACTTATTGATGCTAAAGATGACGAAGATAATTGAATTCAAAGAAATGTTTAGCAACATGCTGAATTGTCAACCTCTCTTGCAAGGTCATGGATGAGTATTACCTGTGTATATGCATGTTCATTATTGATGGCATCAAGGTTTTAAGCTGTTCTTAGTACCAAGACCTAAACTACTAATTTCTAAGGATTTGAGCTGCTCCTACACCTATGATTCAAGTTGCTGCAACACCAGAGACGTGAGCTAATGAAATGAGCTGTTCCAGTACTAAGGAACCAAGTCACTCCGGTACCTAGAATCTGAGCCTTTCCAATACAGCACTAAGGATTCAAGCTTCAATATCAAAGGTATGAACTGCTCCGAAACCGATAGTCAAAGCTGCACAAGTACCAGATTGTCCCAAAGCAAAGGAACTGAGTGTATCCAGGACCATGGATTTAGCCACTTAGTACTAAAGGTCTGAGCTAACTCAGCCTTGAGGATCTAAGTCACTCTGGCACCAGAGATTCAAGTAGCCCCATTATTTCTGATGCAAACTGCTCTAATACAGTCAGCTCTAGCACCAATACCAGAACTGCTGTAACAAGGTTCCACACTGTATTATGACTCAGGACCAGAGTTGCTATAGCTTCAAGGTTTCACTACTCAAGAATTTAAGGGGTAAGTGCTCAGAGAAGCAGTCGCAACCAGTTACGCTGTCTCAACAAAGGTGATAGTAACTTTGACCAGTAAAACCTTCTTCAAGCCAGGTCCTGGCTAGCTTAATTTTCTTTGATCCTCCTACTTCTGTTCTTCAAAGGAGAGTGTGATACCATAAATCCCTATGTATTTAGTGTTTGGAGTGCCCCTCTTTCACCTTAGGTCAGGGAAACCTGTCATAACAGAAGTTTTTGTGACCATGCAATTTAACCCTCCCTTCAGTGAGATGCTTTTTTGGAAATTTCAGGCTCTTTCTCTAGTGAGGCATAAGATGCTACAGAGGAAGATGTAGTGGTCAAACTCCAGTTGCTATTGAAGACAGAAAACTTCTCTCACTTTCAACCTTCTGCTCATCAAAGCACCGCTCAATGTTGTATCCAGGATTCCAGCCAGTGTTAGCAGAAGCTATGGCAAGATTTTCCTTTCCTCTCATGTCTTTTCTCTTTGAATTTGAGAATGCAAATTCAAAGATGAGCTTTCAAATCTGATGGTACATGTACTGTGCTACCTTTCAAATCTGATGGCACATGTACTGTGCTACTTGCTGGCCTTGTGTTTGTCAAGCCCATCCACATGAGGTGCAAATGCCTGACAGGCACCTTCCAATTCAAATGTTTTGGGGGAAGGGGGCCGGCCATGAGTGTGATGGCATCATAAGCTGGGAAAGCACAAGCAAAATATCAGATTGCATTTGCCTGTTGTTGAGCGAGACACATGAGGTCTTATATTAATCTGTGGACCATCTGTCTTGTCAGTTTCCATTTCTCAGCACTTGCTATACTTTTGGCTTTAACTATCCTGCGACAGTTTTTACTTTACTCTGGCACCTATGCAACTTTTACTAGTTAACCAGTAACATGCCACTTCCTGGTCTGCCATGCAGACACAAAACAGGAGCTCATGGTAGTGGCTAGTGGCCACTGGGAATTTCTGGTCTGGTAATGATACTACAGAAGTGAGGGATATATGCTTATTGGGCAGTACCTGTCAGGCACTTAACCCTTATGCCGGACAGAACCTTGGACAAAAAATGAGGTGTCTGAGGAGACATGAAGACCACAAAATTTGGCATGTATTGTATGAGTGATTGGTCTGTACAAAAAAAAAAAAAATAATAATTTTAGGAGGTTTCATAAAGTATTTGGTGGTAGGGGTTGGGAGGTGTAGTCATTTTGTCCAACCTTATGTAAAGCATTATTTGAATTTATAATAGGGCATTTTATATATATTTTTGTCTTTTACAGTTAAAGTTTATTTTGTATACAGTTATAACTTAAAACTGTTTGGGTTAGGTAAGTTGATTTTAGCCATTTGAATTTTAATAATAATGTATTAACCAACATATTTAAACTACAGTACTTTTTATGTTCGTTTGAAGACCATTTTGAAAAGCTGATTGATGCACGTGCCAACTATTTTTATATGGTTAGGCTTTTTACGTTCTTGTTTTTATGTAGTTTATGCTAATATTGATTATTGTATGCAAGTGCTATAATGAAGTTCAACTTAGAAAAAGTTTCTTTAGGTACAAAGTTTTTTTAATGTTGAGCTATAAAAGTAATACAATGTATAAAATTTTAACCATTGCCAGTGTACCATCTGTGTAAGGGTTTACAGCATTAACAAACTATCTTTAAAAGAAAGGGTAACACTATATGAACAACACATAGCTTGACGTAACGCACTTGCACTTGAAAAACAGTCTGATAGCTGTCTGCTTCATCAATTTATTTTACATGAAAACAACAGTGCAATGAAAGTTACAAGAACATACACACACACACACTCACTTATAAACAGTGGGTATGTTCAGAAATATTCATGAAGCCTTTCTTGTAAACAGTAGTTACCTTTTTGGATGCAAAGCAGAATAACTGTACAGTATTGAATTATTTTACAGTAATGAGGCACACAGCAAGTCTGTATTGTTATGGCAGTCTCTACAGGCTATTATACATGTAGAGACTTAAGATTCATGTGTTGGGTTTTGTTATCAGAAAAGTGCATGTTGGTAATATATACCGTATTTGACAGCATGTAAGATGCACCCTCATTTAAGTAGGAAATAATTAGGAAAAAAGTTTTTAGTGTACAGGTTAACAATATCCTATCTAAACTTCTAAAAACTGAAAAACTCTAAAAGCTCTAACTGAAATTTTCTTCAACTATCTCAATTTTCAGAGAGTGTATCTCTGAATTATATTTCATACAGCAACTAATGACAATGAGGATGTCGTTGGTACTGTCAGCTATTGTGTGGCTACTCATGGCAATAGTGATGTCTATAAAACTCAGTCAGATGATGTTCTAAGAATGTGAATATTACCAGAATGCTAATGGCACATGATCACAAAGTTGATGTTTTATATGATGATAATTTTATGATATACATGATGTTTATGCCAATGTTTTGTATGAAATAGCAAGTTGTTGCTATTTATAAGAAACAGTAATGAATTATTTGAGAAGTGCATCTGATATGCCATCAAATTCGGTCCATTTAGTTGTTATACACTTCTGTTATAAGAGCAAAAGAAGGAAAATGAATTAAAGGTGTATTCATATTATGGCATATAGAATATGTAGTGAAAGGATGGCTGGTGAAATTAGGTAGAAAATCAATAGTTGTTGACCTGTAGTTTTTCTTGAGGCATTAACTTCTGAATACCAAGGAATATCATTTACTAACAGTGTATTTGCAGTGCAGTGTTAATGTTTGATTTTTTGTTGTTAATCAGTATCTATTTAGTCACCTCTGATCTTTTGTAGGTGAATCACGTTACCAGTGACTTTCAGCTTCTGGTGTTTGTATTCGACTTGTGAGTTATTTACATAAAAAAGGGAAGTATAATGCTATACAGTAATGCATGACATTTACATGTTGGCTTTTGCTCTAGTTTTTACGGATGGGAGGGGTATGTTGAAGTGGGTATGGACATGCTTATCGAACTTACAAATGTCTAATTCGTATGATTTTTGTATGTAAATGCTATATGTATTAAAAAGGGCATTTATAGGGTTTGAATAAGTTAATAAGTAATGTTGTCAGCCATAAACCATCTAAATTTTATTGGTGACAGTTTTTAAATACAATTTGCAATGTAATTATTTAAATAACATTAGATCTAAATCCTTCACATCATTACATGTGTAATGTTTAGTTTTCTAGTCTGGTTGAATCATGTAATTATGGTATAGTAATAATGCAGTGAATATTGCATTTGAGTTTTAATATGTTTTTGTATTTTTGTGGTATTAAAAATTAATTATAAATTTATTATGTCATTGATGGTAATCTAAAGTCCTACTTCAAGAGCAGCAGCATTCCAGGGCCTAAAGTTAATGCACCTTTTAACCTCAAAACATTGGAAGAGCAAAGCTCCAAATTCCATGTAGTATTTGGGCTTTCAGGTAAGTATAAACCTTTAGGGAGGAAACCACATGCTAAATATCTAAGGAACAGGCCTTAACTACTATTTGTCATTCTTTTCTGTTTCTTTTTTGTGCTCTCTATATACTATCTGGTTCCTTCCCTAGCCTTTGTCTTGCCTGTCAGTAGTCAGTCAGAAGCTCATATTTTTAGTAATATCCTATTACCTAGCACCTGTTTATAAACCAAATTGGCAGTTTTCAGAAATTATTCCACTCAAAAATGCCAAACTTTCAAAGTAATATGTATTATTCATAGGTATAAAAAACTGTGGTCTTTCATATATGGAGTATCCTACTGCAAATGTGATGGACTGGCTGTATATTGACTGAACATGGGTGGTACCCAGGTAGAGATGGGTGGAGAGGGTATTCCCTTTCAGCCCGTATTCAGAATAAGAAACTGAAGGAAAAAATGAAGCTGGGTGGACGAGGTGGGTTACTTCTAATATATGGTTTGTATACTTGGGGAAAATACACATCACTAGAAAATTTGGCATTTGTTCATATGGGGATACAAAAACTATTTCTTTCATATATGGAGACTCTATTTATGAGGTAGTATTTGCAGGAGGGGCTGAGCACCTTTGTGGGCGAAGCAGAGTGTCACTGTGCAGAAAAAAGGCATTGGCACTGCACTGTTGGCACCACCTGGAGGCTGATGTGCTACTTCCCTGTATCCTTTCTCTGAATGTTGCAGGCTGGAATCACATTGGACCAATCTCAAAGAACTCGGTCTCCCTCCAGAGAGGCAGGAAACTGTCAGTTGGCAGCCTTTGTTAAGGATAAAAGACTCTACCTTGCCTCTTCCCCCTTGTTATAGAAGGGAAGACTAGGACTGGCATTCTGGCATAGTAGAACAGGGCCTTGTATGTCTAATCTGTTCTCATTCGAGTCCAGATTGTACATCAGCACAATTGTTCACAGGTATGGGTCCTTCATGAGAAAGGGAATGGGTTGATGCACTCACCACCTCTCTCCTCAGGACCTACACACTCCAGCCAAAGCACTTTAATGAGCTGTGGGTGGGATACTTGGGCAGTCCCCAGTAGTAACACTACTTGTTGGACTGCCACCACAGGTGGCGACATCCCTGCTTGAGGGATGTCACCCACAAGTTCCCCAACACCTTTTCGCTAAGGCCTGTGTGGCAGTCCAACAAGTATTGTTACTACTGGGAACTGCCCAAGTATCCCACCCACAGCTCGTTAAAGTGCTTTGGCTGGAGTGTGTAGGTCCTGAGGAGAGAGGTGGTGAGTGCATCAACCCATTCCCTTTCTCATGAAGGACCCATACCTGCAAACAATTTTGCTGATGTACAATCTGGACTGTAATGAGTACAGATTAGATATACAAGGCCCTGTTCTACTATGCCAGAAGGCCCGTCCTAGTCTCCCCTTCTATAACAAGGGGGAAGAGGCAAGGTAGAGTCTTTTATCCTTAACAAAGGCTGCCAACTGATGGTTTCCTACCTCTCTGGAGGGAGACCGAGTTCTTTGAGAATGAGGTGAAGGTAGTCTGATGGTGCCAGACTGCTGCTCTCACTATCGTTGGAGTGAGAAATTCTTCCAGAAGGTAATGTAGGGCCCACCACTTTATAATGTTGTGAGGTTGTGGGTAAGTTGGAGGGTCCTCTGCACAGTCAGAGGAACTGTAGGCTTTGGAGATTATCTCCCATAGCCAGAGTGAGTGTGTTTGGATATCTCCTTTTGTAAATGTCCCATACTTGCACTCTGGTCGAGGTTCTTCATCCTTCTCAGGTAAGTTTTAGGGCATAGCAACATTTCATCTGGCTCGCCACCAATGAATGATCAAAGGGAGGAAATCAAGAAACTCAACCTTAGGTTTCAACCAAGGAATTCACTTCTTGGCCACAAATTCTGGGATGAAGGAAAAGGAGAGGGAAAGCCAAAAGAAAGGGTTCCTAGACAATCCTTTTTGTGCAAATTGATACTAAGGAAAAAAGAAGCACACCAAACTGGGGGGATGACGTTAGATAATGCTGAAAACTGTCAGCTGGCAAAGCAGTAGCTCATCCAGATCTCCACCTTAGATTCACTGGAAGGAATTTAGGAATTCTCGTCTCATGAAAAGAGACAGCTGAGGTACCATTCCTACAGAGAAACAAAGGAATGAGTGATAAACGCCTTACTGAAAGCTGACTGCTATAAAGGAAGCCAAGACTATCCCAATCATATGCCATGGCCAGTAAAAAAAAAAAAAAAGTAAGAGTGTTGTTCTCCTTATTCTGGGAACCTCAGTCCCAAATGGCTTAAATTCTTAAAGTGCTAAAAGGTATTTTTCAAGACCATTTCGCTGCTGGACAGAGTCTCTACTCTTAGACCATTCATGACTGGCCTATGCATATGATTGGGGAAGTCTTACGGCTTTCATTAGGACAGAGTTCACTCTCATTCCCTCTTTCTTCAGTAGGAACAGTACCTCAAGCTTCATCTCTTTTAATGAGAGACTGAGAGTTCCTCAATTCTTCCCTCTGAATCTAAGGTGGAGATTTGGATGAGATACTGCTTTGGTGGCCTAAGCTTTTCAGCTCCATCTGAAATTATCATCCAAAGAATTTAGTGTGCTTTCTTATTTCTTAGGATGATTGGCACTGGAAAGAGTTTGAGCGGAACCTTTTCTTTTGGCTTCATCTCTCATCATTTTCCTTTATCCCTGAATTCTCCACTAAGACATGAAATCCTTGGTTCCAAACCCAAGGTTTGAGAATTACTTGACTCCCTCCATTTAACAATTTACTGGTGGAGGGCCAAGCGAAATGTTGCCATGCCCTAAATTTTATTTGAGAAGGACATAGAACACTCAGACCAGAGGTCAAGCACCTTTTCTTGAGTATGGGACATTACAAAAAAAGAGAGATCCAAACACCCTTTCCTTCTGGCTATGGCAGGCAATTGTCAAAGCCTATAGGTCCCTGGATTGTGTGGAGGACCCTCCAAACTGCCCACAAGCTCACAACATAATGGGCATTAGGCTCTCTATCACCTTCTGGATGAACTTCTCGGTCCAACAGGCAACGAGAGTAGCAGTCTGGCACCATCAGACTATCTTCACCTCTTTCTACAAGAGGGATGTTGCCCACAAGTCTCTTGACACTTTTTCTTTGAGGCCTGTGGTGGCAGCTCAACAGGTAGTGTTGTGTCACTACTGGGAACCATCCATATATCCCACGGCTCATTTGAGTGCTTTGGCTAGAGTGTGCTACTCCTGATGGGAGGTGGCACAGGCACCGACCAGTTCTCTCTCTCACAAGACCCATACCCGCATACATTTGTGCCAGAGTTCAAGGTGGACCCAAATGAGTATGAATAAGTAACACTAAGAGCCCCTGTTCTACTAATCTAAAATGCAATCCGTAGTCTCCCCTTCTATAACAAGGAAGAACTAACATGCAACCTAGAGAGTGGCTAAGGTCTTGAAGTTTGTAATGGTGGTCACACATCTTGACATGCGTGCAGCTCTCGTTATGGCACAGCTTGTGTCGTAAATTACAGCTTTGTCTTTTAAAATGGATCAGGTTATCACTCCTAGCACTGGCATGACCTTGGCCCTGACACAAGTCTGGTCGCAGGATGCTGGGCTGTATATTTGTATGGCTCTTGGAATTTACACTTAGTTGTGGCTAGTGGCACTGGCAATGCCCGAGGCTTGGTGCAGGTTTGATCTAGGGTCACAGGACTTTCATTAGTAGAGCTCCAGACATCAGCAGTGCAGTGGTTACTTTAAAAACTGGCAAGGTTCTGGTTTTGGTTATGATCACCCAAATAAATGGTTCCTGGCTCTGAGCTTATAGCATTTACTAGGGATCTCATCCACTGAAGAAGAGGAATAGGATGAATCAGAGTGCTCTTCAGAATATCATGAGGAGTGTTTAAACATGGCTCATCATTAAAGCTATGCATGAATTGTAACTGGAATCAATAAAGTTGGTGGTAGTGGAGCTTTCGCTGTCAAGCTGTGTAGATATTTAAATGAAGAGAAACTATTAGACATGTCTGAACTGGTTTCAGTATGTTTCCTCTTCAACATAATTGGCATCCGCTAGGGGGTGACAATCTACTGAACTGGAGCAGTGTAGGTAGAGGCAGGAGTAGCACTGGCTGCGGTAGGTATAAGCCCAGCAGCCTGGTCAACACCTCTCTGAAGGAGAAGAATCCTTGACAAATAGAAGCAAAAGAGTTCTTGCCAATGAGTGAGACCAAGGCAGAAGATTCAAAGTGATAATGACATTTTTTCATCCAAAATAATTTTTTCATGTTGGCTCATTATGAAAATGTGGTTAACCTTACACACCGACTGGACGTATCGTACGTCGACTAAAATTGTCTGTCGGGTGCCGAGTGGACGTACGGTATATCGACTACAAAAAGTTTTTTTAAATATTCGCGGAAAAATAGTTATAGGCCTAGTTTGCGAAAATTTTAAATCACGTGCCTTGAGGGATGCTGGGAGTTCACAGATCACACTGTTGTTTTGTTTACAAGCATTACCCAGCCGCGCATGCGCCAATTTCTTTCTTCTCGCACTACAGAGCATCAGCGACGCATCTCAGAAATTCTTTCGTCACTTTGTCGTAATTTTTGCACCATTTTATATTAGCCGTTACATAAAGTTTTATATATGAAAATGTGTGTAATTTCATGTACAATACAACAAAAAATAAATCATGGTTGTAGCTTTTAACAGTTTTGAAATATTTTCATATAAATTACGATGTGCCAAAATTTCAACCTTCAGTCAACTTTGACTTGACCGAAATGGTCGAAAAACGCAATTGTAAGCTAAAACTCTTACATTCTAGTAATATTCAATCATTTACCTTCATTTTGCAACAAATTGGAAGTCTCTAGCACAATATTTCGATTTATGGTGAATTTTTGAAAAAAACTTTTTCCTTACGTCCGCGCAGTAACTCGGCCGAAAGTCTCGGAAATTCTTTCGTCACTTTCTCGTAATTTTTGCACCGTTTTATATTAGTTGTTATATAAAGTTTTATATATGAAAATGTGTGCAATTTCATGTAGAATACAACAAAAAACAACCCATGGTTGTAGCTTTTATCAGTTTGGAAATATTTTCATATAAATCATAAGTGCCAAAATTTCAACCTTCGGTGAACTTTGACTCGACCGAAATGGTTGAAAAACGCAATTGTAAGCTAAAACTCTTACATTCTAGTAATATTCAATCATTTACCTTAATTTTGCAACAAATTGGAAGTCTCTAGCACAATATTTCGATTTATGGTGAATTTTTGAAAAAACTTTTTCCTTACATCCACACGCGGTAACTCGGCCGAACATCTCAGAAATTCTTTCGTCACATTGTCGTAATGTTTGCACCGTTTTACATTAGCCATTACATAAAGTTTTATATATGAAAATGTGCGCAATTTCATGTAGAATACAACACAAAATAACTCATGGTTGTTGCTTTTATCAGTTTTGAAATATTTTCATATATATCATGATAAAACGCAATTGTAAGCTAAAACTCTTACATTCTAGTAACATTCAATCATTTACCTTCATTTTGCAACAAATTGGAAGTCTTTAGCACAATATTTCGATTTATGGTGAATTTTTGAAAAAAACTTTTTCCCTACCTCCGCGCGTGGTAACAGCTGAAAATCTCAGAATTTCTTTAGTCACCTTGTCGTAATTTTCACACTGTTTTATATTAGACCTTACATAAAGTGTTATACATGAAAATGTGCGCAATATCATGTAGAATACAACAAAAAATAACTCATGGTTGTAGCTTTTATCAGTTTTGAAAAAATATTTTCATAGAAATCACGATAAATGAAAAAATTCGACCTTCGGTCAACTTTAACTCGACCGAAATGGTCGAAAAATGCAATTGTAAGCTAAAACACTTACAGTCTAGTAATATTCAATCAATTACCTTCATTATGCAACAAACGGGAAGTCTCTAGCACAATATTTTGATTTATGGTGAATTTTAGAAAAAAAACTTTTTACGTCCTCGCGTTACGAATTCATGCATCATTTTGTGATAATATTTTCTGTGTTGCTTTGATCGTTTTACAATTTGTTATATACCAAAATCATCGCAATTTAGTGTACAATACAACAACAAAAAAATAACTCATTAGCTTTAACCGTTTTGCTCACAGCGCGATTTGTATACAATTATATATGAATTTTTTTTGCGCTGTCATATATTCCAGCATTTATATATGATAATGATATTTTTTTTCATTTCTGATGGTTGCATACTAAACTTCAGGCAATGACAAAAAAAATGAGCCAAAAATGAACTCTTAATCTTAAAAACTAAGCGTGCTGTGATTTTTTGAAAAAAAATTTTTTTCCACTTCGGCGCTAACTCCCGAACGCCGCCGGCATATGACAGACACTTTTGTAAATAGAGGCTCAGCGTTTAAGGGTTAATGGGTTATGATGAAATAATATGTTCATGCTCTTTTACCACTCTATACATAAGAAAGAAGAAACCTGATGTATAAAATGTTTACATACTATAATTGGTGTCACCATTAATCCTTAATAATGGACACTGCAACACTTGCCATTAATACATCACCTTACTTCATTTATCAAATGATCAAATTTTATTATAAATAAAGGACCCATACCAATGAAAAGCTAAGACAATATCATTACTATAATATTACTGCTGTAGGTATAAAACTGGCTTACCAAGGTATTTGATGACTAAGCATGAAAACGATGGTGACAACAAAAGCACAAGCTCAGGTAGAGTAAGCATAGCATCGTATTAATTTGTAGCATATTTACAAAGCTTAAATGCTTAAACCATGTACAAATTAAAAAATACAACAGAATACAATAATTAAAAAACTACATACACCTGACTAGTCTTTATCTCTAACAGAAAGGCAAATGTGCAAAAAAGCACTGTGCAAATGAAACTTTTCCAGTGCAAACACTAGAGTGCAGAGTGAAATGCATATTCATCAGAATGTTACAAAGAAATCTTGTACTTAGTAATTCAGTAGCAAAGAAATGAAGCATAATGAAAGCAACAATTAGCAAACAGCCTACCACAACTGCTTAATTAATCCAGAATGAAGAAAAAGCAATTGTAGAAATCCATTGAAAAGCAGAGGCAAAGAACTTACTCATTTCAACACTATTCTTAAAAAATTATGAAACTTATAGTTAGTAGTTAATCATTCACTAATTGTTTATGAATACCAAAACCAATGTGATAAAAGATAATGGAATGTGCAGAAATGCAAAAAAAAAAAAAGCACACCAAACACAAACTTTAATCATTATACAGTAGCACTAATTCTTCTCTAGACCAAATAAGAACAATATTAATTACAAAATTTCTGGCATCCACATCAGACTGGAGAGATAACCTGGAGGTAGATAATCGTTAGTTAGGTTAGCTGTTATGTCTATTGTAACTTGCTACATCCTGGCTCAGGAACAAACAGAGAAAATGTGCTAAGCAACTTGTCGTTTAAGAGAAATACACAACAGTACAAGGAATGGACAGGAACTGAAATTAAAAAAAAATGAAACCTTGAAAGAGAAAACACAAAAAGTGGAATGTTGGGAATGTCAGTAGAGAAGTGTGACAGAAAGGCAAATAATGACTGGTGGCTGCCCGAGACTCACAGCTCGTACCACTTACGCACCTAAGACTAGTTTCCTGTGCATTGGGTTTGTCGTGTACCTGTTGATTTTTTGTTACATTCCTACTTTCCATATATGTATTTAATATTTGTAAGTTACCTCGTATATTTTTGTAAAGATAATTTTGTTTGGCTTTTCACTTAATATTTCTCAGAAATTTTATCAGGCCAAATTGCAGACTGAATGTACGTGTGTATATATATGAATGAAGAACGTTCTGTAGTAACATCTAGAGCCATTCTTTTTGAGGAGTAAATATTTGTTGATATCACTGTTTTGAAATTCTGCTCTCATTTGTAGCAGGAGTAAAAAGAATTTTTAAGAATATGACAGCTGCAAAAATTTGAGATCAAGCTTCAGAAGAAAAGGAATATGATTTGTAGAGTTCAATCATCTACATATGAATAACCAAACCATCTGCATATGAATAATCAAGAAGTGGTCAATGTTGAAAAGAAGGGAACGGTTAGGTAACAACTGCAAGAACTTTAGCAGGAAATCAGGTGCTGTGTTAAAATGACACATGGTTTTCAACTATAAGTACTGAAAACAATGAAGGAGAAAAATGACTCCATGCCAGCACATTTTGAACAACATGGCATGTATCTGTGGAGTTCAGGTGCCATGAGTCTTGCAACAAGTGTTTATGATATTCATGTGGACCCTTCTCCTTAATAGAAGAAACAAGGACTAATGTGCATGATATAAAAAAAATGTACAAAACTGAAATTATGCAATAAATTCTGAATGCAAAATTATTACAGCTGTACTTTAATTATGTGAAATCACAAACTTCGCTTATAAATTCTTCAGTCTGACAAAAACTGCATATCCCTTTCTGTTGACACTCACATTACCTACGAAATTATGTAATTATATGTCAGAAAGGGAAGATTTTAGCCATACTCTTGAGTCAAGGTAACTTCACAAAACTGCTGTTAAGATGCTTTAGTTACATTCCAAACTTTACATGCTGGCTGTGTCATCTATTTCGTGTTGTTTAGAACAACCTGAATGCTGAAAGTGTAAAAATGTTTACAATTTGATTTTGCACAACACATGCAGATGCTGGTATGCGAAAGAAAAAAAATTGTTACTTTAAACAGGACTCTTGTGCAAAATCTAGTTAAAAACTTGCAAAATTAAGTAAAAAATAAGCATTAATTGTATATTAGACACAGTATATATCTATCTACCAAGAAAGGATAATCTGAACAAGATCTCCAATGTTCAAAATGTAACATTCAAAGGTAAGAAGCCATGAGCCGGATTTTCTCACTGAATGATAAATTTGAGCACGGAAACATTGGCAGATTTTCCATTAGAATGTTAGCAAGGTTTAAAATGTATGTAAAAAGTTTATTAATCTTAGCTTAATGATAAATAATATTGCCAAGACCAGGAAGAACATTCTTTATTGTATGCGCTTTCGAGGTATAAAACCTCATCATCAGGCTTAAAAAACTGACAAGGATTAGAATCAATAAAATTACAATAAAATGAATTGTCATAATAAATCTTAAGCAAAAATACTAACGAAATATATAAAATGAACAAGTAAATACAAACTAAAAGGGTGAGATGTAAAATAACAAAAAATTAAAAACCCAAACATAAAAATATGAAAATAAAACTAAGGTGAAATGTAAACAAACTCCCACTCACAAAGTAAAATATTTAATGACCTAATTGAGTACCTACTATGAAATTACATGATAGCTAGTTGAATACCAGACGAGTTGTTCAACTCCGGCTTCATCTTTTTAATAGTCAGCGACTCTGAAATTAAAAGGTCCAGTCTATTTGAACAAAAAGACAGTACCCGAAAATCCAGGTCAGTGAAAGGATGGTCCTGTGCTAAACTGTGTTCTCTAATGGCAGAAAAGGGTGGTTTGGAAAGGGGAAACCTAGTTCTAATAGAAAGACCTCTGTGTTCCAAAATTCTGTGTCTGAGCCAAAGTTGTAGAAGATGAACTCAATATGCACTTTGATAAATAGAGCCTATAATGTTTGTTGTGATTTTAATTTATTTCATCAAGATATGGTTTTCCTCCAGAATTATTTTTCTGAAAACTCATATCCCATTTTTGTATTTTGCAAAGTTCTGAAAAATTTTTTAAATGAAAAGTTTTGTCCCAGACCGGTGTACAGTACTGCTAGTAAAGATGTAAAGTACATTAAATTGCCTTACCTTGGTCATAGTAGCTATATGGTCCAAAAAAAGTTACAAGAAATACTTAAGCATTGTTTCCCTCAAATCAGTTTCCGGTTTGTTTTCTGTAATCCTTTTACAATAAGATCACTTTTGAGAGAGAAGCCTACTCTGCCTGTGGACCTTAATTCCTGTGTCGTTTACTTGTTCACTTGTTCGCAGTGTGGTCTGCGATACGTGGGATCCAGTTCCTGCTGGCTCAGACACAGAATTTTTGGAACACAGAGGTCTTTCTATTAGAACTAGGTTTCCCCTTTCCAAACCACCCTTTTCTGCCATTAGAGAACACAGTTTAGCACAGGACCATCCTTTCACTGACCTGGATTTTTCGGGTACTGTCTTTTGTTCAAATAGACTGGACCTTTTAATTTCAGAGTCGCTGAATATTAAAAAGATGAAGCCGAATTGAACAACAACTCGTCTGGTATTCAACTAGCTATCATGTAATTTCATAGTAGGTACTCAATTAGGTTGTTAAATATTTTACTTTGTGAGTGGTAGTTTGTTTACATTTCACCTTAGTTTTATTTTCATATTTTTATGTTTGTGTTTTTAATTTTTCGTTATTTTACGTCTCACCCTTTTAGTTTGTATTTACTTGTTCATTTTATATATTTCATTAGTATTTTTGCTGAAGATTTATTATGACAATTCATTTTATTGTAATTTTACTGATTCTCATCCTTGTCGGTTTTTTCAGCCTGATGATGAGGTTTTATACCTCGAAAGCGCATACAATAAAGAATGTTCTTCCTGGTCTTGGCAATATTATTTATCATTAAGCTAAGATTTCCAAGTAGCCGCCCAATTACCGAGACAAGTTTATTAATATATTAGGCCACTGCTTATGAAATTGCATTATCCCTAATTTATACTGCTGCATAAGGGAAGGGAAGATGTTAAAAAGGACTGAAGCCTCCTTTTAATAGAAAACAAATATCTGAAATATTTATATACCAGATTCTTTCTGAATAAATCCCATTTTCTCAAGCAAACAATCAAGTCAGTATACTTCAGACTTCCTAATAATCTAAAAGAATTGGAACTTTCAAAACCACTGTCTGTAAACTATCTGTTGCAAAATATGACATGAGGCTCTTTCCAGATGTATAAGCAAAATTAATATTACCTGATGGTATGGCAGTCACTGTAGTAGTTGCTGGTAAAGTCATGGTTGCTGATGATGGAGTGACAGAAGATTCTGGTGATGGAAATGCAGCAGTACTTAAAGTCGGAACAGTAGTGGTGGTCAAGGCAAAGTAACTGGTTGTTGAATTTAACTGTGCCATTCTGGGAGTTGATGTTTGTGACATTGACGTTCTGGATGACGTGGAAGTACTAGCAGTCATAGGCATGGAGGCAGGTGCTGAAGTTCCAGTAACAGTGATCATTTTTGATGGTGTGGATAAGGTAATAGTTGATGAGGTAGTATGATTAGTTGTGGATGCTACAGCTGAAGAGAGTGAGGTGCCACTTAAGGTTACTGGGGCAGTGGAAAATCCTGAAGTTGTGGATACAGCTGGCATTGTAAGAGGGATTCTGTTTGAAAAATCTGTTGGAGCAACAATAGTTGGAATTGAGGTCGAGGGTACAGTAGTTGGTGCTGAAGTCCTCGGAAGGGATGAACTTGTTAAAACTTTTGATTCTGTACTTTTTAATGAAAGTCCTGGAACATTAGTTATTGATGTTGTGGGAACAGTAGTTGCTGATGAAACTGTGAAAATTTTACTGCTAGAAATTGATACTGGATCAGTAGCTGCAGTGTTTGCAACAGTTTTATTTGTAAAAGTCTCAGGAACAGTACTTATTAGAGAAACTTCAGGAGCAGTAGGGGTTTGAGGTGATGTAAGAGAGTTGGAGAATGCAGATGTTTTAAGTGTGGTAATGGGTGAAATTGAATGTACACTTGTCTCTAAAGTAGTAGCAGTTATGGAAGGTGAAATAGGAAGTAGAAAAGTAGATTTTGAGGTTGATGGAACACGGGCAGAGAGAGATACTGAAGGTTCATTAGTGACTGAAGTAAGAACAGGTGGGAATGCTAAATCTGTAGTTTCAACACGGCTTGCTGATGTTGCTGGAAGAGTGCCGGTTACTGAGGCAGAAGATACATTGCTAGTACTTAGTGTAATTGGTGCATTTGTAATAACGGATATAGTTGAAACGTTAGTAGTAATTAATGAACCTGAAAGAATGGGAGTAGCTGAGGCGCTGGGTATATCAACATCTGTGAAGGTTCCTGGTGCAGTGGTAGCTTTGATCATGTTACTACTTGCAGGTGACTCTGGAGCTGTAGCAGTTGTATTTATGGGAGTAGGGATTGCAATCACTGGAGTGATGGGAAAGGTTGAGATGGCTTTTGAAACGTTTGTTACAATGCTGTTATTTGATAATGCTGGAGCAGTGGTGGTCAATGAACCTGTGGGTACAGTGAGAGTGAGTAATATATTTGAAACTGAGGAAGTAACTGAACTGGTGTTTACATTACTAGATGTTAAGGCTGTAGGAACAGGGATACGTGGTATGGTTCTCATACTGGTTAAAATCTGTTGAAGTGTTGTGGCTGAAGATGAAGGAACAGTAGAAGATTTAGATAATGTACGGGCGGTGGAACTGCTCAGTGTTGTTGGAACCTTTTCAAGCACTGAAGTCATAGATATACTGGTTTCTGAGTAGGTGATAGGTACAGGAGTTGAATTTGATGACTGGGTCATAGAACTTACAGTTGGTGGAACAGTGTTGGTGGTGGTGTGAGAAGCTGATGGGTGAATAGTAGTTGGAACAAAAGCAGGCAAGATTGTTGAATTTATATTAGCACTGACAGTTGTGATTACTGGAAAACTGTTGGTCAGCAATGTTTGTACAGTGGAATTATCTAATGCAGATGAGGTCACTGGGACAGAAGCAACTGTGACAGGTTTTAGAAGTATGCTAGACACTGATACTTCATCAGTAGTTACAGAAAGTAATGGAACAGCAGTAGCGTTTGAAGTAGATGGAACACTGGCTGAGGTAAAGGCTGCAGGTTCATTAGTGGCTGAAGTAGGGACAAGTGGAAATGCTGAATCTTTAGTTACAATGGTACTTGCTGACGTTGCTGGTAGTGTTCTGGTAGTCGAGGCTGAGGATACATTAGGAGTGCTTAATGGAAATGATTCATTTGTCAAACTTGATATAGTTGAAATATTGGTAGGAATAAATATAGTTGAAAGGTTGAGAGCAGCTAAAGTGCTGGATATACTAGCAGCTGTTGAGGTTGCTGGTGCAATGGTAGTTTTGATCACATTAATGTTTGTAGATGACTTTGATGCTATAGTGGTTGGAAGTACTGTGGAGGTACTTGAAAATACTGGAGCAATGGTATAACTTGACGGGGCTTTTGAAACAGTAGTCAAAATGCTGGTTTTTGATAATGGAGAAGCAGTCGTGGCCAATGAAACTGTAGGTACAGTGACAGTGGTAAATGTATTTGAAACTGCAGAAGCAACTGTACTGGAGTTTACATTACGAGATGTTAAGGTTAAATGTGTTGTGGTTGGAGATGAAGGAATAGATAGTCTGGTTTCTGAAGAGGTGGTTGGTATAGAAGTTGAGGATTGGATCATGGAACGTACAGTTGATGCAATAGTGTTGGTAGCGGTGGGAAAGGCTGATGGATGTCTAGTGGTCGGAGCAAGAACAGACATGGTTGTTGAATTTATTCTTGTTGCACTGACATTTGGCATTATTGGAAAAGTGCTTGTTTCTAATTCTTGTACATGGGAAGTCGGTAATGAAGATGAAGTTATTGGTACACTGGTTGTTGGTAAGAGTGAATGAACTGTGCTAGATATTGATACTTCATCAGTAGTTACAGAAGTCAGGGGCATAGCAGTAGAGTTTAAAGCTGATGGAACATTGGCAGAGGTAGATGCTGAAGGCAATTTAGTGGTTGAATTACGGACAAATGGTGACACTGAATCTGTGATTACAATTGTGCTTGTTGATGCTGCCGGAAGTTTGGTGGGTACTGAGGATGAGGATACATTGGTTGTACTTAGCACACCTGATATATTTGTAAAACTTGATGTAGTTGAAACATGGGTGGTAGTTAATGTATTTGCAACATTGGAAGTAGCTGAAATGCTTGGTATATAAGTAGATGTTAAGGGTGCTGGTGTGCTGGTATTTTTTATCACATCTGTAATAGTAGATGACTCTGAAGCTGTACTGGTTGTATGTACAGTGGAAGTGTTTGAAATTGCAGGAGCAGTGATAGAATTGGGTGGGACTTTTGAAACTGTAGTTACATTGCTGCTATTTGATAATGGTGGAGCAGTGGTGGGTACTGAAACTGTGGTTAAAATTTCAGTGATTAATGCATCTGAAACAGAGGAAGTAACTGAAATAGTGTTTAAATTACTAGTTGTTAAAGATGCAGGAACATGGGTAGCTGGTGTGACTCCTTCACTGGTTAAAATCTGTTGTGTAGTGGCTGGAGGTGAAGGAGCAGTAGAATCTACAGAGATTGTAGAAGCAGTGGAACTGCTCAGTGTTGTTGAACCCTTTTTAAGTACTGAAGTCACAGATGCACTGGAATCTGAAGAGGTGATGGTTCCAGGTGTAGAAAATGAGGATTGGGTCATAGAACTTACAGTTGTCAGAACAGTGTTGGTGGTGGTGTTCAGGGTAGATTGTTGATTATTGGTTGGAGAAAGAACAGAAATGGTTGTTGAACTCATGTTTGTATTATTGAGAGATGTCATTACTGGAGAACTGTTGTTCTGTGACGTTTGTGTTGTAAAAGAATTTAATGTAGATGAAGTTATTGGTATACTGGGAGATGTTAAGGGTAAAGGAACTGAGATAGACACTGATGCTGCGTCAACAGTTACAGATGCCAGTGGAACATTTGTCAAATTTGAAGGAGATGGAACTCCAGTGGAAGTAGTGGCTGAAGGTTCATTTGTGGTTGAAGTAAGGACAGGTGTGGATACTAAATCTGGAGTTACAATGCTGCCTGCTGAAGCTGCTGGAAGTGTGTTGGTTACTAAGTTTGAAGTTACATTTGTAGTATCTAATGTAATCGATATATTTGTAATACTTGATGTATTTGAAATATTGTTTGGAATTAATATGGTTGAAACAGTGGGAATTACTGTAGTGTTTTGTATGTTAGCGTTTGTTAAAGATGCTGGTTCAATGGTTGTTTTGATCACATTAGTAGTTGTAGATAACTCCGGAGTTGTAATGGTTATAGGTACAGGAGTATTGCTTGAAATTATTGGAGCGATGTCAAGGGTTGATGTGGACTCTGAAAATGCAGACACGTTGCTGCTCATGAATAATGCCGGAGCAGTGGTGGTCAGTGAATCTGTGGGTAAAGGGATAGTCAATGATGTATTTGAAACAGAGTAAGTAACTGAACTGGGGTTTATATTCATAGTCGTTAAAGTTTCATGAACAGGTCTAGGGGGCGTTTTTCCTTCACTTGGTAAAGTCTGTGGAAGTGTTGTGGTTGGAGATGTAGGAACTGTAGAAGATACATTTATTGTAGGGACAGTGGAACTGCTTAGTGTTGTTGGAATCTTTTTCAAGGTTGAAGTCACTGGAACACTGGGTATTGGAGAGGCTGCTGGAATATGCTTAGAAATTGAATGTTGGGTGGTGGAACTTTCACTGGATGTAACAGTGATGTTTGTGAAGATAGCAGCAGATTGTGAATTAGTGGTTGGAGGAAGAGCAGGCAGGGTTGTTGAATTTATATCTGTAACTGGCAGTTGTGGAGAACTGTTGGTTTGTGATGTCTGTACACTGGTAATATTCAATGTAGATGAATTCACTGGGACAGTGGAAGCTGTGATGGGTTTCAGAACTACACTAGACATTGATACTTTGTCATTACTTACAGAAAGTGGTGGAACAGCAGTAGAATTTGAAACATTGGTAGGAATAAATATTGTTGAAAGGTTGAGAGTAGCTGAAGTGCTGGGTATATTAGCAGTTGTTAAGGTTGCTGGTGCACTGGTAGTTTTGATCACATTAATGTTTGTAGATGACTTTGGAGCTATAGTGGTTGGAGGTACTACTGTGGAAGTACTTGAAAATACTGGAGCAATGGTATAATTTGATGTGGCTTTTGAAACAATAGTCAAAATGCTGGTTTTTGATAATGGTGGAACAGTGGTGGTCAATGAACCTGTAGGTATTGGAACAGTGGTGGTCAATGAACCTGTAGGTATAGTGACAGTGGTAAATGTATTTGAAACAGAGGAAGCAACTGAACTAAAATTTACGTTATTAGACGTTACGGTTAAATTCAAAAGATGTGTTGTGGCTGGAGATGAAGGAAAAGATACAATGGTTTCTGAAGAGGTGGTTGGTATAGAAGCTGAGAGCTGGGTCATGGAATGTACAGTTGATGGAACAGCATTGCTGGTGGTGGAAGAAGCTGATGGACGTTTAGTGGTCGGAGCAAGAGTAGACATGGTTGTTGAATTTATTCTTGTTGCACTGACAGTTGGCATTACTGGAAAGGTGCTCGTTTCTAATTTCCGTACATGGGAAGTATTTAATGAAGATGAAGTTATTGGTACATTGGTAGTTGGTAAGGGTGAACGAACAGTGCTAGACACTGATACTTCATCAGTAGTTTCAAAAGTCTGGGGCATAGCAGTAGAGTTTAAAGCTGATGGAACATTGGCAGAGGTGGACACTGAAGGCATTTTAGTGGTTGCATCAAGGACAAATGGTGACATTGAATCTGTGATTACAATTGTGCTTGGTGATGCTGCTGGAAGTTTGGTGGGTACTGAGGATGAGGATACATTGGTTGTACTTAGCACAACTGATACATTTGTAATACTTGTAGGTGAAACAATGGTAGTAGTTAATGTATTTGAAAAACTGCGAGTAGGTGAAATGCTTGGAATATAAGTCGATGTTACAGATGCTGGTACGGTGGTAGTTTTGAACACATTTGTAGTTGTAGGTGATGCTGAATCTGTACTACTTGTATGTACTGTGGAAGTGTTTGAAATTGCAGGAGCAAGGATCGAAGTTGATGGGACTTTTGAAGCTGTAGTTGCGTTGCTGCTATTTGATAATGCTGGAGCAGTGGCGGGAACTGAAACTGTGGGTATAGTTTCAGTGATTAATGCATCTGAATCAGAGGAAGTAATTGGGCTACTGTTTACATTACTAGTTGTTAAAGATGCAGGAACATGGGTAGCTGGTGTGACTCCTCCACTGGTTAAAATCTGTTTAGTGGCCGGAGATGAAGGAGCAGTATAAGCTACAGATATTGTAGGAGCAGTGGAACTGCTCAGTGTTGCTGAATCCTTTTTAAGTACTGAAGTCACAGATACATTGGAATCTGAAGAGGTGATGGTTATTGGTATAGAAAATAAGGAATGGGACATAGAACGTACAGTTGTTAGAACAGTGTTGGTGATAGTGTTAGGGGTAGATTGTTGATTAGTGGTTGGAGAAAGAGCAGAAATGTTTCTTGAACTCATGTTTGTATTATTGAGAGATGGCAGTACTGGAAAACTGTTGTTCTGTGATGTTTGTATTTTAAAAGAATTTAATGTAGATGAAGTTATTGGTATGTTGGGAGATGTTAAGGGTAAAAGAACTGAGCTAGACAGTGATTCTGCCTCAACAGTTACAGGCGCCAGTGGAACATTAGTCAAATTGGAAGGAGATGGAACTCCGGTGGAAGTAGTCACTGAAGGTTCATTTGTGGTTGAAGTAAGGACAGGTGTGGATACTAAATCTGGAGTTACAATGCTGCCTGCTGAAGCTGCTGGAAGTGTGCTGGTTACTAAGTTTGAAGTACCTAATGTAACTGATACGTTTGTAATACTTGATGTATTTGAAATATTGTTTGGAATTAATATGGTTGAAAGAGTGGGAGTTACTGTAGTGTTTTGTATGTTAGTGTTTGTTAAAGATGCTGGTTTAATGGTTGTTTTGATCACATTAGTAGCTGTAGGTAACTCCGGAGTTGTAATGGTTATAGGTACAGGAGTAGTGCTTGAAATTATTGGAGCGATGTCAAGGGTTGATGTGGACTTTGAAACTGCAGACACGTTGCTGCTGATGGATAATGCTGGAGCAGTGGTGGTCAGTAAACCTGTGGGTAAAGGGATAGTTAATGATGTATTTGAAATAGAGTAAGTAATTGAACTGGGTTTTATACTCCTAGTCGTTAAAGTTTCATGAACAGGTCTAGGGGTTGTTTTTCCTTCACTTAGTAAAGTCTGTGGAAGTGTTGTGGTTGGAGATGTAGGAACTGTAGAAGATACATTTATTGTAGGGACAGTGGAACTGCTTAGTGTTGTTGAAATCTTTTTCAAGGTTGAAGTCACTGGAATACTGGGTATTGGAGAGGCTGCTGGAATATGCTTAGAAATTGAATGTTGAGTGGTGGAACTTTCAGTGAATGTAACAGTGATGTTTGTGAAGATAGCAGCAGATTGTGAATTAGTGGTTGATGGAAGAGCAGGCAGGGTTGTTGAATTTGTATTTGTAACTGGCAGTTGTGGAAAACTGTTGGTTTGTGATGTCTGTACACTGGAAATATTCAATGTAGATGAATTCACTGGGACAGTGGAAGCTGTGATGGGTTTCAGAACTACACTAGACATTGATACTTTGTCACCACTTACAGAAAGTAGTGGAACAGTGGTAGAAGTTGAAACATTGGTAGGAATAAATACTGCTGAAAGGTTGAGAGTAGCTGAAGTGCTGGGTATATTAGCAGTTATTAAGGTTGCTGGTGCACTGGTAGTTTTGATCACATTAATGTTTGTAGATGACTTTGGAGCTATAGTGGTTGGAGGTACTACTGTGGAAGTACTTGAAAATACTGGAGCAATGGTATAACTTGACAGGGCTTTTGAAAAAGTAGGCAAAATGCTGGTTGTTGATACTGGTGAAGCAGTGGTGGTCAATGAACCTGTAGGTATAGTGACAATGGGTAAAATATTTAAAACTGTGGAAGCAACTGAACTAGAGTTTACATTATGAGACGTTAAGGTTAAATTCAAAAGATGTGTTGTAGCTGGAGATGAAGGAAAAGATACAATGGTTTCTGAAGAGGTGGTTGGTATAGAAGCTGAGAACTGGGTCATGAAATGTACAGTTGATGGAACAGCATTGCTGGTGGTGGAAGAAGCTGATGGACGTTTAGTGGTCGGAGCAAGAGTAGACATGGTTGTTGAATTTATTCTTGTTGCACTGACAGTTGGCATTATTGGAAAGGTGCTCGTTTCTAATTTCCATACATGGGAAGTATTTAATGAAGATGAAGTTATTGGTACATTGGTAGTTGGTAAGGGTGAACGAACAGTGCTAGACATTGATACTTCATCAGTAGTTTCAAAAGTCAGGGGCATAGCAGTAGAGTTTAAAGCTGATGGAACATTGGCAGAGGTAGACACTGAAGGCATTTTAGTGGTTGCATTAAGGACAAATGGTGACATTGAATCTGTGATGACAATTGTACTTGGTGATGCTGCTGGAAGTTTGGTGGGTACTAAGGATGAAGATACATTGTTAGTACTTATCACAACTGATACATTTGTAATACTTGTAGGTGAAACAATGGTAGTAGTTGATGTATTTGAAAGACTGCGAGTAGCTGAAATTCTTGGAATATAAGCAGATGTTAAGGATGCTGGTACGGTGATAGTTTTGAACACATTTGTAGTTGTAGGTGACTCTGAATCTGTACTAGTTGTATGTACTGTGGAAGTGTTTGAAACTGCAGGAGCAAGGATCGAATTTGATGGGACTTTTGAAAATGTAGTTACATTGCTGGAATTTGATAATGGTGGAGCAGTGGTGGGCACTGGAACTGTGGGTATAGTTTCAGTGAGTAATGCATCTGAAACAGAGGAAATAATTGGACTCATGTTTATGTAGCTAGTTGTTAAAGATGCAAGAACATGGCTACTTGGTGTGATTCCTTCACTGGTTAAAATCTTTTGTGTAGTGGTTGGAAATGAAGGAGCAGTAGAAGCTACAGATATTATATGAGCAGTGGAACTGCTCAGTGTTGTTGAACCCTTTTTAAATACTGAAGTGACAGAAACACTGGAATCTGAAGGGGTGATAGATACAGGTGTAGAAAGTGAGGATTGGATCATGGAACTTACAGTTGATGGAACAATGTTAGGGGTAGATTGTTGACTAGTGGTTGGAGGAAGAGGAGGCATGGTTGTTGAACTCATGTTTGTATTATTGAGAGATGGCACTGCTGGAAAACTATTGTTCTGTGATGTTTGTATTTTGGAAGAATTTAATGTAGACTTGATGATGTTGCTGGAAGTTCTTGGTACACTGGAAGATGTTATGGGTAAAGGAGCTGAAAAACTCAGACACTGATTCTTCCTCAATAGTTACAGAGGGCAGAGGTACAGCAGTCGAATCTGAAGGTGATGGAAGTCTGGCAGACATAGTCACTGAAGGTTCATTTGTGTTTGAAGAAAGGACAGGTGTGGATGCTAAATCTGTGGTTACAATGCCGTTTATTGAAGCTTCTGGAAGGGTGATGGTTACTGAGTCTGCGGATACATTTGTAGTACCTAACGTAATTGACACATCTGTAGTACTTGATGCATTTGAAATATTGTCAGGAATTAATGTCGTTGAAACAGTGGGAGTATTTGGAGTTACTGAAGATGAGGGTTTACTAATGGCTGAATGAATGGCATTAGGAATGGTGAATTGTGGTTATAACGCTGTTTGATGATGTTGCTGGAATTGTGTTAGTTAATGAGGCTGAGAATACACTGGAAATATTTAATGTTCTTGATACATTTGTAATGCTTGATGAACTTGAATTGCCATATAATTAATTAATGTAGAAGAATGAGTATTTTGGAAGAAAGTAGCTGACATGGTGGGTAAATCAGCAGAGGTACAGCAGTCGAATCTGAAGGTGATGGAAGTCTGGCAGACATAGTTAAGGTTCATTTGGTGCAGAGTTAAATTTAATCAAGTTAGTAGTTGTGGATGACTGAGGAGCTTCAGTGGTTGTAGGTATTGTAGTAAGTACTGAAGATGTTTAAATTATCGGAAGTAATGGTATAAGTTGATGGGGCTTTTGAAAATGTAGTTAAAATGCTACTGTTTGATACTGAGTGAAGCAGTGGTGGTCAATGAGCCTATAGGTAGAGTGAAAGTGGGTAATGTATTTGAAACTGTGGAAGCAACTGAACTAGAGTTTACATTATGAGACGTTAAGGTTAAATTCAAAAGATGTGTTGTGGCTGGAGATGAAGGAAAAGACTCAATGGTTTCTGAAGAGGTGGTTAGTATAGAAGCTGAGAACTGGTTCATGGAATGTACATTTGATGGAACAATGTTGGTGGTGGTGGAAGAAGCTGATGGACGTCCAGTGGTCGGAGCAAGAGCAGACATGGTTGATGAATTTATTCTTGTTGCACTGACAGTTGGCATCATTGGAGAGGTGCTCGTTTCTAACTTCCGTACATGGGAAGTATTTAATGAAGATGAAGTTATTGGCACATTGGTAGTTGGTAAGGGTGAATGAACAGTGCTAGATATTGATAATTCATTAGTAGTTTCAAAAAAGCAGTAGAGTTTAAAGCTGATGGAACATTGGTAGAGTAGACACTGAAGGCATTTTTAGTGGTTGCATCAAGGATGGAACATTGGTAGAGGTAGACACTGAAGGCATTTTAGTGGTTGCATCAAGGACAAATGGTGACATTGAATCTGTGATGACAATTGTGCTTGATGTTGTTGCTGGAAGTTTGGTGGATACTGAAGATGAGGATACATTGGTAGTGCTTATCACAACTGATACATTTGTAATACTTGTAGGTGAAACAATGGTAGTAGTTGATGTATTTGAAAGACTGCGAGTAGCTGAAATGCTTGGAATATAAGCAGATGTTAAGGATGCTGGTACGGTGGTAGTTTTGAACACATTTGTAGTTGTAGGTGACTCTGAATCTGTACTAGTTGTATGTACTGTGGAAGTGTTTGAAACTGCAGGAGCAAGGATCGAATTTGATGGGACTTTTGAAAATGTAGTTACATTGCTGGAATTTGATAATGGTGGAGCAGTGATGGGCAGTGGAACTGTGTGTATAGTTTCAGTGGTTAATGCATCTGAAACAGAGGAAATAATTGACTAGTGTTTACATAGCTAGTTGTTAAAGATGCAAGAACATGGCTACCTGGTGTGATTCCTTCATTGGTTAAAATCTTTTGTGTAGTGGTTGGAAATGAAGGAGCAGTAGAAGCTACTGATATTATATGAGCAGTGGAACTGCTCAGTGTTGTTGAACCCTTTTTAAATACTGAAGTGACAGAAACACTGGAATCTGAAGGGGTGATAGGTACAGGTGTAGAAAGTGAGGATTGGATCATGGAACTTACAGTTGATGGAACAATGTTAGGGGTAGATTGTTGACTAGTGGTTGGAGGAAGAGGAGGCATGGTTGTTGAACTCATGTTTGTATTATTGAGATGTGGCACTGCTGGAAAACTATTGTTCTGTGATGTTTGTATTTTGGAAGAATTTAATGTAGACGAAGTTCTTGGTACACTGGAAGATGTTATGGGTAAAGGAGCTAAACTAGACACTGATTCTTCCTCAATAGTTACAGAGGGCAGAGGTACAGCAGTCGAATCTGAAGGTGATGGAAGTCTGGCAGACATAGTCACTGAAGGTTCATTTGTGTTTGAAGAAAGGACAGGTGTGGATGTTAAATCTGTGGTTACAATGCCGTTTATTGAAGCTTCTGGAAGGGTGATGGTTACTGAGTCTGCGGATACATTTGTAGTACCTAACGTAATTGACACATCTGTAGTACTTGATGCATTTGAAATATTGTCAGGAATTAATGTCGTTGAAACAGTGGGAGTATTTGGAGTTACTGAAGATGAGGGTTTACTAATGGCTGAATGAATGGCAGTTAGGAATGGTGAATTGGTGGTTATAACGCTGCTTGATGATGTTGCTGGAATTGTGTTAGTTACTGAGGCTGAGAATACACTGGAAGTATTTAATGTTCTTGATACATTTGTAATGCTTGATGAACTTGAACCCATATAATTAATTAATGTAGAAGAATGAGTGAAAGTAGCTGACATGGTGGGTAAATCAGCAGCCGTTAAGGTTGCTGGTGCAGAGGTAAATTTAATCAAGTTAGTAGTTGTGGATGACTGAGGAGCTTCAGTGGTTGTAGGTATTGTAGAAGTACTTGAAATTATCGGAGTAATGGTATAAGTTGATGGGGCTTTTGAAAATGTAGTTAAAATGCTACTGTTTGATACTGGTGAAGCAGTGGTGGTCAATGAGCCTATAGGTAGAGTGACAGTGGGTAATGTATTTGAAACTGTGGAAGCAACTGAACTGGAGTTTACATTATGAGACGTTAAGGTTAAATTCAAAAGATGTGTTGTGGCTGGAGATGAAGGAAAAGACTCAATGGTTTCTGAAGAGGTGGTTGGTATAGAAGCTGAGAACTGGTTCATGGAATGTACATTTGATGGAACAATGTTGGTGGTGGTGGAAGAAGCTGATGGGCGTCCAGTGGTCGGAGCAAGAGCAGACATGGTTGATGAATTTATTCTTGTTGCACTGACAGTTGGCATCATTGGAGAGGTGCTCGTTTCTAACTTCCGTACATGGGAGGTATTTAATGAAGATGAAGTTATTGGCACATTGGTAGTTGGTAAGGGTGAACGAACAGTGCTAGATATTGATAATTCATTAGTAGTTTCAAAAGTCTGGGGCATAGCAGTAGAGTTTAAAGCTGATGGAACATTGGTAGAGGTAGACACTGAAGGCATTTTAGTGGTTGCATCAAGGACAAATGGTGACATTGAATCTGTGATGACAATTGTGCTTGATGTTGTTGCTGGAAGTTTGGTGGATACTGAAGATGAGGATACATTGGTAGTGCTTATCACAACTGATACATTTGTAATACTTGTAGGTGAAACAATGGTAGTAGTTGATGTATTTGAAAGACTGCGAGTAGCTGAAATGCTTGGAATATAAGCAGATGTTAAGGATGCTGGTACGGTGGTAGTTTTGAACACATTTGTAGTTGTAGGTGACTCTGAATCTGTACTAGTTGTATGTACTGTGGAAGTGTTTGAAACTGCAGGAGCAAGGATCGAATTTGATGGGACTTTTGAAAATGTAGTTACATTGCTGGAATTTGATAATGGTGGAGCAGTGATGGGCAGTGGAACTGTGTGTATAGTTTCAGTGGTTAATGCATCTGAAACAGAGGAAATAATTGGACTAGTGTTTACATAGCTAGTTGTTAAAGATGCAAGAACATGGCTACCTGGTGTGATTCCTTCATTGGTTAAAATCTTTTGTGTAGTGGTTGGAAATGAAGGAGCAGTAGAAGCTACTGATATTATATGAGCAGTGGAACTGCTCAGTGTTGTTGAACCCTTTTAAATACTGAAGTGACAGAAACACTGGAATCTGAAGGGGTGATAGGTACAGGTGTAGAAAGTGAGGATTGGATCATGGAACTTACAGTTGATGGAACAATGTTAGGGGTAGATTGTTGACTAGTGGTTGGAGGAAGAGGAGGCATGGTTGTTGAACTCATGTTTGTATTATTGAGATGTGGCACTGCTGGAAAACTATTGTTCTGTGATGTTTGTATTTTGGAAGAATTTAATGTAGACGAAGTTCTTGGTACACTGGAAGATGTTATGGGTAAAGGAGCTAAACTAGACACTGATTCTTCCTCAATAGTTACAGAGGGCAGAGGTACAGCAGTCGAATCTGAAGGTGATGGAAGTCTGGCAGACATAGTCACTGAAGGTTCATCTGTGTTTGAAGAAAGGACAGGTGTGGATGTTAAATCTGTGGTTACAATGCCGTTTATTGAAGCTTCTGGAAGGGTGATGGTTGCTGAGTCTGCGGATACATTTGTAGTACCTAACGTAATTGACACATCTGTAGTACTTGATGCATTTGAAATATTGTCAGGAATTAATGTCGTTGAAACAGTGGGAGTATTTGGAGTTACTGAAGATGAGGGTTTACTAATGGCTGAATGAATGGCAGTTAGGAATGGTGAATTGGTGGTTATAACGCTGCTTGATGATGTTGCTGGAATTGTGTTAGTTACTGAGGCTGAGAATACACTGGAAGTATTTAATGTTCTTGATACATTTGTAATGCTTGATGAACTTGAACCCATATAATTAATTAATGTAGAAGAATGAGTGAAAGTAGCTGACATGGTGGGTAAATCAGCAGCCGTTAAGGTTGCTGGTGCAGAGGTAAATTTAATCAAGTTAGTAGTTGTGGATGACTGAGGAGCTTCAGTGGTTGTAGGTATTGTAGAAGTACTTGAAATTATCGGAGTAATGGTATGTTGATGGGGCTTTTGAAAATGTAGTTAAAATGCTACTGTTTGATACTGGTGAAGCAGTGGTGGTCAATGAGCCTATAGGTAGAGTGACAGTGGGTAATGTATTTGAAACTGTGGAAGCAACTGAACTGGAGTTTACATTATGAGACGTTAAGGTTAAATTCAAAAGATGTGTTGTGGCTGGAGATGAAGGAAAAGACTCAATGGTTTCTGAAGAGGTGGTTGGTATAGAAGCTGAGAACTGGTTCATGGAATGTACATTTGATGGAACAATGTTGGTGGTGGTGGAAGAAGCTGATGGGCATCCAGTGGTCGGAGCAAGAGCAGACATGGTTGATGAATTTATTCTTGTTGCACTGACAGTTGGCATCATTGGAGAGGTGCTCGTTTCTAACTTCCGTACATGGGAAGTATTTAATGAAGATGAAGTTATTGGCACATTGGTAGTTGGTAAGGGTGAACGAACAGTGCTAGATATTGATAATTCATTAGTAGTTTCAAAAGTCTGGGGCATAGCAGTAGAGTTTAAAGCTGATGGAACATTGGTAGAGGTAGACACTGAAGGCATTTTAGTGGTTGCATCAAGGACAAATGGTGACATTGAATCTGTGATGACAATTGTGCTTGATGTTGTTGCTGGAAGTTTGGTGGATACTGAAGATGAGGATACATTGGTAGTGCTTATCACAACTGATACATTTGTAATACTTGTAGGTGAAACAATGGTAGTAGTTGATGTATTTGAAAGACTGCGAGTAGCTGAAATGCTTGGAATATAAGCAGATGTTAAGGATGCTGGTACGGTGGTAGTTTTGAACACATTTGTAGTTGTAGGTGACTCTGAATCTGTACTAGTTGTATGTACTGTGGAAGTGTTTGAAAACTGCAGGAGCAAGGATCGAATTTGATGGGACTTTTGAAAATGTAGTTACATTGCTGGAATTTGATAATGGTGGAGCAGTGATGGGCAGTGGAACTGTGTGTATAGTTTCAGTGGTTAATGCATCTGAAACAGAGGAAATAATTGGACTAGTGTTTACATAGCTAGTTGTTAAAGATGCAAGAACATGGCTACCTGGTGTGATTCCTTCATTGGTTAAAATCTTTTGTGTAGTGGTTGGAAATGAAGGAGCAGTAGAAGCTACTGATATTATATGAGCAGTGGAACTGCTCAGTGTTGTTGAACCCTTTTTAAATACTGAAGTGACAGAAACACTGGAATCTGAAGGGGTGATAGGTACAGGTGTAGAAAGTGAGGATTGGATCATGGAACTTACAGTTGATGGAACAATGTTAGGGGTAGATTGTTGACTAGTGGTTGGAGGAAGAGGAGGCATGGTTGTTGAACTCATGTTTGTATTATTCAGATGTGGCACTGCTGGAAAACTATTGTTCTGTGATGTTTGTATTTTGGAAGTTCTTGGTACACTGGAAGATGTTATGGGTAAAGGAGCTAAACTAGACACTGATTCTTCCTCAATAGTTACAGAGGTCAGAGGTACAGCAGTCAAATCTGAAGGTGATGGAAGTCTGGCAGACATAGTCACTGAAGGTTCATTTGTGTTTGAAGAAAGGACAGGTGTGGATGCTAAATCTGTGGTTACAATGCTGTTTATTGAAGCTTCTGGAAGGGTGATGGTTACTGAGTCTGCGGATACATTTGTAGTACCTAACGTAATTGACACATCTGTAGTACTTGATGCATTTGAAATATTGTCAGGAATTAATGTCGTTGAAACAGTGGGAGTATTTGGAGTTACTGAAGATGAGGGTTTACTAATGGCTGAATGAATGGCAGTTAGGAATGGTGAATTGGTGGTTATAACGCTGCTTGATGATGTTGCCGGAATTGTGTTAGTTACTGAGGCTGAGAATACACTGGAAGTATTTAATGTTCTTGATACATTTGTAATGCTTGATGAACTTGAACCCATATAATTAATTAATGTAGAAGAATGAGTGAAAGTAGCTGCCATGGTGGGTAAATCAGCAGCTGTTAAGGTTGCTGGTGCAGAGGTAAATTTAATCAAGTTAGTAGTTGTGGATGACTGAGGAGCTTCAGTGGTTGTAGGTATTGTAGAAGTACTTGAAATTATCGGAGTAATGGTATAAGTTGATGGGGCTTTTGAAAATGTAGTTAAATGCTACTGTTTGATACTGGTGAAGCAGTGGTGGTCAATGAGCCTATAGGTAGAGTGACAGTGGGTAATGTATTTGAAACTGTGGAAGCAACTGAACTAGAGTTTACATTATGAGACGTTAAGGTTAAATTCAAAAGATGTGTTGTGGCTGGAGATGAAGGAAAAGACTCAATGGTTTCTGAAGAGGTGGTTGGTATAGAAGCTGAGAACTGGTTCATGGAATGTACATTTGATGGAACAATGTTGGTGGTGGTGGAAGAAGCTGATGGACGTCCAGTGGTCGGAGCAAGAGCAGACATGGTTGATGAATTTATTCTTGTTGCACTGAAAGTTGGCATCATTGGAGAGGTGCTCATTTCTAACTTCCGTACATGGGAAGT
Source organism: Macrobrachium rosenbergii (assembly GCF_040412425.1). Taxonomy (NCBI): domain Eukaryota; kingdom Metazoa; phylum Arthropoda; class Malacostraca; order Decapoda; family Palaemonidae; genus Macrobrachium; species Macrobrachium rosenbergii. Next base: position 9,430,910 of record NC_089746.1, on the reverse strand, counting down.
ATTTAATGAAGATGAAGTTATTGGTACATTGGTAGTTGGTAAGGGTGAACGAACAGTGCTAGACATTGATAATTCATTAGTAGTTTCAAAAGTCTGGGGCATAGCAGCAGAGTTTAAAGCTGATGGAACATTGGCAGAGGTAGACACTGAAGGCATTTTAGTGGTTGCATCAAGGACAAATGGTGACATTGAATCTGTGATGACAATTGTGCTTGATGTTGTTGCTGGAAGTTTGGTGGATACTGAAGATGAGGATACATTGGTAGTGCTTATCACAACTGATACATTTGTAATACTTGTAGGTGAAACAATGGTAGTAGTTGATGTATTTGAAAGACTGAGTAGCTGAAATGCTTGGAATATAAGCAGATGTTAAGGATGCTGGTACGGTGGTAGTTTTGAAAACATTTGTAGTTGTAGGTGACTCTGAATCTGTACTAGTTGTATGTACTGTGGAAGTGTTTGAAACTGCAGGAGCAAGGATCGAATTTGATGGGACTTTTGAAAATGTAGTTGCATTGCTGGAATTTGATAATGGTGGAGCAGTGATGGGCACTGGAACTGTGTGTATAGTTTCAGTGATTAATGCATCTGAAACAGAGGAAATAATTGGACTAGTGTTTACATAGCTAGTTGTTAAAGATGCAAGAACATGGCTACCTGGTGTGATTCCTTCATTGGTTAAAATCTTTTGTGTAGTGGTTGGAAATGAAGGAGCAGTAGAAGCTACTGATATTATATGAGCAGTGGAACTGCTCAGTGTTGTTGAACCCTTTTTAAATACTGAAGTGACAGAAACACTGGAATCTGAAGGGGTGATAGGTACAGGTGTAGAAAGTGAGGATTGGATCATGGAACTTACAGTTGATGGAACAATGTTAGGGGTAGATTGTTGACTAGTGGTTGGAGGAAGAGGAGGCATGGTTGTTGAACTCATGTTTGTATTATTGAGATGTGGCACAGCTGGAAAACTATTGTCCTGTGATGTTTGTATTTTGGAAGTTCTTGGTACACTGGAAGATGTTATGGGTAAAGGAGCTAAACTAGACACTGATTCTTCCTCAATAGTTACAGAGGTCAGAGGTACAGCAGTCGAATCTGAAGGTGATGGAAGTCTGGCAGACATAGTCACTGAAGGTTCATTTGTGTTTGAAGAAAGGACAGGTGTGGATGCTAAATCTGTGGTTACAATGCTGTTTATTGAAGCTTCTGGAAGGGTGATGGTTACTGAGTCTGCGGATACATTTGTAGTACCCAAAGTAATTGACATGTCTGTAATACTTGATGCATTCGAAATATTGTCAGGAATTAATGTCGTTGAAACAGTGGGAGTATTTGGAGTTACTGAAGATGAGGGTTTACTAATGGCTGAATGAATGGTAGTTAGGAATGGTGAATTGATGGTTATAATTCTGCTTGTTGATGTTGCTGAGGATACACTGGAAGTATTTAATGTTCTTGATACATTTGTAATGCTTAATGAACTTGAACCCATATAATTAATTAATGTAGAAGAATGAGTGAAAGTAGCAGACGTGGTGGGTAAATCAGCAGCTGTTAAGGTTGCTGGTGCAGAGGTAATTTTAATCAAATTAGTAGTTGTGGATGACTGAGGAGCTACAGTGGTTGTAGGTATTGTAAAAGTACTTGAAATTATCGGAGTAATGGTATGAGTTGATGGGGCTTTTGAAAATGTAGTTAAAATGCTACTGTTTGATACTGGTGAAGCAGTGGTGGTCAATGGGCCTATAGGTAGAGTGACAGTGGGTAATGTATTTGAAACTGTGGAAGCAACTGAACTAGAGTTTACATTATGAGATGTTAAGGTTAAATTCAAAAGATGTGTTGTGGCTGGAGATGAAGGAAAAGACTCAATGGTTTCTGAAGAGGTGGTTGATATAGAAACTGAGAACTGGTTCATGGAATGTACAGTTGATGGAACAATGTTGGTGGTGGTGGAAGAAGCTGATGGACGTTCAGTGGTCAGAGCAAGAGCAGACATGGTTGATGAATTTATTCTTGTTGCACTGACAGTTGGCATTATTGGAAAGGTGCTCGTTTCTAACTTCTGTACATGGGAAGTATTTAATGAAGATGAAGTTATTGGTACATTGGTAGTTGGTAAGGGTGAACGAACAGTGCTAAACATTGATACTTCATCAGTAGTTTCAAAAGTTTGGGGCATAGCGGTAGAGTTTAAAGCTGATGGAACATTGGCAGAGGTAGACACTGAAGGCATTTTAGTGGTTGCATCAAGAACAAATGGTGATGCTGAATCTGTGCTTACAATTGTGCTTGGTGATGCTGCTGGAAGTTTGGTGGGTACTGAAGATGAGGATACATTGTTAGTACTTAGCACAACTGATACATTTGTAATACTTGTAGGTGAAACAATGGTAGTAGCTGATGTATTTGAAAGACTGCGAGTAGCTGAAATGCTTGGAATATAAGCAGATGTTAAGGATGCTGGAACGGTGGTAGTTTTGAACACATTTGTAGTTGTAGGTGACTCTGAATCTGTACTAGTTGTGTGTACTGTGGAAGCGTTTGAAATTGCAGGAGCAAGGATCACAGTTGATGGGACTGTTGAAACTGTAGTTATACTGCTGCTATTTGATAATGGTGGAGCAGTGGTGAGCACTGGTACTGTGGGTATAGTTTCAGTCATTAATGCATCTGAAACAGAGGAAGTAATTGCACTAGTGTTTACATTACTAGTTGTTAAAGAAGCAGGAACATGGATAGCTGGTGTGACTTCTTCACTGGTTAAAATCTGTTGTGTAGTGGTTGGAAATGAAGGAGCAATAGACGCTCCAGATATTGTAGTAGCAGTGGAACTGCTCAGTGTTGTTGAATCCTTTTTAAGTACTGAATTTACAGATACATTGGAATCTGAAGAGGTGACGGTTATAGGTACAGAAAATAAGGATTGGGTCATAGAACTTACAGTTGTTAGAACAGTGTTGGTGATGGTGTTATGGGTAGATTGTTGATTAGCGGTTGGAGAAAGAGTGGAAATGGTTGTTGAACTCATGTCTGTACTACTGAGAGATGGCATTACTGGAAAACTGTTGTTCTGTGATGATTGTATTTTAAAAGAATTTAATGTAGATGAAGTTATTGGTATTCTGGGAGATGTTAAGGGTACAAGAACTGAGCTAGACACTGATCCTGTCTCAACAGTTACAGATGCCAGTGGAACATTAGTCGAATTTGAAGGAGATGGAGTAGTTGCTGAAGGTTTAATTGTGTTTGTTGAAGTATGGACAAGTGTGGATACTAAATCTGGAGTTACAATGCTGTCTGCTGAAGCTGCTAGAAGTGTGCTGGTTACTAAGTCTGAAGTTACATTTGCAGTATGTAGTGTAATCGATACATTTGTAATACTTGATGTATTTGAAATATTGTTTGGAATTAATATGGTTGAAAGATTGGGAGTTACTGTAGTATTTTGTATGTTAGTGTTTGTTAAAGATGCTTGTTCAATGGTTGTTTTTATCACATTAGTAGCTGTAGATAACTCTGGAGTTGTAATGGTTATAGGTACAGGAGTAGTGCTTGAAATTATTGGAGCGATGGCAAGGGTTGATGTGGACTTTGAAACTGCAGGCACATTGCTGCTGTTGGATAATGCTGGAGCACTGGTGGTCAGTAAACCTGTGGGTAAAGGGACAGTTAATGATGTATTTGAAACAGAGTAAGTAACTGGGGTTTATATTCCTAGTCACTAAAGTTTCATGAACAGGTCTAGGGGGTGTTTTTCCTTCACTTGGTAAAGTCTGTTGAAGTGTTGTGGTTGGAGATGTAGGAACTGTAGAAGATACATTTATTGTAGGGACGGTGGAACTGCTTATTGTTATTGGAATCTTTTTCAAGGTTGAAATCACAGGAGCACTGGTTATTGGAGAGGCTGCTGGAATATACTTACAGGTTGAATGTTGGTTGGTGGAACTTTCACTGAATGTAACAGTGATGTTTGTGAATATAGCAGCAGATTGTGAATTAGTGGTTGGAGGAGGAGCAGGTAGGGTTGTTGAATTTATATTTGTAACTGGCAGTTGTGGAAAACTGTTGGTCTGTGATGCTTGTACACTGGAATTATTCAATGCAGATGAAGTCACTGGGACAGTGGCAGTTGTGATGGGTTTCAGAACTATGCTAGACATTGATACTTCGTCAGTAGCTACAGTAAGTAGTAGAACAGTATCATCAGGAGTTACAGAAAGTAGTGGAACAGCAGTAGAGTTTGAAACATTGGTAGGAATAAATACTGTTGAAAGGTTGAGAGTAGCTGAAGTGCTGCGTATATTAGCAGTTGTTAAGGTTGCTGGTGCACTGGTAGTTTTGATCACATTAATGTTTGTAGATGACTCTGGAGCTCGTACAGTGGTTGGGGTTACTAAGGAAGTACTTGAAACAGTAGTCAAAATGCTGGTTTTTGATACTGGTGAAGCAGTAGTGGTCAATGAACCTGTAGGTATAGTGACAGTGGGTAACGTATTTGAAACTGTGGAAGCAACTGAACTAGAGTTTACATCAAGAGACGTTAAGGTTAAATTCAAAAGATGTGTTGTGGCTGGAGAAGGAAAAAATACAATGGTTTCTGAAGAGGTGGTTGGTATAGAAGCTGAGAACTGGGTCATGGAATGTTCGGTTGATGGAACAGTGTTGGTGGTAGTGGTGGAAGAAGCTGATGGATGTCCAGTGGTCGGAGCAAGAGCAGACATGGTTGTTAAATTTATTCTTGTTGCACTGACAGTTGGCATTATTGGAAAGGTGCTCGTTTCTAATTTCCGTACATGGGAAGTATTTAATGAAGATGAAGTTATTGGTACACTGGTAGTTGGTACGGGTGAACGAACAGTGCTAGACATTGATACTTCATCAGTAGTTTCAGAAGTCAGGGGCACAGCAGTAGAGTTTAAAGCTGATGGAACATTGGCAGAGGTAGACACTGAAGGCATTTTAGTGGTTGCATCAAGGACAAATGGTGACATTGAATCTGTGATGACAATTGTGCTTGGTGATGCTGCTGGAAGTTTGGTGGGTACTGAAGATGAGGATACAATGGTAGTGCTTAGCACAAATGATACATTTGTAATACTTGTAGGTGAAACAATGGTAGTAGTAAATGTATTTGAACGACTGCAAGTAGCTGAAATACTTGGAATATAAGCAGATGTTAAGGATGCTGGTACGGCGGTAGTTTTGAACACATTTGTAGTTGTAGGTGACTCTGAATCTGCACTATAGCCGATTCACTTAAGGTAGATTCTTGGGCCTACGAGACATTTGTTTGGCGGCCTCTGATTGGCTGGTACTGGGAGGTAGGCAACTCGCTCACTGTCTCATTTTTACGTATGTAGCTCAGAAAATTAGCAATATGTTTATATATATCTTCATTTATCTCACGTTTTGAACAAGATAGGAAGGAAAGTTTTGGTCATACCATAGGATTTGGTATTAATTGTACAACTAAATATGATTTGCTGAAATCAATAAGATAAAACACAAAGGAATTACAACGAGTAAAAGTGAAGAGAGAAGCATTTCATTCCTTATCCCTGTTTTTACTTATCATAAGATTTTGCATCATTCATGCGATCAAGATTAAGTAAAACTTGTGTTATCATACAATAAACTCACCCTGAATACGCTGGTGCTTTCAGATTTTAGATGCATGTGATATGTAAAGAGAAAATGAAGAATATGTCGTATTATGTTGCATCCGTTCTTGACTCGGTTTGCCAAGAGACGGTGATGATGATCAGCCATTGACAGTTGCCAATTAGCGATATGTGAAGTTTGCAGTTTCGACAATATTTGCTGTATTATTATGTCATTACATTTTCTAAAAATAAATGCAATCATTATCACCGTCTCTAGGCAAACTGAGTCAAGAACGGATGCAACATAATACGACATATTCTTCATTTTCTCTTCACATATCACACGCATCTGAAATCTGAAAGCACAAGCGTATTCAGGGTGAATTTACTGTATGAAAACAAGTTTTATTTTATCTTGATCGTATGAATGATGCAAAATCCGACGATATGTAAAAACAGGTATAAAGAATGAAATGCTTCTCTCTTCACTTTTACGTGTTGTAATTCCTTTGTGTTTTATCTTACTGATTTCAGGAAATCATATTTAGTTATACAATTAATACCGAATCCTATGATATGATCAGAACTTTCCTATCTTGTGTAAAACGTGAGATAAATGAAGAAATATAAACATGTTGCAAGTTTTCTGAGCTACAGATGTTAAAATGAAACTGTGAGTGAGCTGCATACCTCCAAGTACCAGCCAATCAGAGGCCACCAAACAAACGTCTCATAGGCTCAAGAATCTACCTTAAGTGAATCGGCTATAGTTGAGTGTACTGTACTGTGGAAGTGTTTGAAATTGCAGGAGCAAGGATCGAAGTTGATGGGACTTTTGAAACTGTAGTTACACTGCTGCTAGTTGATAATGCTGGAGCAGTGGTGGGCACTGGAACTGTGGGTATAGTTTCAGTGATTAATGCATCTGAAACAGAGGAAATAATTGGACTAGTGTTTACATTGCTAGTTATTAAATATGCAAGAACATGGCTACCTGGTGTGATTCCTTCATTGGTTAAAATCTTTTGTGTAGTGGTTGGAAATGAAGGAGCAGTAGAAGCTACAGATATTAGTGTTGTTGAACCCTTTTTAAGTACTGAAGTCACAGATACACTGGAATCTGAAGGGGTGATAGGTATAGGTGTTAAAAATGAGGACAGGGTCATGGAACTTACAGTTAATGGAACAGTGTTAGGGGTAGATTGTTGACTAGTGGTTGGAGGAAGAGGAGGCATGGTTGTTGAACTCATGTTTGTATTATTGAGAGATGGCACTGCTGGAAAACTATTGTTCTGTGATGTTTGTATTTTGGAAGAATTTAATCTTTTTTTTTTAATGTAGATGAAGTTCTTGGTACACTTGAAGCTGTTATGGGTAAAGGAGCTAAACTAGACACTGATTCTTCCTCAATAGTTACAGAGGTCAGAGGTACAGCAGTCAAATCTGAAGGTGATGGAACTCTGGCAGACATAGTCACTGAAGGTTCATTTGTGTTTGAAGAAAGGACAGGTGTGGATGCTAAATATGTGGTTACAGTGCCGTTTATTGAAGCTGCTGGAAGGGTGATGGTTACTGAGATTTGTAGTACTTAATGTAACTGACATATCTGTAATGCTTGATGCATTTGACATATTGTCAGGAATGAATGTCGTTGAAACAGTGGGAGTAGTTGGAGTTACTGAAGATGAGGGTTTACTGATGGCTGAATGAAGGACAGTTAGGAATGGTGAATCGGCGGTTATAACGCTGCTTGTTGATGTTGCTGGAATTGTTAGTTACTGAGGCTGAGGATACACTGGAAGTATTTAATGTTCTTGATTCATTTGTAATGCTTGAAGAACTTTAACCCATATTATTAATTAATGTAGAGAAGAAAGAGTGAAAGTAGCTGGCATGGTGGGTAAATTAGCAGCTGTTATGGTTGCTGGTGCAGAGGTAATTTTAATCGAGTTATTAGTTGTGGATGACTGAGGAGCTATATTGGTTGTATGTATTGTGGAAGTACTTGAAATTATCGAAGTAATGGTATAAGTTGATGGGGCCTTTGAAAATGCAGTTAAAATGCTACTGTTTGATAATGGTGGAGCAGTGTTGGTCAATGAACTTGTGGGTACAGTGACAGTGTGATGAATTTGAAACTGAGGAAGTAATTGAACTGATGTTTACATTACTAGATGTTAAGATGGTATGATTCCTTCACCAGTAAAAATGGTAGAAGTGTTGTGGTTGGAGATGAAGGACCAGCTGATGATACCACTATTGTAGGCACAGTGGTACTGCTCCCTGTTACTGGAACCTTCTTAAGGACTGAAGTCACAGATGCGCTGGTTTCTGAAGAGGTGGTTTGTATAGGAGTAGAAGCTGAGGTTTGGGTCATGGGACTTACAGTTTATGGAACAGTATTGATGGTAGATTTAGAAGCCGGTAGGCAACTAAGTATTGTAGCAAGAGAAGGCATTTTTGAGTTTATATTTGTAGCACTAACTGTCAGCATCATTGGAAAACTGTTGGTCTGTGATGTCTGTACATTGGCTGTATTAATTGTAGATGACGTTACTTGTACAACAGAAGTTGTAAAGGGGAATGGAATTGTGCTAGCCACTGATATTGCATCAATAGTTACTGAAGTTGTTGGAATAGCAGTAGATCCTGCAGGTTCATAAGTGGTTGTAGTAAAGACAAATGGGGACACTGAATATGAGGTTATAAATATTCTTGCTGATGCTGCTGGAAGTGTGCTGGTAACAGAGGTTGAGGACAAACTTGTAGTAGTTAATGTACTTGAAAGACTGGGAGTAGATGAAGTGCTGGGTATATTAGCAGCTGTTAAGGTTGCTGGTGCAATGGTAGTTGTGACTACATTAGTAGTTGTATTTGACTCTAGAGCTCTGATGGTTGCAGGTGCTGTGGAAGTGCTTGAAATTATTGGAGCAATGTAGAAGTTGACTGGTCTTTGGAAACTGTTGTTGAAATGCTGCTATTTGATAATGTTGGAGCGCTGGTGGTCAGTGAACCTTTAGGCTCAGTGATAGTGAAAAAGCATCTGGAACTGAGGAAGTAACTGAACTGGTGCTTACATTACTATATGTTAAAGTTGTAAGTACAGGGCTAGGTAGCAAGATTGCTTTACTTGTTAAAATTGTTATGTGTTGTGGTTGGAAATGAAGGAAAAATACACTGGTTTCTGATGTGGTGGTTGGTATAGAAGCTGTGGCTTGGGTTGTAGAATGTACAGCTGATGGGACAGCAATGGTGGGGGTTGTAGAAGCTGGTGGCTGACTATTGGTTGGAGGAAGATTATGCACGGTTGTTATATTAAGAACTGTAGCACTGACAGTTGGCATTTTTGGAAAACTGTTGGTCCCTAATTTCTGTACATGGGAAGTATTTAATGTAGATGAAGCTATTGGTAAACTGGTAGTCTGGTAGTCGGTAAGGGTAAAGGACTTATATTTAGTCACTGTTACTGCATCAGTTGTTACAGAAGTCAAGGGAATTGCAGCAGAGTTGGAAGATGATAGAACACTGGCAGAGGTTGATGATGAAGGATCTTCAGTAGCTGAATTACGGACAAGTGGGGATGCTGAATCTGTGGTGATAATGCTGACTGCTGATGATGCTGGAAGTGTGCTAGTTACATAGGTTGAGGATACATTGGCAGTAATTAATGTATTTGATACATCTGTAAAAGTTAATAAAGCTGAAACATTGGTATTAATTAATGTATTTGAAAGATTAGGGGTAGCTGAAATGCTGGGTATAGTAGGAGCTGTTAAGGTTGCTGGTGCAGTGTTAGTTTTCATTACATTAGTAATCGTAGATGACTCTAGGGCTGTAGTGGTTGCATTTACTGTGGAAGTGTTTGAAATACTGGAGAAACAGAAGTTGGCAGGGCTTTTGAAACACTAGATAAGATGGTGCTGTTTGATAATGTTGTAGCAGTGGTGGTCAATGAAATGGTAGGATTAATGTCATTAATTAATGTATTTGAAACAGAAGAACTAACAAAACTGGCATTTACATTATTAGATGTTAAAGTTACAGGAACATGGGTAGGGGATATGATTCCTCCACTGGCTATAGTCTGTGAAAGTTTAGTGGATTGATATGAAGGAATAGATGTAGATATTTTAGGGGCAGGTGGACTGCTCAATGTTGCTGGAACTTTTTAAGGTTTGTTACTAAAAATTTGGTGGGTATAGGTGTAGAAATTGATGATTTGGTTATGGAATTTATTGTTGCTGGAGCAGCGCTTGCAGAAGCGGATTGTTGACTAGTAGTTAGAGGAAGAGCTAGCACGGTTGTTGAATTCATATTTCTATCATTGAAAGCTGGCATAACTGGAAAACAATTGCTTTGTGTTGTTTGTATATGGGAATTATTTAATACAGACGAGGTTATTGGTACATTGTAAGATGTCAGGGTTAAAGGAACTGATGTACATATTGATAATGTCTCAGTAATTACAGAAGTCAGTGGAACAGCAGTCGAATTTGAAGCTGATGGAACACTGGCAAAGGTAGATGCTGAAGATTCACTTGCAGCTGAAGTAAGGACCATTGGAGATGCTAAATCTGTAGTTATAATGCTGCTTCCTGAAGATGCTGGAAGTGTGTTGATTACTGAATGTGAGGATACATTTGTAGTACTTAATGTAACAAACATTTGTAATACTTGATGTATTTGAAATGTTGTTAGTAATTAATGTAGTTGAAAGAGTATTTGTCCTTAAATTGTTGGGTATATTGGTGGTCATTAAGATTTCTGGTGGAGTGGTATTTTTTATCACATTAGTAGCTGTAGATGACTCTAGAGTTGTAGTGGTTGTAGGTACTGCAGTAATGCTTGAAATTGGAGCAATTGTAAAGGTTGATGTGACTATTGAAACTGCAGTTACGATGCTGCTGTTTAATAATGCTGGAGCAGCAGTGGTCAATAAAGGTGTGGGTAAAGTGATAGTCATTAATGTATTTGACAAAAAGAGTAATTGACTGGACTGAAATTTACATTACTAGTCATTACAGTTTCAGGAATAGGGTTAGGTGGTGTGATTCCTTCAATGGTTTAAGTCTGTGGGAGTGCAGTGGTTGGTGATGTTGGAGCAGTAGAAGGTACATTTATTATTGGGACAGTGGAACTGCTCAGTTTTGTTAGGACCATTTTAAAGGTTGTAGTTAAAGGTAAACTAGTTACTAGAGGGGCTGCGGGAAGTCAGTGGAATAGCAGTAGAGTTTGAAGTTGATGGAATAATGGCAGGTAGACACTGCAGGTTCATAAGTGGTTGAACAAGGAATAGGTTCTGAATCTGTGGTTTAAATGCTGCTTACTGATGCTGCTCTAAGTGTATTGGTTACTGTACTGAGGTTGAGGATACAATGATAGTACTTAATGTAGTCACTAAGGATATGTGTCTAGTGTTAATTGGTTAGAAAGTTGAATCATTAGAAGCTGAAATTGTAGGTACATTAGTAGGTGCCACGAGTGCTTAATGAAATTGAGGTATAGGGAGTAGCTGGAGCTGTATGTCTAATAGTTGTTATTAATCTGAATTTCTTTTAAGTAGTAGTGATTGCAGAGGTCTAAGGAAAACTAGTCATTACAGAAGCTATAGGGACTGCTGGAGATGCACTTCCAGTACTATTACTTGACATTATTGGAAGAGTGGTAGTGATTGTTGCATGTAAACTGGCAACTGAGGTAGAGTCAAGTAAGGTTGTTTAAGTTGTATTTAGCACAGCAAAGTTTATAAATATTAGTACAGGAGATATTGTAGCAGACGATGCTTGTGCAATAGTGGTTTGAATGATGGTATGAGTTGCTTTTAAGATGTTGGGAAAAACTGGTCACTGATCTTACAAGAATAGTTGTGGATAATAAGGTTGCAGAAGTGAACACTAGTAGTAGGTTTTGACACTATGATAATAGTTGTAACTACTGATGATGTAGGTAATGTGCTAGCTGTTGAGGTTGCAGGGTCTGTAGGGGTCATTAATGAAGTTATAATTAATGTAGTAGTTGGAGGTGCTGTGGCTGTAGGAAGCATGTTTGTTGGGAAAGTTGAAACTGTAAGCAGAGCAATTTTGTTTGTTGAAAGTCTGGTTCTTGAATGTGACTCAGAAGTTGTGAAATCACATATGGTTGCTGAGTTTGTTGGAAAAAATGTTCTTACTGAAGGTGAAGAAGGGATTTTGGATACCTTTGACTTTCTGTCACTATACATTTTTACTCTTACCAAAGCAATAAATAAAAAAAATCATTTTTCACATCTATGTTTTTAAGATAATTATGTGTCTGTAGCCCTGAGTACATTGATGATTAAACAGATGTACTTAGAAATACAGACAAGACATTAAAATATACTGATTCTTTATTAGACAAACGATGAATAGTGGCAAAAAGGACTTTAAAGAATTATAAAAGATAGAAAACCTGATTGTACTACCATAGAGTGATAATTTCAAAGATTATTCCCTGTCTCTTGAATCTAGTTTTAAGAAAGAGAGCTTCTGTAAGAACATGAACATTAAGTTAAGAATGTAAAAACTTGATTCATTTATTCCAAGAGAAATATGCATAATGTAAATATGTATAATGTACAAATTTTAAAGAAGGTAGTTTACCGTTCTTAATAGCAAAAAACAAAATATAGGTAAATGGCGTGCTAATGTGTTTACTACTCCTCTTTTCTACTGAACATGTTTGAAAATTTTTTCCAATCATTTGTACTATCACCCTGGCACATACTGTATATTGTCAATGTCTGTCACGATGCAATGTCTTAGTCCTTGTCTTGTAAAAATGTCTTAAGAGAAAAGTACAGATGAAACCAATTTGGATTTATGAAATATATACACATCTATTTCCAACTAGGAAGGCACAAATGTGGGGTACCAGTTTAATCAGAAGAACTAAGGCTGATTTGGTAAGGAACTAACCAAGCATCCTTTTCTTGAAGAAATATTTGACTGACAAGCAAAGGTAATGTGCAAAATATACAAAATTACTTTTAGCAGAACACCAAATGTAGTTTCAGAAATATTGAAAAATCATGAATAATATGCATTTATCTCTTAGAAAAACAACTAGGTCTAATTTAAAATGAAACATGTTGGACTAAATCTACAATGTTCAAACTTAAATTCCAAGATGCACACCAAGGGCCAGATCTTTTTGTACTGAATGAGGAATCTGAACATGTTGAGATTTTGTATGTTTCACCATATGAACAAATACTTCTAATACATGAAATAGACACCAAATACACATAACAGTCAACAAAAATTAATAATTTAAAAATATCAGGATGGCTACATCCAAAATAGTATACAATATTTTTTAACTGTAATGGAAAAATAATGAAATCCAAAAGGAATAAATAGTAATTAAAATTCTATAAAAATGAGGAGTACTTCTACATTAAAATTGAAAAACAATTATAAGGCCAATAAGCCAAACAGTTACTAAAGCATAATATTTTTCATAATGCTTAAAGTATCAACATAATTACAGTACATCTTGGAAAAACTTGATTATCTACTACAGACACAATAAACAAATATTTCTATAAATTTGTGTATCATTACCTCTTGATATGTTGGTGTTTGTGGAAGTTGCTGGATCAGTGGCAGAAGAGGAAGCAACTTGTTTAGTTGATGATGCAGAAGTTGCTGGAACCTGCATGGTTTTAGAGGCTACTGATGAATAAGTGGTTGAAATGTTGGGTACAGTGGTATATGTAGAAGTTGCCATTACATCACTGGTTGAAGAATACCTTGGGGCAGTGGTGGTTGAAAAAGCTGTTGGTACAGCAGCTGTTTCTGGTACAGAGATGGTTGCAAGTGTTGCTGATACACTGGTGGTTGAAAGAGTTGCTGGTACAGCAGTTGTAGCCGAAGTTTTTGGAACAGAAGTTGCTGTTAAAGTAGTGGATGTAGAACTTGCTGGGACAATTGTACTTGCTGGCAATGCAATACTTGAAGTTGTTAAAGAAGGGACAGTTAAAGGAGTGGTTGTAGAGGTTCCAGGTATAGTTATGACTGTAGATGATTCAGGTACAGTATTTGCTGAAGAAGTGTCTTTTAAAGTAGTGGTTGTAAAACTTACTGGCACAGCACTCACTGAAGAAGTTGATGGTGCAACTGTGGTTTTAGAAACTGAAGGTGCAGCTGCGGTTTTCGAAGTGTTTGGTATTGTGGTAGCTACTGAAGTTGTTGGTTCAATTGTAGGTGAAGATGTTCCAGATGTAGTTGTAGCTGCAGAAGTTGCTGGAAGAGTATTGGATGAAGATGTTGCTAGTGCAGAAGTGGTTGAAGAAGCTTCTGGTACAATACTGGTAGCAGAAGTTGCTGATACATTTGGAGTTGAAACCATGGAAGATACAACAATGGTTGTGGATATTGCTGTTGCAGTGGTGTTCAAAGAAGTTGCTGGTAAAATGGTGACCGAAGGAGCAACTGTTTGAGGGAATGGTGAAAAAGTTGCCGGTGCAGTGGCTCTTGTAAAAATTCCTGGTACACCTGTGGTAGTATAATTTGCTGGTGCAACTGTGGTTGTATAATTTGCAGATGTAACTGTGGTCGTAAAATTTGCTAGTAGAATTGTGGTAGTATAACTTGCTGGTGCAACTGTGATTGTATGATTTGCAGGTGCAACTGTGGTTGTATAATTTGAAGGTGCAACTGAGGCTGTATTGTTTACTACCACTGTTGCACCAACAGTGGTAGTATAATTTTCTGATGCAACTGTGGTTGTATAATTTGCTGGTACAACTGTGGTTGTATAATTTGCTGATGCAACTGTGGTTGTATAATTTGCTGGTGCAACTGGGGTTGTATAATTTGCAGGTGCAACTGTAGTAGTATAATTTGCTGGAGCAACTGTAGTTGTATAATTTGCCAGTAGAATTGTGGTAGTATAATTTGCTGGTGCGACTGTGGTTGTATAATTTGCAGGTGCAACTGTGGTAGTGTAATTTGCTGGTACAACTGTGGTTTTATAATTTGAAGGTGCAATGGAGGTTGTATAGTTTACTACCACTGTTGCACCAACAGTGGTAGTATAATTTTCTGATGCAACTGTGGTTGTATAATTTGAAGGTGTACCTGTGGTAGTAAAATTTGCTGGTAAAACTGGGGTTGTATAATTTGCTGGAGCAACTGTAGTTGTATAATTTGCCAGTAGAATTGTGGTAGTATAATTTGCTGGTACAACTGTGGTTGTATAATTTGCAAGCGCAACTGTGGTAGTATAATTTGCTGGAGCAACTGTAGTTGTATAATTTGCCAGTAGAATTGTGGTAGTATAATTTGCTGGTACAACTGTGGTTGTATAATTTGCAGGCGCAACTGTGGTAGTATAATTTGCTGGAGCAACTGTAGTTGTATAATTTGCCAGTAGAATTGTGGTAGTATAATTTGCTGGTGCGACTGTGGTTGTATAATTTGCAGGTGCAACTGTGGTAGTGTAATTTGCTGGTACAACTGTGGTTGTATAATTTGAAGGTGCAACTGAGGCTGTATAGTTTACTACCACTGTCGCACCAACAGTGGTAGTATAATTTTCTGATGCAACTGTGGTTGTATAATTTGCTGGTGCAACTGTGGCAGTATAATTTGCTGATGCAACTGTGGTTGTATAATTTGCTGGTGCAACTGTGGTTGTATAGTTTTCTGGTGCAACTGTGCTTGTAGAAGTTACTGTCACAGCAATGGCTGATGAAGTTGCTTGAACAGTGGTAGATGATGAGGCACCTGGTAATGAGGTTGTTGAAATTACTGGTATAGTGGGGGTTGAATTAGTTGCTGGTAAAGTGGTGGCTGCTGAAGATGTTGGTTCAACTGTAAGGGAAGATGTTCCAGATGCAGTTGTGGCTGCAGAAGTTGCTGGAGGAGTATTGATTGAAGACATTGCTAGTACGGAAGTGGTTGAAGAAGCTGCTGGTACAGTATTGGTTGCATAAGTTGCTGATACATTAGGAGCCAAAGCCATTGAAGATACAGTGGTGGTTGTGGAAATTGCTGTTGCAGTGGTGTTCAAAGAAGGCACTGCTAAACTGGTAACCAAAGGAGTTATTGTTTGAGGGAATGATGAAGAAGTTGCAGGTGCAACTGTGGTTGTATAATTTGCTGGTGTAACTGTGGTTGTATAATTTGCTGCTGGTGGAACTGAGGTAGTGTAATTTGCAAGTGCAACTGTGGTAGTATAATTTGCTGGTGCAACTGTGGTTGTATAATTTGCTAGTGCAACTGTGGTAGTGTAATTTGCTGGTGCAACTGTGGTTGTATAATTTGCTGATGCAACTGTGGTTGTAAAATTTGCAGGTGCAACTGAGGTAATGTAATTTGCAAGTGCAACTGCAGTTGTATAATTTGCTGGTGTAACTGTGGGAGTATATTTTCCAGGTGCAACTGTGGTTGTATAGTTTTCTGGTGTATCTGTGAATGTATAATTTGCAGGTGCAACTGTGATTGTATAATTTGCTGGTGCAACTGTCTTTGTATAATTTGTTGGAGCAATTGTGGTTGTAGGAGTTGTTAGCACAACTATGGCTGATGAAAGTGCTTGAACAGCGGTGGTTGTTGAGGCACTTGGTAGTGTGGTTGTTGAAGTTACCAGTATAGTGGGGGTTGAATTAGTTGCTGGTATAGTGGGGGATGAATTTGTTCCTGGTAAAGTAGTGGCTGCTGAAGTTGTTGGTTCAATTGTAGGTGTAGATGTTCCAGATACAATTGTTGGCTTAGTAGTGGTTGAAGAAGTTGCAAGTAGAGAAGTGGTCAAAGGAGCAGCTGGTGCAGTAATGGTTGTAAAAGTTGCTGATACATTTGGAGTTGAAATCATGGAAGCTCCAGTGGTAGTTGTGGTAAATGCTGTTGCAGTAGTGTTCAAAGATGTTAGTAAAGTGGTGGTTGTAGAAGTTTCTGGGACATTAGTGGTTGAAGAAGTTGGTACAGTGGTGGCTGAAGTAGTTGATGAGAGTGTGGTTGTTGAAGTTGCAGTGACATTGGTGGTTGTATAAGCTACTGGTACAGTTGTGGTTGCACTGGCTGTTTGTACAGTGGTGACTGAAGAAGTAAGTGGTATGGTGGTGGCTGTGAATGTAACAGCGGTGGTTGTCAAAGTTGATGGTGAAGAATCTGTTAGATTATTAGATTCTGAAGTTAGAGTATTAGTCGAAGAAAAAGGCAAACTATGAGTTGTAGAAGTAGAGCTTGCAGATGTGGTATGTGAGGTTGATGATGTTACTGATGATTCACTAGACGATCCTGCTGACGCTGTTGTTTTAATCTTTCCTTCTGATTCATCTTCAATCTGGATGGGTTTTGTAAACAATACAATTTTATACACAAGTTGACAATGCAAACAAGGGGCAAACATACAACAAAATCCTAGTGCAGTACTTCATTATAAACATGGATTAGGAGAATTTTTTTTATAATAAAATACAAATGTGCATCAAACAATGCAATACAGGTTAATATGAGTTTCTGAATATTTCAATAGTCTTTGTCAGAAAAAATTACATCAAACAGCTTTAATTATGCATTAAATATCCATCCAGTCATAAACCATTACTAATATAAAGTGTGTAATGTTTAAGCATTTTTTACGATAAGCATGTAAAGTATATAAGATTTCAAGTAATGTACAATGTTGGAAAGTGTGAGACCCTGTGAAGACACACATGAGAATTCTAATGTCTGACAACTTCTTATAAAATATTTCCTGTCATCTACTGTAAATCAGATATGAACTACCGAAAAACAAGGTAATTGAAAAGTTTCAACACTTCAAATGGAAAAAAGGCACTGAGTTCCAAACAGTGTAATTTTTGCACATTGGACAGTCAGTATGAAGTTTTCATAATAAAACTAATATTGTAATACTTACCTGAACACCTGAATTAGCCCTGGTCACCTACCAGCCCGAACTACATCCCCATAGCTTTTACCAATAAACTGTAAGCGTTACCAACGCTTACAGGAAAATCTAGTCAAATGAGTTACCTGAAGTACCGTTGGCAACACTGCTGCAAGTCCCAGCCGAGTGAGACCGAGATACCCCAATTGCGTTATCCACTATTCAAATTGAAGTGGGGAGGAGGGTGGGAATCATTCAGGTGTTCAGGTAAGTATTACAATATTAGTTTTATTATGAAAACTTCATATTGCAATACACTCCCTGAACATCTGAATTAGCCCGATTAACAAAATTTAGTGGAGGTGGGATCAATCTAATTTAGCCCGACCTGCCAACAGGGAAAGCAGGTAACTCATTATTTGCCTACTCTGTATAAATGAATGTATCCTCACCTGGTTATCCCACTCGGCAGGTAAGAATGTCTGTAGAGAGAGTACCCCCGACGTCAGTCTCATGTCTAGGTACTGTCTGAGTCGAGCTACCTCTCATGTGGTATTCAAACCTCCTCATGGATAGAGTAGCAAAATGAAAAACAACCTACCATGTGGCTAATCAAAGCACTCTCATTTATGGAGGGTCTGAGTTGAGCTACCTCTCATGTGGTATTCAAACCTCCTCATGGATAGAGAGTAGCAAAAAATAAAAACCAACCTACCATGTGGCTAATCATAGCCTCCCATGATTAGTGGAGAATGACGAACCTCCCATGTGGCTAATCAAAGCACTCTCATGTATGGAGGGGTACGATGAACCTCCCATGTGGCTAATCAAAGCACTCTCATGTATGGAGGGGTACGAAGAACCTCCCATGTGGCTACTGTAGCCTCTCATGTATGGAGGAGAAGTTGAGTGTGCAGGTCTTCGAGTTCTTCGCCATCCATTGCCGCCAATGTCTGCACAGAGGAGGTTGAAGAAACCAAACCTGTCCACTGGATCTGCCTATCTTCACAGTACTAACGTCAAACTTAATATTATCACTATGAACCCCGACTAACAGAGAATCCAAAATTCCAAATTTCCTCAGACTATGTTCATTACCTAGAGTTCCCCCCACCCTTAACATTACTACGTAATTATAAGATCGAGTTGGTCGTCACAAAGGGACCAAGCAAGAAATTCTTCTTCGAAGAAAACTGAATGTCTTTTAGGTAGAAAGTCGTGAAAACCGACACGGACTTCCAAGTGGCCGCCTCTAAGAACCTCTGCACTAAGAGAGTACCCCCTTAGCTAAATGAATGCACTCAAGATAGAAGGGTTAGCGGCTACACACGTACTAAGAGAATAACTTTCATGTAAAAAGGAGACCGATGCATCTCCCAAGTGACTATTCAGAGCCTACCCATTAAGGAGGGAATGAGGCAGTGCGCCGAGCCGATGGCCCTCCGCCCTGCAGGTTGTGGCAAAGGCCGACGAGCGCAGAAGTATCCCAGCGCCGACAAAACAACCTAGGCTAGCCTACGAGATCACCTCTTTGGACTCTCGTAGGGAAACTATCAAAGACTAGGATACTTAAGATGTACTAAACTTAAGTTCATGTGATTATACTATCACTATTGCTTAAGATTCTAAAGCCTAGAAGGAATTTCTCTATCCAGTTAACCTAATAATCACCGCACTACGTGAGTACTACCTTAGCTAAATGAGCTCACCCTAGATAATAGACTTCGCTGTTAAACGTGGACTAAGTGAATAACGTTCCGAGTCTTCGCACTAAGAGAATACCACCTCAGCTAATTGAACGCACCCTAGATAGGAGAATTCGCCACTATACGTGGTGGAGCGAATTGAACGTCTCGTAAGTAAAGGAAGAAAACAAAGACGGACTTGCAAGTAAACTACCTCCAGAATAGAAAGCTCTGAACCATTCCTTAGAAAGGAAGATGAAGTGGACATACTCCGAATACTGTGCGGTAATGAAAAAAAAAAACTGTTAAATACTAAATATAATGTCACGTCAAATTAAATTGCGTTCAAGGGCATAAACCTCGCACCACACGAGAATCGTGAAGTGTGCCCGCAACTTTGTTCGTGTAGTGAGCGCTTATGAACCAGGAATCAGGAACCCTTCTCCGAAAGCAAGTAATCGCATCCTTATCAGCGGACGGGAAGGATTCCATGGTGGGATTCCGCGGTGAGACAGGAAGTGTACACAGAAGCGGACGGAGTTTATCAACCTTTGATAAATATTCGCATCGGACATAAAGACATCCCCGCTGATGCCGGAACCAAACACTTGCTGATAAAGAACCTTAAACGAACGAAGCAGAGTTTTAGCCTTGGCCACAACTTCCGGAAGAAGAGAAATACTTATCATTTCCCTCCAAGGAAACTTCCCGAAGCTTGCCCATTTTTTTTTTTTTTTTTTTTTTATCTGCAGCTGAAGCCAAAAGAAAGAAATAAAACACCTAACCAATTATCTTAACAGAACTTCCGACAAATCTCACGAGAGAGCCCGAGGGAACGTAACAAGTCAAAGAAGATCTTACTATTAGAAATTTTCGGGAAGATAGAAAATGTACTGCAAAGTGCTGAGCAGTAACCAGCAATAGCCGAAAATGGAAGAATCTTGACTTTCCGAAGGAATAAAAGAAAACCAGCTATTTCGGTTATGGCAGGCCTAAAGATGGAATGACCTTCCTTACGACACAGACTTCCCCATGTCAAGTTGACCTGGTAAAGCTTACGGGTTGACTTCTCAAGCTGAAAGAAACACTGTCTAGACATAGCTTTAGAGTGTCTGGACTGTCTAGCTGTTTGCTCGGCAGTTGCCCGCAACTAGGTTCATCACGCAGGAGTTTGGATGATAATGGTGAAAATGCGGTTGTCTAAAAGATCTTCTGCATGAGGAGGAACATCGGAACTTCCGTAAGGAGCATTAGGAATTCCGGAACTGCGAGCATTACAGCTAGCAAGGAACTAGAGTCATAAACATCTTGACACTACCGCAATTCCTGATTACCTGATGAATGAGACCGAATAGTGGAAAGTATACACCTCTAAGTTCTAATGATCTTGTCCCCGAGTTCTCAGATACGACATGGCAGTTATGATGTCGTAAAGCAGACCCATTACTGTGTTGCACACTAGGACTGAGAAACACCAGAGGGCTTCCTTTACAGCCCTGAGGTTCCCGAAGGTTATGACTCCTCTCGTTCCCGATCCCTCCAGAGGCCCGAAGCCTGGGTTCCTCTAAGGTTGCTCCCCAACCTTGATATGAGGCATCTGAGTACAGATGAATGTCGGGAAGAGGGGAGACTATAGACCTTCCGGATGTCAGATGCACTTCTTCTGACAATCACAGACGATCCAACAAGCGAGAATCGTTCCAGATTATACCTGCATTCTCGATGTGGAAGTCATTCCTGAGACACACCTGAAGAGAAAGCATGCGGAGACACAAGACCCTGGAATGAGAGAGAGAGAGAGAGAGAGAGAGAGAGAGAGAGAGAGAGAGAGAGAGAGAGAGAGGACATTCTCCCTAAGACATTCTCCCTAGAAGAAGGCTTCTTCACATTTGTACCTTCGGCTGTTCCCTGGAGACGAGTTTGAACAACAACCCTCCACATCCCTTGAACCCAGAGCAGTCACACTAATCATAGCTTGCTGTGACACTACTGCTGACGACGGCTACACGAAATAGACCATGGAGGAGATATCCTCTTCCCTAAAAGACTGTTGCAGAGCGCAAAAAGTGCCCTCAACAGAACCCTCTCCGAATGTCCGGATAGTGAGGTGGAAGCTTCAAAAGAAGCCCCTCCTCTTCTGCCAAAGAACCTTGTACAGTCAGGCGACATGTTAGCCTGGTATGCCAGCATTATTGACACCGAAGTTTGAGGTGTCAGGCAGTACCAGACCGGAGGGAGAATCATCTTGTTTGAGCAACTACCAGTTCTGTCGCATATAGCGACTCGACATCGTTGCTTCGGTAGTGTAGGCTCCTCCGGAACCTTGGACTGAGGATAAGTGAGGAAGTCTACCATCCGCTTATACTAATTCTCATTGGCTGAAGGAGAACTAATATCCGGTACCGGATCCTCTTCTTCAAATGAACAATCCTTGCCGGACTGGTTCAACCGAGCCGGAGGATTGTTGGACTGGTCCGACCAAGCTGGAGGATTGTCAGACTGGTCCGACCGAGCCGGAACAGGAAAGAGGCAGGCCGATCCCTAGCAAACGCCGAACTCGAAAACCCGGAACTTGCTACACCTGGGTGTGTGAGAAGGAAACCTGACGTATCAAACGCGAACATACTGGAGGCACCAAAGTATAGGTTGCGCAAACCCTGCACCACCCAACATGGATGATGCAACACCTGGCCGGACCACGCCCAACACCCGAACCACTCAAATCCGGATGTATCAAAACCGCATGAGAATGGGAATCTGGAACTGAAGACCCGGAATCAACCCCGAACCAACATGGATGCCTAGACGGAGGGAAGAGAAAACCTGCCGGAAAGTTGAGAAAGAAGAAGCCGAAGGAGGGAAGAAGGAAGAAGCCACACTCAGAGTAACCACCGGAGCGCCCAACGCCGACGTTGGACAGATGGAGAAGATCCCAACCAGACCGAAACTCAAAGGAGTATTGAAGGGAAAGTTAAGAGGTACCAAACCGAAGGTAACAGAAGAGGGTAGTTACCAACTATCCTGGAGAATGGAAAGGCTGCGGAAACTATCGGTGCTGATACACTGAACGCTGGCGCAGGCGAATCGCCGACTGCCGTAGCATCCGCAAGAATCGCAGAGGATACATTACAGTTAGGAAACTATCGGTGCTGATACACTGAACGCTGGCACAGGCGAATCGCCGACTGCCGTAGCATCCGCAAGAATCACAGAGGATACATTACAGTTAGGAACCCATAAAGAATGAAATAAGGAGTTGCTGACGCCTCCTCAAGCACCTACCAGATGCCTGAGAAACTACCAGATTTGCAAAAGGTGATAAGACGACGGATCCGTAAAAAGTACCCCTTCCCTTAACCCTGAAGAGAGAGAGGGGGGCCGCTGAGCTCTAAAATGCAGGGTTGAAGCAAGAAAGCCTTGCTCTGCTGAGCTAAAAGCCAAGAAAACAGGATGCGCAGCAAAGACCCCGAGAGCCCTCCAAAGAGCGGACCGAAAAGAAGATTGAGAAGGGCAATGGAAGAAGGCTTAGAAGAAAAAGGGGGAAAAAAAACGGGAAATTTCCGTAGCGACCGAAGAGGCCATAGATTTCAAAGAAAATAGACTGGTTCCCCCCGCCCCTGATATCTTGATAGACATTATCAAACCAAAAAATTCTTTAAGGCATGATCCTGAATATTGGAAAAACTCGATCGCCAGAATTACCACCATCGCAAGACGAACGAAATTTTAAACCCCCTAAGGAAAAGGAACCTTCGAAGGAGGAGTATTCAAGGAAAAACAAAAATTCAGAACCAGATACATCAGAAACCAAATCTGAACGACCCTCCACGGATCTGGAAACCTTTGTTGCACAGAGCACGAAGCAGGAAATAAAACCGACGATTGATCTAAATGAGAGACCTAAACCCAAAGAAGACCACGCTCAACTACTTTTCCTGAATACTTCCTAATTAGAATTCCTACCCTTCTGAGTGATTCCTAATTCTAAATCCAACTTAGAACTTACGCTTTAGAGGGAAGGGGGAAATCTGCTGCCAACACTGCTGCTCTGCGCCAGGGGCCGGCAGATCCTTAGAGGTTTGCGGTTCTCCATGACCCCGGCACCCGTTAGGGCTGGTTCTGGAACAGGCAGGGGGCTGAAAAAGAACGATTAGTATCTACAACACTATTACTACTATCCTTATCTCTAGTTTCCATTAATTTAGTCATAAAGCTAGAAAAATAGACTAGACATACTCAGCTAGTAACTTGTCCTCTAACTTTTTGAATAATTCTTCCATCTGATCTACCGACCAAGACTCGCCGCCTATCTGACTGATACTACACGGTGTCTTCCTACATGAAAACACAAACAGAATGTCGATCGTGTTTGAGGGTACTCATCCTACGCTTGCAGAACGTGTAGGGCCGATGAGCGTCAGCATCTCCCGCAGAAGAAGGCTCTGTTGTCGAAGATGTAAAAAAAAGTGGAAGCATCGGCACTAGCAGATAGCGACGTCTTTTGTTTGACTTATCCAAACAAGTCCAAAGTCAAAATCGGGAGAGAAGTTCCAAATCCTATCAATAAAGTATCCATCCAGGAGAAAATGCGTTGAAAACGTCCAAATCGTGATCTGATGTCCAAATTCTTGAATGGGGGCCGGGCTAAATGACCAAAAGTTCGCCTGATGTGGGACACACCCACACAGCATGGCGAACAAAAAGCAATTGGGGCATCTCGGTCTCACTCGGCCAGGACTTGCAGCAGTGTTGCCAACAGTACTTCAGGTAACTCATTTGACTAGATTTTCCTGTAAGCGTTGGTAACGCTTACAGTTTATTACCCACTTAGTGGGTAAAAGCTATGGGGATGTAGTTCGGGCTGGTAGGTGACCAGGGCTAATTCAGGTGTTCAGGGAGTGTATTGCAATATATTTTATTAGTAAGTGTTAGGATCCAGTAGCACTCTTCAGAGGCAAAAACTGACAACACAAAATTTCAAAGAGCCTCATGATTACAAAAGCTAGAAGTCTTTAAATTCCACCAAGAAACCAATAAAAGAAGCTGACAATCTGATATGCAATGTCCACCAGAATGCCTCTGAACTGTTGAGAGAACCAAAATTACAATGCTGGATGTCTTTAGCCTATCTGTCAGAAGGTAAGATGAGTTACTGACTATGGAGTTCCTCATTACAGAATCTCATTGATACTAATTCCATCATATTCCCCCTATTTTTAGTAGTGCTATTGAACATACAAATTGTGCTGTGGCAAGATAAAAGAGGTTTTAAGGACCCTGTAGCCAAAGAGTACAAGAAGTTCATTTTTTATTATTTACATTGGAGTAGGGAAGCCCAGGCACCTTTCACAACTGCTATACATGTTTCAAAGTTTGACATTACATGTTAGCTCCAGAATCCTCTATTCTAGATCAGACCTGTTCTTCAGATAGGACACCAGACCTAGGAAGACAATTTACATAGATGTAACAATCATTTTTGATAACATACAGAAGAAGCATGCAAGCCAATGCTGAATTGGAAAGCAGTCTCAAATAAATCTGTGATTTAATCATTGGACAAGAGGCTGCATGAGAATCTACATTGTGTCATGTCTTGGTTGGCACTGGGCACACTCAAACAAGAACTGCTCAAGCATAACCATGGGTTGCATCTGGCTCTCTGAAACAAAAGCTGAAGGTTACATGGCCTTCATAGCTGCCTTTACTGAAAAATACAGAGTACTCGTGGGTATGTTGCCACCTTACTTTTGCCTTTGTTTAGAGGTAATAATAATCCTTCAAGTACATCAGGTCCTCTAAAAGTTGTTGGAATGTCACCAGATATATGCTGCATATTGGCATACCACCAACAGTATCTGATCTCTTTAGTTAAGTAACCTGAGATGCAAACTTGCAGGCACTTGTTTCAGTCATAAACACTGTGCAAGGCATCTTTAAAAAGTTCATGAGGGCCAGGAAAGCAACGTTTGAGACACTGATAGCATGCAAACAGGCTAAGCACACAACTAGAACCATCTTGGAAATAGTGAAGTTCACAGTATCTCAAAAAGCACAAACTCATCCTTACCCACAAATTAACATGGCCAGATGATATCGTGTTAACTAGGAAACACTTTTACTATAAGAAAGTACGTAAGATTCCCAGCAGTCGGAAAGTAAATCTGGAAGACCTAGTGACAATAGCTTTTGGGAAAGCTTCAGTTTGCTTCTATCATAAACAAAATAGAAGACTTCCAAACAGATTCTGACTTGAGAGAAACAATTTTCAATGAACAAAGCTAAGAGTTTTTGGCTGAGGGAAGATCCCCTGATGAGGTCTGCTCCTGAGTATATGACTATAAGTCTAAGTAACTTTACAAGAAATCTATTCCCAAACTTTGGGGTAGTTAAATGGTTTCCTGTAAATGATGGCATAAAGGAACAGTTTTCATTCCATTGTTCTTTAGTCCATAGTAAGATGGTACAACACCTTCCTGTCTTTCAAAACATTTTTTTTCACAGTCAGTCCACCAGCCTCAAACAGAATCCTCTATCACCCTCTTTTTATGCACATTATGTCTCAAAGCCTCTAAAAAGAGTAATAGTAAGATCACTTAAGCTGGTCTAGTTAATGAAAACTAGCATGTGGCTTGCACAATACCAGTTGCAGTTTCAAGGTTCTGGGTAGCCTATGGATAGGTTCTCCTAGCTGACAGTTAGGGGTGATTCTTTTTTCAGTTTACGGTACACACTAGAAGGGAAATATTATCTAAAGAATGCTTACCCTTTTGAGGCTGGCTGACTGTACCAAAAATTGCCTACTTCAGGGACTCAGGATAAAGTCTCTCTTTTTAATAAAAAGGAAAAATCTATAGAATGAGCAATTATTGTGTGCATGCCTCAGTATTTAACATGTTTTACTGTTAACATACATGAAACTGTGACTAATCACTTGAACTGAAAGATAAAAAATTATAACAACTTCATAAATTGGTAACTTACACAATCGCTTCCTTTCAAATCTTCAACAAGAGTGAAGTTTACATATTTCCTTTCAAATGGATGGACACTTGATAACATTGTAATATGCTCTGTGAAGGAAGCAACACTACTCTCAAGAGTCATTTCAGGTTGGCTGGAAAAAGGAGAAAAGATAAAAAGTTTTAACAACTGAATTACCTTAGGACTGGCATTTACCTCTGGTCAAAGAAAATCTTTACTGTTCCTTTGCGAAAGTAAAAAGGATTAGTAACTCACTTGAAAAATGAAAACGAAATAAGAAAACCATACAAAGCTTCTCATTCAAAAATTATGTTCATGTATCCCTTGCTAACACTTATCTGGACAACTGACAGATGAAGGAATCTAATGAGGTGTGGTGACAACATAACAATGGCTGAAAAGTATCATAATTAGCTGCGATCCAAGGAGTAACAGAGCCTGACAACTCTTTAGATAACAGCTGAGAAAAGGTAATGAAGTTTAAAGACAAAAGACCACACTTTAGACAAAACAGTAAGTTTGCACAGCCAAGGCACAAAGACTAGGGTACAGGTCAAGGTTCAAGGAGATCTTACATAACTGCCAATCAGCATAATGCAACAAAAGGTGATATCATACATGACCCATCCAACTCAAATATCAGCATAGATATTTGCATCATCTTCGTAAAACAGTTGACATACTAGTCAGTGCTGGGTGACACCTAAATAGCCCAAATTTTCTCAAACTACTATAATAAATAGTCTCACAAGTGCGATGATCAAGATATGAAGACAGTTTTTAGCATCATTTCAAAATAACATTAGCAATAATAGCTTACTTAAATCTAAATTTTGTAGACTATAAAATACTAAAAAAAGGGTTTTAAAAATCTTGGTTAAACAGTTTGCAACACTAAAGAATGAAATCTGGGCAAAATAAGAAAAACTAAACATATTAAAGAGAAAACTTACAGCTCAGTAAACTTCTGTAAAACACTGGGCCAAGTGGAAACAGTACTGTTAACCTCTTCCCCATTTTGACATCCTTCACAAATCTCAATGGTGTCTTGGATGATCTTTTGGATATAAAAATAAAAAGGAGTCACTAGCTGAATTAACTAATGTGTTCAATCGAAAAAAAAAAAGCCAGTTGTGGTGGTTGACTGAAACTAATATTTCCGACTCTCTTTGTAGATGTTGCCTTCCTGTCAACTAAAGTGTGTTGCAAAAAATACTACTTGCTGCTCTTTCTACAACTGATCACTACATATTTAATTACACTGTACCATGCAAACAGACTTTGAACTTCGACTGATTCATTGTTCACTAAAGGTTTGTAGACATAATGGTGCATGGTTGACTAGTCTTTTTATTATTTATTTACTGATATTATGATACTCTGCTTTTTATTTATACACAATCTGCAGTAATGCACATTACTTTATCATAACGAGAGAGAGAAAGAGACTGCATGGAACTCCCTATGTGAGTGTCAAAGAGAGAAAATGTGTTATGGTGGCTCCAATCATGAAAGACATTTCACTTTCTAATGGCTGTTCTCAACAATCAGTTACTAATGAAAAGTTCTTGCCTCTGTTATCAACCAAAGATCCAGCTCCTGGTAACCATCAGTTCAGTCTTTCTAACTTTTCAAAGAAATGTCCTTTAATTCCCCTAATATTTTCACCTATCTTCATGCTAGCTGGCACTTCATCATTCAACAACTCGTCTTTTCTTTGGTCTATACTTATATTCTTATAATTTAGTTGTGCAAATTTTTAAACATTTTTTGCATATAATACATTACAGCTCTGTACATAAAAGATTCTGTCAGAACTTCTATAAGGAATGTTTCCAATGGTTTTCATCTGATGTCGTTCAAAACTTGGCTTTTAAATAACCGTATGTTATAAACAAGGGTGCCCAACTCTTAGAAAGATAATACCATTTCTACAAGTGTGGGTCACAACCTAATGAGTTATTTTATTATATGGCATTAATAAATGTACCAAACTCATATTCCGAATATCTATTCACCATGCTTTTAACTCCTCATTGTGAATATTTATTTTTTACACATTATATAGCAAAAACAAAGATAGTACAGCATCATCATCAAAAATTGAAGTTTATACCTGTATGATAGGGCTCCCTGGTGTAGCAGGGTAAGTTTTCATAAGAATTACCATATCTTCTGTCCCATTTTTTGACATCAAGAAAGGAAACACCAAAAATAAACTGTTTCCAATGTGGACATCTGTGGGGTATCTCTGTAATAAACATCAATTCGTTAACTGCAATAAGGGTATATAAATGTTATAAATGAAGATGGTATGGCTAAAGAACATTCCACGTATAATCTGTGAACAGTTCAAAGTTAGGAATGAATAATTTTTAATTCAAACTTGTGTAAGTATGCAGCAGAAAAACATTAAAAATCACTTAAGTACTTTATTACCTTTTCACCAACAGTCTTCAGTCCTCCATTACTATCAGTGTAATACCATAAAGTTTCACCATTTTCTAAAGATGAATCATTTTGGGAAACTAAGGCCTCTATTAATGTGAACCCATGCTCACTCTCTTGCAGCCTTTAAACAGTAAAATGAACAAATTATTTCTTAAATATTCCAACTGAAAATGTAAGTAACTCATAAATCATACAACTCTAAAGTGTTAAAAAAAAGTTAAGTATACCTTAGTTTTATCAGACCACTGAGCTGATTAACAGCTCTCCTAGGGCTGGCCTGAAGGATTAGACTTATTTTACGTGGCTAAGAACCAATTGGTTACTTAGCAACGGCAAAATAATACGCTTTATTTCTAACATTTTCTTTATTAAGAGATAGAAGAAAAGCTAGTGAGATATCCATAAAAACTATGATTTTTTTTTTTACCTACAAAATTACGAGCCAGGACTCTTTCCCTCATGACTCTTGATGTAGCATATAATTAGTGATGACTGGCTAAAAAGCAAATAGCACCAACTAACAGATTAGCAGTTTCAACACCCATATTATTGTGACAAACAAAATTTAACATTTTGAGTTAGGTGGGGTGAGGTAAATTTCCATACACATGAAAGCTTAAAAAATTCTGTAACAGGATGTGACTAGGTGGCTAAGTATTAGGGAATGATGGCCTCTTGTTAGGACAGACAGTAGATTTCCAGGTTAAAGCCTCAAAAGATCAAAAGCTAATATTGATAAATGTGTTAAACACAGTATCCCTTTCTCTTTTCATTTCAATAATTTTGCAGTCGGCTGATTCTTTTTGTCAAGTCTTCTCTGGATATTTCAGCAGTTATATAAATCCATCAATAACTTTGGAATGAATTTTCTACTTCCACTGGGTGAAATTTGTTGTCACTGATGATATAACCCCTATCCTCTTCCCATTTTCAGTGGTACTCCTTAGATCTAAATCATATTCTCCAAGTCTACTTTTCTTTTCATGCTTTAACTAATTCAACCTTTTGTATGTTGTCTTCTTTCACCTCCAGGACAGCACCTGTCATTCAAATGCAATCTTAAGTTGCTTTTTGTATTTTGAGTCATCTGTACAGCAAAATGAATGCTAATTACATTACTTGTCAAGTTTGATGCCTCATTCAATTCTTCAGCTCAGCCTGATGAAAAATGAAAAATCTTGCTTCTATCAAAATTTTGGATATTTAGAATACCTTAAACTTTTATTCTTTCAAATTAAATGGTTTAAATTGCTAACCTTATTCCTCATAAACTGGGTGTTAGTTTTAGAGTTGCATGTTCTTTGTTTTATCCCATAAAAGGGATTTTGACAAAGGAAAAATCTATTTCTGAGGGAGGTCCCGTGTCACCCGGTGAAATTCCATTACAGCACGAATTTCTAGGTATAACATTGCTAGATATACCAGAGAAAAAGAGCTTTCAGGAAAGCTGGGGTTACTACCCCCAGTCGAGCGTCTTCTAGGAAGACGTCGGTATAAGGAGGGGTGAGTGAAATACCACTACCACGGAAACCTACTCGAAAGATCTCTCCCTATCAAAATCCCCGGAACAGAGCGGTGAGCCGTTACAGCCCCCACACCCAACACCCGCCCGGACGGCGACACCAGCGCCACCTACCTCATTCCATGCTAGCACTAACCCCAGACTTGGCATGTGCAAGAGGGGGGGGAGAGTACTAGGTGATCCAGGGAGGGTCACCGGGTGACACGGGACCTCCCTCAGAAATAGATTTTTCCTTTGTCAAAATCCCTTTTCTGAGTTCAGTCCCGTGTCAGCCGGTGAAATAGTGATAGAGAATCATGCCAAGGCTGCAACTACCAGGAAAAAGAAATGGGGGGTAATCTGAAGAAAAAGGCAAAAGTTTTACCAAAATAATTTTAATCAAGCAATCTCTTCCATGTAGCAAGAATACTAAGACTAAGGCATACTAAATCTAAGTGACATCAAAAAACTTAATACTATGAAACGTGGGGAGGTCCCCTGCATGACGGAGAAGAAGCCCCAAAAACCTTAAAATTACTTAAAGCAAGGTGAAACATGAAAAGCGCACAAAATAACTGCAAACATAACCTTAATACTATACACGTAAACTTAAGCTAAACACGTAAGAGACAAAATCAATGAGCATTAACATATACAGAACATATACATATATCTGGGGTACGTGGAGCCAAATAAAAACTGTCCAGTACCCCATAAGAAAAACAATCATGGCATGTCAGATTACACTTTTCCATCAACAGATACAAGAAACATCAATATGAGGAGCCAGGCAGTGAGGTATAATCAACCAGGAGAATAAGCAGAGAAGTAAATGAGGCAGGCGGGGGGGGAAAGGAAAGGATAAGGATATGATTAATTAAGGTGGGGAGATGACACTTCCCACAGCTATGGTAGAAAATTTCAGGGCTTGAGCGATTTTAAATAGTGGCGTTTAAACACTAGAGGTGATTTCCAACCCGTAAATTTAGATAACTCCGAAAAGTCCATATTATGAAAGTAATTAATGGAAGTAGCAACTGCTCGAATATCATGAACCTTGGGAACTGAATCTGGGTTGGCCTGTTTAATGAAATATAGAATTTGTTGTCTTATAGCATTTAGTGAAAGAGTACCACCTTTCTCCCTGATAAAAAGAGGACCCGACTTACTCTGTGGAGTTCTTAAAAGGTAAGATTTAAGTGTATAAACTGGACATAAAGACTGGTCTTGAGGAAGGGGCACCACCTTCCAAGGAGACCACCTGTCCTGTGGGTCTTCGTTCTTAGCTAAAAATCTAGGGTCAGGGAAAGGAGGACCTCTCCAGACGGGAGGAAGTTCACATAATTATCACCTCTAGTGAGAGCCGACAGCTCTGAGATTCTAGCACCTGAAGCCAAGCTAATCAAAAATAAAGTCTTCCTTAACAGATCCTGATAAGAGCAAAGAAAGTTATCCATCTCTGATGCTAACTTGAGGACGTCATTGAGAAACCACGTAACAGACTGTGGGCGTGATACTGGTCTCAGACGAGCGCATGCTCTGGGGATAGATGAAAAGTAGGAATCTGTAAGGTCGATTTTAAAGCCGTAAAGAAATACTTTCTTCAATGCTGACTTGACTGTGGTAATAGTGGCCGGAGCAAGGCCTTTCTCAAACAATGATCTAAAGAAGGAAACTCCTAAATTAGCTGTCATGATTTTGGCTTCAGATGCTTTTAGGAAGGAGGCTAATTTTTTGACTGCTGAGTCATACTGTCTAAGAGTAGAATCTCTTTTATCTGATTCTAAAAACAGAGTGTTGACAGGGTCAATGTTCGCTCCTTTTGGGCTGCGAATTTTATAAAGTCCATAAAACTAGGGCATTCTGAATTCTTGAGGAAGCTGACACAGTCTTGGTTTGTACTGTCTGAGTCAGAATGGGCTTGGGAATCCGAGACTCCGTAATCCCAGTTCCTGAAGAAGAGGGAACCAATTGCTCTTCGGCCAATAGGGGGCTACTAGGGCTAATTGACCTTTGAATGTCCTGAGTTTGTGTAAAACTTTCAGCAGTAAATTTATTGGGGGAAAAGATAAACCTTCTCCCAACTGTTCCAATCTACTGTCATTGCGTCTGTGGCGCACGCCTGAGGGTCCAGGTTGGGGCCACATAACAGGGGAGCTTGAAGTTGCTCTCCGTTGCGAACAGATCCACTTGGAGGCCCGGAACCCGGCGGCAAATCCATTTGAAAGATTCCACGTCCAGGGACCACTCCGTCTCCAACGGAGTAGTCCTGGACAGGGAATCCGCCACCACGTTCGCACCCTCGCTAGGTGGTGGCTGACAGGTGCCAGCCGTGCTTGTTCGCCAGGGAGAAGATAGCAACCATTACTTGGTTTATTCGGCCTGATTTGGAGCCGCCCCTGTTGATGCAATGAACTACCACTGCGCTGTCCAATACCAACCTGATATGAATCCGGTTGGGGGGGCGGATTTTCTTCAGAGTTAGAAAGACCGCCATAGCTTCCAGGGTATTTATATGGAACTGCTGAAACATTGTGGACCACGTTCCTTGTACTTTTGTTTTGGTGAATATCCCCCAGCCGCTTAGGGAAGCGTCTGTGTGAACAACTAGTGCCGGAGGGGGAAATTGAAGCGGAACTGTTTTGGACAGGCCTCTGACCGAGGTCCAAGGTCGCAATCTTGTCTTTAAGATTTGAGGAATAGAGGAGACCTTGTCTCTGAGCTTGACATTGGCTCGACCGCCACACTCTGTTTATGTCTTTTAATTTCGCTTTTAAGAGCAGGTCTGTCACTGAGGCAAACTGAAGAGATCCAAGGACCCTTTCTTGGGACCGGCGGGATGCTGATGGATTTTTGAGAATCTCCTGGTGAGAGAGATGCTATCTCTTTCCTCTTGGGAGGCGGAAGAGACAGCGTGTGAGATGACAGATCCCACTGGAGACCCAACCACTGAAACCGGGACTCCGGAGTCAGGGCGGACTCTCTCTGTTCAGTTGAAAACCTAGCGACTCCAGGAAATTGATGACTATGGACGTAGCTTTCTGACACTCCGGAACTGTTGGTGCCCAAATTATCCAATCGTCCAAATATGCTGCTAGGGATATCCCTCGAGACCGGAGTTGTTGTACTACCGTGTCCGCCAGCTTTGTGAATATCCTGGGCGCAATGTTCAGACCGAAGGGCATGACCCTGAAGGAGTAGGCTTGATTCCGAGTCTGAAACCGAGGAACTGAGAGAAGTTCCGCGCAACCGGACGTGATAATAAGCGTCTGAAAGATCGATAGAGGTGGTGACGGCCCACGCGGAAGTAGAGTCCGTACTTGAGCTACCGTAAGCATGCGAAATTTGTCGCATTTTATGTAGAGATTTAGACGCGACAGATCCAGGATCACTCTTTGCTGATCGGAGTCTTTTTGGGAACAGTGAATAACCTGCCTTGAAACTTTAGGTGCCTTACTTTCTTTATTGCTCGTTTGTTGAGCAATTCTGTCACGTAATCCTTTAGGATTGATGTGGGTGGCTGGTAAAACCTGGTTAGAGGAGGAGGGTTTTGATCCAGCTCCATCCTAGTCCTTGGACACAATGCTGTGTGCCCAAGGGCTGAAGGTCCATTGGTCCCTGAACCAAAACAGGCGACCGCCTACCTGTGTTCTCTCAGTGGGAGGGGTGGGTTTATTCCCCTACCACGTCCAGGTCTTCCCCTTGGGGTGGTGTTGGGCTTCCCTCTATGAGGGCTTTGCCTCTTCCTCCCCTTGCAACCCTATTAAGGCCGTGAAAGTAACCACGGCCCTCATATGTGGGGTTGTACGCGGTGAAGCCACATAGGAGGGTGCAGCTGGTTGGACCAGCACATACTGTTGGGGTGAGCCTTTGAAGTAGAAGGCTGTGCTACTGCCGAGACCGGGACGGCTTGGACTACCGCCTGATGGTGGGGCCTCTTATGCCTCCTGAAGCGTTTGCCTCTCTCGATTGGGGGCCGGCCGATTCTGGGGTCTTACGCTTATAGGCAGAAATGCCCCAGCGAGAACGAAGACTCTGGTTGGCCCGTGTAGCCTCGGCCATAACGCGTTCGTGACCTCCTCTTCAGGGAAGAGGTTAGGTCGCCAGATCGAGCTTTTAACGAGCTTGTTAGGCTCGTGGCGGATAGTCGCATCGGCAAAGATGAACTTCCTACATTCCAGTCTGGCCATGATAAATTCAAACAAGTCAGACTGGAAGCCAGCCAGCAAGGATTTAGCCAAAACTTGGAAGAATGGTTCGTCCGAGCAGGAGACGGCAGTAGCTTCCGTAAGGCATACGGAGTTCAAGGACCGGGCTAACTTGACCCGAGCATCAAACTCCGCTTTCAATAAAGCTTCCGGCAGCTTGGGGAGCTGCTCACTGAATTGCGTGGAAGCGCAGAAGGGGTCCAGCTTCCCGACCGTGAAAGTGGACGGGGCGTCTATCCAGAACTCATTACTTCCTGGGAATACCAGGGAAGTAGGGTCTGTCTCTCTTAGCTGTGGTAACGGATTACCATCGAAGCACGCTCGGGCCGTAGCCAGAGCGACTTTGTCCAAGCAAGGGGTGGGTAGGTTGTCTCCCAGGGCGAACATAGTAAAGTTGCCCTTGAAAGGAGTCAACCGTATTGTCTGCCTGCCACTCCGTCAGAGTGCGCAGAAGAGCCGACTGAGCTTGGTCCCTAGGGACGATGACAGTCTCCCTAGGAACCTTGTCTGACCAAATCAAGCTTCCTCCGTAAGCCTCACGAAGCCTGGGTAAGGGGCAGGAGATCGGGGGAAGAACTCCAATTCCTCCAACCGTCTCGTGCCAAGACCATCAAGTGTCAGCTTGCCATCATGTTGGATGGCCCGGAGTGCGAAGCGCCAAGGGTTACCGACATCGAACGGCGGGAGGTCCGCAGTGTCGGGGATAACATACTGTGGTTCGGCTGGGGGTGGGTGAGCCATTCCCGCCAGTATGTTATCATGACTGGCCAACTTCTCAGAGATTTTATTAAATCTCGTATCTAGGTCCTCTGTAAACCGCTTATAGAGCTGATTTGCAAAGGCCTCTGCGTCGAAAGCAGGTTGGCGAGGAGGGCTTGGTTTTGCAGCCCTCTTACTCGCGCCTTTGCTGGAGGAACCAGACTTGCTCCCGGAGGCTACAGGTCCTGAAACCTTAGCCTTCGACGGGGGGAAGGGCGATGCCTTCTTGGAAGTCGAGGACTTGTAGCCCTTCGCCTTCCATGAAGTCTTCAACTTCAACTTGGGGATAGCAGACGGAGCTCTATCACCCAAGGAGGAAGACTTCACAAAACCTGCGAAAGAAGAGATGGATGAAGCAGGGGAGTCAAATAAAGGGGGGCCCGCCCCAACAACCTCACTTACCTCACCACTTACCACCTGGTCCTGCTCTATGTTCATCGGTTCCAGGTTAAGATCCAAGGCGGCTACATCCTCCGAGACCTCAGCGTAGAGGATATCCGCTTGGGGTGGCTGGGTCTCATCCCGGATTTGCTGGATGATAGGGGTGGCAAGGTCTTCAGGCACTGCGGCCGCCACCCGTGCGCCGGGGTAGAGCAAGTCCCTCAACCTGGCGTCGAGGACGTAGGGCTTCCCCGACGGAACGTTCCTGCCAAACCCAGCCACCCAGGCCCGGAGGGATTCCAAGGCAGACTTCTTGGAAGCTTCGTCCGCCTGTAAGAAAACCAACAATTAGCTAAGAACGAAAACCATTCCGGGAACCTCATAAACAATATACAATATGAGGAGCATAAAGCGGGAGTAAAAGACTGTCACTTACCGACTCATCCTGGACAGTTGTGCAGAGAGCGAAGCAAACCTCACAACCATCAGGGTGCCAGACAACCAGGTCATCCAGTCGGACCGCACAACCAGCGTGGGTCCGGCAAACTACGTGACCGTAAGGTTGTTGGAGGGAGGCGGTGCACCCCGGCTCCTCACAGCGAACAGTCTGTAAGTAGAAAAGTACATGAACCTCCCACCCTAAGCAATCTAAAGCTGGCAAGGCCGGGAAACTCAACTACAACCGGAATACTCCGGCGGAGAAGAACTCCCTTATCATAAACTGGGCCAATAAGCTCCAAACTACATAGAGTGGAAGGTAAAGGTTTTCAGACCCCGGAGTACTCCGGGGAATGAAGGAAAGAGAAACCAGGAACTAACCATAAGGGCTGCCAGTAAAATAACGGCGGAGCCCCCGGGTATAGGACCGGACTCACGTATATATATAATATATAATAAATAAAGGAGAGTACTCCTGTAGATAAACAGACTTATCTAAAAAACAATAACAAAAATAATAACAATAACAAGTGATGGTAAAAACTCAAGAGAACGGAAGGATCCGCTCCTCTATAAAATGAAAAACCTTCCGCCCTTACTTCCCCGCCGGAGAAACAAGACGGGTAAAATGCTCGTATGTTCATAACATAGGCTGAAGCAATATATTTTACCGTATCAACGTAACCCGACGGGGAGACGAGAGGAATGGATAGTGACTCGAACACGTTCGAGTAAACGAACCACCAACCCCAATACAGCGATGCTAGGGACGATATGGGAGGGAGCGAATCCCTCAACCAACAGGAGAAGTCCCTGAACTCGGAGAAAACGCCATCTAGCGTCACCCGCGCGAGTAGAGCAAGGCTGGAGAGAGGAGGAGGGGGGGGAGGGGAGGAGTAGGCTACCAGGAAGGAACAGGAGACGGGGAAAAACATATCACCCGCTCAACTGCACCATACCTCCCAGACAATGAATCCTGGAAGGGTAATCTACAACTGGAAGCAACGCAACCCGAAGCCCGACTCCTACCTAGGCGAAGCCTAATATGGACCTAACCTAATATAGGCTAGGAAAAAGGGAGGAGTGCAGAAGGGAGGAGGAAGCAACAGGGAGAGAAATTTTGTGCCGAGAACCAACCGGGATCGAGAATGGCGGGCAAGGGGGCGACTAGCCTAGAGGAAACACATCCAAAGAACTCGATTCCCCCCAAATGGAGGAAGAGAACTAAGGGGCTCACTCTGCCCACCGAAAAACGATCCCGGAGGAAACAGCAACCAAAACTCCCTCAACCTGAACTCCCCACCCAGGGCAAGGGGATGGAAGCAAACAAGCCTACTCCACAAAATAACCATCACACATAAAAAACTAAAATGTGCTCAACAGAGAGCGTAGCCTACCTCGGGGAAGCGGTTAGATCTGAGGCTACCGCCAGCACACCGAGGTAAACCACCCAATAAAATAATAAAAATAAAACTAAAAGAGAGCACCATCTTCAAGCAAAAATTAATTAGCCTAGCAAGACCAAAAATAAACAGGAACCCAACCTGGAGGGGGGGGTACCTAGACGGGGCATCACTCCCACAAAGGCCGATAGGCCAATTGAACGTAATTCATAAGGGGGGGAGCCACCGCAAGGAACCACCAGGAAGGGAACCAAGGGGGCAAAATCTATCTATAACGACGAGGAGACAACTCCAACTGAAAAGAACAGAAGGAGTCGCCTCGCGGTCGACATGGCTGGCGGGGGACGCCGTGGCGACATAATAAGATCTCAATATTTATGAAAATACGAGACCGTAACAGCCAAAAAATAGAACAAAACCCCACAAGAAGATGGTACTTAACTTTGAAATGGTAAAGCTGCTCGACGCCATCACAGATGCAAGAAAATTCAAATAAAATGAAGACGAGCACACAAAAGAAACAGCGAATTCACGTGCTAGAAAATGGAATGAGGTAGGTGGCGCTGGTGTCGCGCCGTCCTGGCGGGTGTTGGGTGTGGGGCTGTAACGGCTCACCGCTCTGTTCCGGGGATTTTGATAGGGAGAGATCTTTCGAGTAGGTTTCCGTGGTAGTGGTATTTCACTCACCCCTCCTTATACCGACGTCTTCCTAGAAGACGCTCGACTGGGGGTAGTAACCCCAGCTTTCCTGAAAGCTCTTTTTCTCTGGTATATCTAGCAATGTTATACCTAGAAATTCGTGCTGTAATGGAATTTCACCGGCTGACACGGGACTGAACTCAGAAATAAAGCTTTTTAATGGCTTAACAGTTCATATTTTGGCTACTGTTCTCATATTTGGGGTGTTCTGTCAATTGTTTCTCTTCCTGACATGACAGTATGAATGTTATTCACTTAATCATTGACAGCAGCCCTATATACTCTAAAAATTCTTTCTCTAACACCACATGGTGGTTTTGCTGTCTCTCATTCAAATATTGTGTTAACCAATGTTTTGTGGATTGAAAGGAGAGAGACCCCACCACCTGTGCTTAAGCAGTGTAACAGCTGTCAAGTGTCCACTGGTCTAACTTAAACCTAAGGACCTTGCACCATTCACCAGCTCTACATCATCCACTGAATTTTGAAACAGCTTCCACATAAATATATAGTCTTAGCTTTTTACACAGTCTGACTACATATGTAGACTAAAGTTTCCATAAGTAGTCTGGTAGCTCTAGCTTTTCCTACTTACATATTCTAAAACTATGCATGTATTTACAGTATACAAATGAAACATAGAAGGCAATTAACTTTGAAAGTCAGGAATACTCATATTCTTTTTTTTTCTTATTTTTCTATTCTGTTTTTTATTGCATAATATTTTTACTAATCTCTCCCATTTTCCCCTGTAACTTTGCTAGACGAGATGGATTTGATACTCATTTGTAGTAAAAACCGTTTATAGGGACAGTCCAAAAGACATCTCAAAATAAACCCATAAAGTACAGAGAAATTTTAAAATATTTTTACTTTTGAAAAGTTACTGATATATACTAAGGGAATAATCATAATGATTATAGCTTACCTTTTCAAAACTTTGCCTAAGTCATCTTCATGGAAAGTATTGTCAATGATAATTTCCTTTAAAAAGAAGATTAACAAAATATTACAAAATGCTATGAATGATGGGTCTTGCAATCACATTTTTTAAAGCCCTCTTTCATGATCTTTGTTTGTCAGCTGTGAAATCATGTTATTCCTTGGCTTTTTGAGATATATAACAACCAATTCATCTTCTCATGAAGTTAAATGAAAATCTTGTAGCAACTATACATGAAGGTACCAATAACTTAATCTAATATGATAAATAAAGAGCTAACATATTACATGAGCACAGCTGCATCATGCAGACATAATTAGGCTAGTGCTGTTCAAAGACTAACCTGGTGCAATATAAAATATAGTGCAAGGCACAGGGGTCATCATGAAATGTAATTTGCTAGAGCTATAGAGTAAAGAGCATGATTACCTGAGTTTCACTGATGTTCTGATGATCACAGTCAATAACAAACTCTTCTGCAACCTGAACAACAGAAGACTGATTCCCTTTATTGAAAGGTGGGATGGATGGCATAAATGATGTTGGAAGGGTAGTGGAAAGAGATGAAGCAGGAACAGTGGTAGGTGGAGAGATGGGAACAGTGGTTGAAGGTGACAGGGGAACAGTAGTTGTTGTACTTAGGGCAGTAACAGTAGTTGGGACAGATGTGGAAGGAGCTGTGGTAGATGCTGATGTGAAGGGGACATTAGGAATAGTAGATGATGTTATAGAGGTGGTATCAGCAGAAGATGCAGTGGTATATGTGGATGATGTACGGGTTATAGTGATAGGGGTTGAGGCAGATGGCATCACTGATGTGGAAAGTGATGAAGGTGCAGATGAGCTAGATGAAGACGCAGTCGATGATGATGGTGTGATCTGTGGTTCAACATCTGTTTCATTTGGCTGAAAATATGAATAAAGATTTATATTAAAAACTTTGGGCAATAACACCAAACTATGTGATGGTAATTACAAAGACATAAATAATACTAAATTTAACACATCCTGAACTAACAGGTATACTTAATTTTTTAATTTACCTAATAATTTGTAACTCCTTTTCTGCCTTTGCCTTACATTTAATAACATCTCAGCTATGGGTATGTACCTTCTATACTTTTATAAACTAATAAGGATTCACATAATTTTCAAAATGTTGGTCAAAATATAATTTTCCACTTAAAATTACATATAATGTAAAGTTACATACTTTTACACAGAATAAATGTAACTCAACCAAAGAGTTTTGGCAATTCATGCACAGAAATGTAAATATGTTTAAAAGTTTAAAATAATCATAGGATAGTGGTGATTATAATACAGCTTTGCTGAAGAGGATAGTACACTGTGACCTGATCTACTTATTTTCAATGATAGAAGAATTTACAAATCTTAACCATCATTCAGGCATTACAGTATATCACACAATTTTGAAAAACAAATACTGTACCTATGATGAAATCAACACGAATTTTCTTCTTATCCATGTCACATTTAAAATTTTCTTCTTATCCATGGTACATTTAAAATAACTAAACTTTATACTTCTTCTTTGTAGCTCTGTGGTTAACAACCATGCCTCACAAAAAATAAACTGAAATTTGTTGGGTGTGTTGTGTCTCATTGGCTATTTTGTAGGGTTGAAGCTTGGTTAACAGGCATCTCCACTAATGGACAGTTGGTTCAAGGACGTTTTGCCTGAGAGAAAATCTGCCCTGTCAGTGGAATTTTGCTCATTTTAAGGACAGAGAAAGATGACCAGTTAAAACACGTGTGGGATCAGGCTCGTCAAATGTGTGTAGTTCCACGCCGAAACAAAGTGGAGCGCTCAGTCTATGTGTAGGTCTAACTTGGTGTGCATTTCTGCTAAACTGTCTCCTGTGTGTGTGTGTGTGTGTGTGTGTACAGTATGTAGTTTTTTTGTGCAATTTGAGCATAATTACGTAAGTCATCTATGAGGGAGACGCAACAGACAACAATTGAGGAATTGCCTTCAGAGGGGGAGGATGGAGAGGAGGATATCCTTTGTTCATTATTAAAAGAAAAAATAAGTGCAAAGTTTTATTGAATAATATCACACTGACAAAGCTGTAGCAAAATATGCTATAAACCTAACGAATGACAATGCTAGCTCTCACTTTAGAACATTTTGAAATGCTGGCAAATACAAACATCAATGGACAGGTTTTTACGGAAAAAGAAACAGTAAATCTCATGAAAAAAGCAGTAGAAAGAGACAGTAAAAAGAAACAACCCTTGAAGCACAGCTCCCAGCCATTTCTATGGAAGGGGACTCCCCTTCTAATGAACACCTCTCCTCTTTACTTGCCCCACCACCACATATGCCATAAATTCTCCCAACTACAAGTTTCCAGTTCCGATTATGAGAAAAACTCATTTGGTTTAAGGGCAGATCTTTAAAGGACAGCCTTCTAGAATAGATTACATCCATCAACCAAGGTTTCACTGTATTTTAATGGCCAGAATGCTGTACGATAGGCCAATAAATTTAGGTACAAAGTTGTCAGATCAGAAAACAGGTCATGAATGAAGTGCAGAATGGCTGACTTTTAAAGGTTTAAAGGTCATCAGACAAGAATTACTTCATACTTTTTCAGCCTACCATCTAATCCACTCACCTTCAGCCAACCCTGCAACAACATGGCTTCTTTGCCTATCTAATGCTGACTTTGGCAATTCACTGATTGTACTTGTAATGTAACTGGCTGCGAGAAATTTTGAATTTTCTTTACTCAAATTTACTTCTGAAAAACATATCTGGTCTAACTCTTCTTCAATTGCACAAAAAACTTAGTATACTTGAACACAAAAAAACTTGGTATACTGTGAATAGAATTTATGATATTTGGAGATCTGTCTGCTTTAGAAACGTTTTTTCTTCTTATTTTTCCAAATTATGAATACTGTTCCTCTGTTTGGTCTTTGGCATCTAAAGTTATTAGACAAAAACTCGAGTTTATTCTTTACCCCTGATACTTGCATGCTGTATAAAATTTTTCATAATTCTCATCATTCTTAGTATTCTGATCTTCCCAGAATATACTATTCACCTCACAGTATCAGTTATGCAGTTAATTCTAAGACCCTTGCCTTTTCTTTGATGAGCTTCAATACCACAGTTTTCAATGAAACTTATTTCACACTGTGGAAGGATCTTAATCATG
This sequence comes from Macrobrachium rosenbergii, assembly GCF_040412425.1. NCBI lineage: Eukaryota > Metazoa > Arthropoda > Malacostraca > Decapoda > Palaemonidae > Macrobrachium > Macrobrachium rosenbergii. The sequence goes on along the minus strand of NC_089746.1, from coordinate 9,388,805 downwards.
CAGCTGATCTGTTAGAACTTTGAAGTTAAAACTAGATGCAACCACTTTCTTTTTTTTTGAACATCTGACATGAGTCTCACTTCATAGTTTACTTATCTTGCTGAATTTACTTTGCTATTTAACTCCTTTTTCTTTTCATGGCAAGGTAAAGGACATTCTGAATGACCTTTGTACTTCTAATATGTTAACATTTAAAAAATGTTTTGTGACATTACTGGAAGGCCTTTATCCAAGATTATACAACCGATTAGTTATAAATACATGTACAATCAGTTGCCATGGCCAGTAGTTTAGTGGACATCAGACAATAGTCAATATCCTGGCAGTCTCTAGAGAAGTTTTAAACTAATCAGTCAATCACAAAAGGCTACGTAAAGGAAAGGTTTGTGTTTGTAATGAAAATGCAGTATTTATCCTTTTGGAAGAGGTTTTGAAACTAATATGCATCTAATGAATATCTTTATGAAATTCACATCAAACAAAACGAAAATCATAATTACTTACACAATTTATCTTTTCTTCAATATCCTCGATGTCAGTAATATTTACGTACTTTCGTTCAAATGGATGAACACTTGATAACATTCTAATGTGCTCAGTTAGTGAAGATATACTTGAATGCAAATCCAAATCAGGAACACTGCAAGAAAAATGTGAACTCATGGACTGAAAACACAGTACTGTACTGTACTGTACAATAAACATACCATCCCAATACAATCAACATTATAAAAGCTTGCAAGGAATATTAAGTGTAATTCACATTTATCCAATTTTTCTTTTTCATTTCTTTTTTATCTTCTTTAACTATCACAATACTCAAATGTACAATGGCTAAACAGGTAGTTTTTCTAAAGCTGTTCTGTCATTGTGATACAGAATTTTAAAGTACTATGGAGCAACTGGTAGGGCAATATTCCTTTCAAAATCCTAACTGTACAAAATGGGTCACAAAGGTATTAGTTCCCAAAAACACATCTATAAGATTTAAGAAAAATGAAATTCTCATAAAATAAAACTAATTTTTTCATACTAACTTAGCAGTCAGAATTAGACATTCTGCAGTGTCAAATTCCCCTAGAAAATATCTTCTGGTGCACTGAAAATAGACGCAGCAAGATAACTAAAAGCAGCTGTTTGTGCATGCAAACCTGTAAACCATCTGTAGGGAGCAACTGCCAGAAGTTTTTCTTGTAAAATGATTAAGAGTCACCTAAAGAAAAGACGGGATTGGAAAAATGACATTTTTATAATAAAATAGTTTTATATATACTAATAAAATAAAGTTTTATATATACTTACTAAATAATTACATAGCTACAGTTTCTGTTTTAAGCAGCAGCTCAAAATTCGAAATGCATGGTGGAGCTCTTTTGTTTTGGGTGTAGGTATGCTGCCCCGCCCACTATCGGGGAAGAATAGGTACAACATAGCTAAAAAGCTCAATTCATTTGTGCTCTATGTCCATGAGAGGGAAGGAGGGCCAGCTCTAATCATGTAATTATTTGGTAAGCATATATAAAACTTTATTATAAAAATGTCATTTTTATATAAGTAATTTACCAAATAATTACATAGCTGAATCCCACATTGAGTGGAGGTGGGATGAATGGACATATGCTACCCAAAAAACTACTCGATATGGAGGATAATTTGGAATAGCAAATTAGTTAACATCTTGAAATGCTTGTTGTAACCTTACCTGGTGAGGGAGCAACGGCAGACGGGTACTGCCTCGGGTCGTAGCTCCTCTCAACCTGTAGCAGTGTGACAGTAGAGCCAAGCGTCACCTCTACTTGAGTGGGTGCCTTGCAATGTAGGAGGTAAATCGCAGGTTGCCAAAGCTTACAATCCAAACATGGCCACATAATCAATATGTGGATATGCCCTTGCCCTGGGCGCCGTACAGTACAACAGAACAACAAAGACCAGATAAAATTAACCTACACCACCAAGAAATATTAACCAAAACCATAAAATACCGATTGGTGATGCTCATGACTCAGTGCTCACCAGACTTCCCAAGAAGTGCAACTATCCTTATTCAAGGAGAGTGGATAGAGGAAAAAGAAGGCATTCCTTCTATCCTTCATCCCCCAAATACCATGCCAGTTGTGAAGAATGGACCTAAAGTACTGCTTATTTCATACACAGTTTCAATATCCTGCAAGTAAAACAAGCCAAACACTGACTTGCACCTCCAAAATGTTGCTTGCAAAACTGAAGAGAGAGACAGGTTACATCTGAAAGCCAAAGACGTCGCCACGGCTCTTATTTCATGAGCCTTTACTTTACACAAGGGCAGTAAATCATCTTGAACTCCCGAGTGTACTTCCGAAATGACGGATCTTAAAAAGAATGAAAATGCATTCTTGGACAAAGGACGGTTGGGGTTTTTAATAGAGCACCAAAGATTAGGGGCCGAACCTCTAAGGTTTTTGGTTCTTTCAAGGTATATCCTCAAAGCTATTACTGGGTAGAGGACTTTCTCTTGATGGGATGGGCCTAGTACTTATGACAGGCTTTTGATTGAAAAGGAGTGAGGCCAAGGGTTAGCCGGATCCTCATTCTTGGCCAAAAAATCTAAAATTTGTGAGTACACAGCACTGCCTTGTGAGAAACCTACCCTTTTATCAATGGCATGAAGCTCGCTGGCTCTCTTGGCTGTAGCCAGTGCCATCAAGAATAAGGTCTTCTTCGTCAGATTCTGAAGTGACAATGAATCCAAAGGCTCAAACGGTGGTCCTGACAGCCATTTGAGGACCACGTCCAAGTTCCAAGCTACTCCCGAGGGTTTTGCCTGCTTACTAGTATTCAGATGTTTAATTAAGTCGATGATGTCTTGGTTTGAAGACGGGTCTGTTCCTCTATATTTAAAAACTGAACTCAACATTGCTCTGTAACCCTTGATGGTAGATGTTGTGAGTCCTTTCAATGTTCTCAGATGTAAAAGAAAATCTGCGATTTGGGCTACAGACGTCTGAGAAGAGGAGATATTTCGCTCCTGGCACCACTTCCAAAAAACTGTCCACTTGGCTTGGTAGACTGCAGAAGAAGATTGTTGCCTGCACTTAGCAATAGCTTCTGCAGCCTTTCTTGAAAATCTTTTAGCTCTGACATGCTCTCTGACAGTCTGAAGCCTGTCAGAGCGAGAGTGGATAAGTCTTGATGGAATCGGAGGAAGTGCGGCTGTTTGAGAAGATTTCTCCATCCTCCCGATGACTCTGGAACCATGAAGACACAGTTGTAAACCCCCCCCCCATCTTCACATCCTTGGCTAATTCCACAACTTTCTTTTCTAGAAGGGCTGAAACTTCCCGAGATAGGGCCGAAAACCTCTGTGAGTCTACTGAGTAGGCTGTTAAGCTGATGGGAGAGGTTACTAAGGGAAGTTTCTCCCTGAAAGGGATAGCATAGCCTTCTTTCAATACTTTCAGCACCCACGGCTCCACTTTTTTTTTTTTTTTTTTTTATTCTGTCCAGAAATGGGAAAGTCTTGCTCCCACCGGAACACAGAGGGCGGAAGACTCATTTTCAAGGTGCTGGCTTGTTAATGGGCTTCTTGGTTGGTCTGGAAGTTCAGAGGTTGGCTCTAGATTGGGACTGGAAACGACCTCTGGAACTTTGAAAGAGCTGTTGCTGCAAGGGCGACAACATTTTGGTAGAAGTGTTGGAAGCAGTGGCTTGTGCAGGGAACTTAGTCCTTCTGGTGGATTGAGAGAGGAGGTCCTGAGTCAACTTCTTCTGTAGCTCTACTGACACCAGCTCCAGGGTGTCCTGCGGGAACAGACTATTATTGTCCAAGGAGGCAAACAGAAGCATAGACCGTTGTGATGGGGTGACTCCCTTTGCTGCAAATGAGCACCTAAAGTCTCGTTTCTTGAGGATTCCCGTTATGAAAATGGCGCACCCCAGCCAATCCGATGCAAAGTTTTCTTGGAGGGAAGTACAGTCTTCAATTTTCTTGGCTAGAGCCCCTACTGTCCAATCCAAAAAACTAAAGACCTCGAAGACTTTAAAGATGTCTTTCAGTAAATAACCCAACTCTGAGGCTGTGAAGAGAATTCTGGCCGACGAGAAAGCAGAATGACGAGAAGCATCTATGATACTGGAGAAGTCCCCTTAAGAGGAGGCAGAAACTCCCAAGGACAGAGCTTCTCCAGTTGCATAAGACAGATACTTCTGTCTTATCAAACGAGAGGGAGGCGAACAGAACACCGCGTTTGCGACTTCTCTCTTCTCCGCTAACCAGGCATTCATTCGGGCGAAAGCTTTCTTCGACGACGATAACACCATACGTGGAAATCTGGCTGTACCTGGTGGTTGTTGCGTCAAGTAGGCCGAACTCGGTGATGAAGGGACGGCCAGAGAGAAGAATGATGGGTAACAGACTAGGAAAAACCTGAGTAGTGCCAAGTAACTAGAAGCGGGCTGTTCCTCTTCTACAGGTTCCTCAACAGACAAAGCAGGTGATCCTGGGGGTTCCAATGTCTCCTGCACTATGGGAGTTGGCTTTTGGAGAAGGTTCAACACTTTATCAAGCCGAAGTTGAAGTGGCACCAATGAGGGATCTTGGATCACAGAAGGAAATTCTCTTGAAGAATCAACAGTAGGGAGAGCTTCGAGAGAGGCGCCCTCAGAGGCTGGACGCATGGTCGTTGGGCACCCGCTTGCTATCAAAGCTTTGAAGTAGTTGCAGTACCCGCGGACACTTGGTGCCCCAAAGATGGGCGCTCTACAAACTGACATTGAAACTCCCGAGCGGTCATACACTGGTTCCTCTAACTCGGAATCTGGGTGCCCATGGACTGGGAAGGTGGAAACTGTGTGCTCATGCGATGGGCGCTCAGCCGAAGTACGCTCATATGATGTGTTCTCGGACCCTGGGAGCCGCTCAGACATTTGGCGCCACAAAGACGGACTGGCACACACTCTTTTGGGGTTGGAACGCACTTTCACACCTGAATGGAAGCAAGAATCTCTCGCTGGTGACTCCCAAAAACTACAAGAAGGGAGAGGGCTACGTTCTCTCTCTACCGCTCGCTTAGGCGGGGGCGAATCTGAATCCAAGGAAGTGCCCGGCCTTTTCAATGGCCTTGATACTTTCATGAAACGTCCCCTGCGCTTCTTTGATGCGGGAGAATCTGATTCACTTGAGGATAGGGCATGCACATCCGTACGATCATCTTTCCAATGGCGTTCTTCCGCAGCCTGGGATCGAACAATAGGCTCGGATGAGGCGACGACTGCTCATGGGCAAACCCCACTGACCTCCCTTGGACTGCCAGTTTGCTTCCCCCCATGTGAGCACGGGGAGTTTAGCAGGGTCCTTGGTCTAGGAGCATCAGTGGGATGAACAGCCGCCACCTCCACTGACACTTCACTCGACACTACACTATCAAACTTATCCATTAGGACCTTAACAGAATTCCTCATCATGGAAACAGTATTAACAAGCAAATTTAATTTTTTATCTACCCGTGCTTCTAAGCTGGCAATGGCATTGGGCTCAGCAAAATGAGAGCTACGTAATGGAGTGACAGGAAAAGCTGGAGGACTGGAAATGGGAGAGAAAGCTGTCCTGTGTGTCGAAGATATGGGCATAACATCAATAACAACCCCTGGAGAATGACCTGTACTAGTGGAGGCCTTAGCTTCGGCCCTAGCTTTAGCTTTTCTAATTCGGTCAAGCTGCAATTTGTACAAGTGAGTTTGTCAAGTCTTCCATTTCCCCCTATCCCAGTCCTTACATTCGTCACAATATAAATCTGGAGAACAAATTTGTTCCCTACAGGTACTACAAATGGTAAGTGAGTCATACTTTCCAGAAGTGAGTCTAGTTTTGCAGCCTTTGCTGCAATACCTAATGCTGGATAAACTAGAGTTAGACATAATGGTCAAAACAAGTCACAATCGAAGATATAAATCCAAATTCTGGCTAAGCTAAATAGCTGCGCTACTAAAAGCAAAGAGTACTTCACCAAAGACGATCTCCAACCATCCGGCGAAAAAGAATCAAGAGCTGCTAATAACTGGTGTTCAGTCATTAACCGGCACAAACAAAGTGAGCTTTTTAGCAACGTTGTACCTATTCTTCCCCGATAGTGGGCGGGGCAGCATACCTACACCCAAAACAAAAGAGCGCTACCGAGAATTTCGAATTTTGAGCTGCTGCGTAAAGTAGAAACTATAGCTATTTAATTATTTGGTAAGTTACTTATAAAAAATTGGCAATTCTTATGAATGATGGGTTTGCATGGAAAATTAGGTACAAGATGATTAGCCTTAACTGCAGTTTAGATGAGAGGTCAAGAAGTTATGAAGCCTGTCTTCTGTGCAGCTCTAATGGGTCTAGCAGAGCACTTGGGGCCAGAATCTAGCAAAACCAAAGTCCAAGGTAACCTCATGGGGTTGAGTCTACTGTCTCATAAGCAAGAGTTCCTCATTGGACAGGTGGGTATTGTTCTCAGCTAGCACTCTGCTGGACCCACGTTCGATTCTCCGACCAGCCAATGAAGAATTAGAGGAATTTATTTCTGGTGACAGAAATTAATTTCTCGCTTTAATGTGGTTCGGATTCCACAATAAGCTGTAGGTCCCATTGCTAGGTAACCAATTGGTTCTTAGCCACGTAAAATAAATCTAATCCTTTGGGCCAGCCCTAGGAGAGCTGTTAATCAGCTCAGTGGTCTGGTTAAACTAAGGTATACTTGACTCACAAGCAAGACTAGACTAGCAAAAGTAGGCTGATATCTTCACATACATGCAAGTAGGATGATTTTAGACTAAATGGTCCTCCTAATGGCAGCAAAAGCTCTGATACCATGAAAATTCCACCTGAGCCAGTCATTGATATACAGACCCCTCAGCACATGCTTGAATCATGATTTGCCTCAGCCAGAATGGCACTGCATATTTGAAAATTTTCTCCTTTTGTTCATTTGTGGTCAAGAAGACTCTGGGGTCTCCCTTCTCCAAAGTATTGCCCTCTTCCTTGCAAGAAAGGAAGTTCTTCATAAAAGTAAGGCTGGGCTGGAAAATGGGGTAGTAGTGTGATCTTGACTGCTGGCTGAATGACTTGGCAACATGGTTAAGAGCAAAAGACAGGCCAAGTGAAGACCAAGCACTGGTGGAAGCGACTGAGCAACAAAGCAGGTAATTTGCACACATGCTTGAGAAGACACAAGAGCTTATAGGAAAGTATATTTCACAGAAAGAGCACATAAAAATGGCTCTTAAATCATTTATAGGGGGTAAGAAGTGGTCTCCCTTAGGTTCTTAGATTATCCAAAGGAAATATCCTCTAACAAAATGTTAGAACAGTATATGAGGTCCTTGAATACAGTCACTTCTAAAGCAGAGGAGTTCAAATACTTGAGATAAGGTTGAATGCATTCACTGAGGGTTCACATGGATGTAGAAGTTGGCAGTCACCAAAAAAAAAAAAAAAAAGATGTTGACTGGATTGGCAGCCTAAATTTGGAAGAGCAGTTGCATCAAGTACCTTTCAGGTTGGCGAGTTCCTTGGATGCTCTACTTATAGCAGCTAGGGACCACCTTCCAGCCCTGTTGAGACCAATCTGCATCATCTTGGCGTCACTGGTACCTCTGAACTTCTATCAGCATATGCTTGAGCAAACCAAACGAAGGAAAGGTGTACACATCACGGCTGATCCTACTATATACAGCATCATAAATAGTTTCCAGGCTGCTGAGGGGTCACAATGATGATGTTTAGTCTTCATAGTAAGAACCCTAGGACAATCTAGATTGTTGGCCTTCAGCCTGTCAAACCTCTCCACCACTAGCTGACACAGAAGTCTGGATCTTGCTCCTTCCTGAATTCTATGGTAAGCTGCTGTTGCACAGTTTTTTGCAAAAGTTAAGACGAATTTGCTTGTACAGTACCCACACCTCACAGCGTGGAGATACAACCATGAGGAGAAGCAGTTCCAAAGTGCTTGAGATGAGGCAAGCCACTAGTACTATTTCTGAGGCAACAACAGGGTCTACATCGGGAAAAGCACAATCAATCAATATCTTGAAAGTTCCAACCACAGTAACATTATTCTCCAGAAAAGACAGGCAATCTAGCATAGATTATCATTACTTGGCTGATGATGACTCTTGGATTTACACTAATACAATGAAAAGACTGTGGAGAAAGCAGCAAAGCAGTTTACACCATACTAATGGGTTGAAGGTGCATATGCATGAACAGTCACATTAGGTATTTTGCTTCAAGTCTCTTCTAGATGGAGGAAGATACTGTCTGGAGGAATCTAACACATTAAATAAGGTTATTTATGTTTCAGGGGTCCATCAGAATCAAAATTATTTCCAGATTTTATGCACTTTCGAGTAACTTTTTTGATCTACATATTATAACTCGCAGTTCAGTCTTGAAATAATAAAACTTACTTTTCGCTGACTTTGTGGATTATCATGGGCCATGAGTAATTAGTGGAACAATCATCAGTCCCATTGTGGCAGCCTTCATTAAGTACAACTGTATCTAGCATTATCTTTTAAAAAGAAACAATGAACAAATGAATTTCAAAATTTCAATACTTTAGTCAAATTATGCATGATTAAAAAACTAAAACAGTCATATTGCATAACCATAAAAGCATTCCAATAAAACTTTGATATAGTATCAACATAATCCAAATGTAAAACTGACTGAACAATCAAAGTTTCTACCTGAATGATTGGGTTGCTGGGTTTTGGAGGATATGTGAGAAGGAACACGATCATATCCTCTTCCCCACCCTGGGATATTGATGGAAGCACAACCATTAAACTTAATCCCAAGTGTATATTGGGCATATAGGTCTGGAATGATAAACAAAAATGAGATGTGAAGCTATGTAAAAAAAAATTATGAAATACTACTATAACTAGGTACAATATTTATTACTGAGGCAGACTAAAATACTTTCTAAAAGTTATTTACATGGTACTTCTTAATTAAATTTTCACTGTTTATATCAGGCACAAGAATAGAACCTTTTAAGACTTTTTTCAACTCTTAGTAAGGCTTTAATAAGATATTTACAAAATATTTAGATAGTAAATTTCCTCTTATTCCACACTACTTAATGACCATTACCTTGTTGGTGGTTACTTCCAATGTGCCGGAACTACTTGTATAGTACCATGACGAGTGGTTATTCACTGATGATACATTTTGTGATATTATGGTTTCAGCCACAGTGAATCCATTTTCACTCTCTTTTAACCTTTTATATTAGTAAGAAATATCAATTACTTAGAATATACTGCCAAACTAAATATGTTCAGATATGGAAATCTGATATCTAAGATATGAAACTTGAAATCTACATCATGGACATTTAAAATTTTAGGTCAGCAAATAAATGTAAGTCTTGAGTACAATCAACAACATCAATAATGGACTGTAATATATTACAGGTATTAATAATTTATAGTAATCTTACTGTGAAAATGGTAGTCTTACATATGCCCAACCTGTTTAGAACTGTGCTGAAGTCATCTTCATGGAATGTATTGTTGAGGACAACCTCCTTTAAAGTAGAGAGAAAGCTTGTTAGGGTGCCATACTTTAATGCCATAAAAAAAAAAAAACAAAGTAGATTTTATCAGGATATATTTATGAAAATACTGTACTCAATAAAACTTCATTCTTATACGTTGGAAACAAGCTTTTCCAATTAGTAAACAACACTGCTGTAAAATATAACATTTTTATACATAACATGAGCTTACCTGTGTCTTAGTCATGTCTTCATCATCACAGTCAGTAACAAATTGCTCTTGAATCTGCACAATAATGCTTCCATCATCTGATGTGGATATTGTGGGGAGGGTGGACAATGTAGATGTGGGTCCAATAGTTGATGTGGATATTGTGGGAACTGTGACTGATGTGGATGTTGTGGGAACTACATCTGATGTGAATGTTGTGGGTCCAATAGTTGATGTAAATGTTGTGGAGACTGTAGCTGATGTGGCTGTTGAGGGGACTGTAGTTGAAGTTGAAGTGTAAGTTGTGGGGACTGTAGCTGATGTGGATGTTGTGGGGACTGTAGCTGATGTGAATGTTGTGGGGACTGTGGTTGATGTGTATGTTATGGGTCTTGTAGTTGTTGAGGTTGTAGGGACAGAGGTTGACAATTTTGGCATTACAGAGGTAGTTGTAGATGACACAGACACAGTAGAGGTTGTTGAGGAAGATAATGATTCACTTGTGCTTGGCATATACGTTGACATTGTCGATGGGTTTTTTGTTGTGTCTGGAGGCTGGATTAAAAAGTTAGTTAGCAGGAAAAACTTCTTTCAAGTTAAAATATATAAAACACTGGTGATAGCTAAATATAACTGATCATATCAACAAGTTACAGAATACTAATCTGGTTTTATATGAAGACGAGCATGAAACAATGTCCTACAATTTCATGAGCATAGATTTGCATCTACAACTAAAGAAAGTAAAATTACAATACTCACACAATCTATTTCTTCTTCAATATCTTTAATGTCAGTAATGTTTACATATTTTCGTTCAAATGGTTGAACACTTGACAACATCTGAATGTGCTCAGTTAATGAAGTAGTTGTGTTCAAATCTAAATCAGGAACACTGTAAGAAAAAATAATAAATTTGAACAGTAAAACTATTATATACTAATATATCATACCTTCTATATCACAATTCGAAACCTTAAAACTACAATACAGGCATCTAAAGCTAATAAACTTCACTATTCAGCTAATATAACAGTAAACTCAAAAATGATAAGGAGCAACTGGTAGACCAGTTCTTCTTTCAAAATTTAATTTGAATGTATGAAATATGTCAAGAAAGTGTTAGCTCCTCAAGAAAGGCAAGATATAAAAGTGCTGCATACATTCACAAAGTTTTGTAACATTTATTCTCATTATGAATTAATAACATTCCTATGGTTTAATTCTGAATTTATAAAGCTTACCTTTCATTGACTCTTTGCATTATCTTGGGCCATGAGTAATTAGTGGAACAGTCTGCACTTCCATTGTGGCATCCTTCACTAAGTACAACTGTATCTAGCATAATCTTTAAAAGCAAGTAAAATGGACATATCAATGTTAAAAGCTCAATAAGTCAAAATAAGCACAGTACTACAAAAACAACAAAAGGAATTCTTATGGCAATACCAATAAAACATTCCATAACATATTTGAGGTAAAATGGATTGAATAATCAAAATTTCTACCTGAATGATTGGGTTGCTGGGTTTTGGAGGATATGTGAGAAGTAAAATGATCATATCTTCTTCCCCATTTTGGGATGCTGATGGAAGCACAACCATTAAACTTAATCCCATGTGGATGTCATTGCTATAGCTCTGAAATGATAAGCCAAAGGAAAATCAAAAGATGTGGTCTTATACCTTCTAAGACGACTGTGAAATACTAGAAAGAGATGCTGTACAACATTATAACTAAAGCGTACAAAAGCACAAACACCAGGTATTATAATATTTACTAAAAAGGAGGTTCCTCATTAACTTATCAATGTTTTTTATATCAAATGCTGAAATGATAACCTTAAACATTTTTCAGCTCCAACTAAGGCTTCACACTTCGGACATGGTATCTTATTATTTACGTTCTAAATTTTGTCAGTTTTTTAAGAAATAAAAAAAAAATTACCTTATTGGGAGCTACTTCCAATGTGCCAGAACTACTTGTATAGTACCAAAATGAATCGCTATTCAGTGAAGAAATATTTTGTTTCATTATGGTTTCAGCCACAGAAAATCCATTCTCACTCTCTTGTAACCTGTTTAGTATAAAATATAAAGTATCTCTTAAATACTGCTACATTAGACAACTCTTGATATATACGATAAGTTATCCAAAATATAAATTTGTAATGACAGTACATTTGAAATCTTTGGTCAACAAACAGTTCAACAATCAAAAATTTTTTAAAACGTTAACATCAATTACAAAATGAAAGGTAAGTTTTTGTTGGCTTAATTAATTTTTCAATGAACGTGCCAGAATCTTAGATCTACTCAACCTTTTAAGAACCCTACTGAGATCATCCTCATGGAATGCATTCTCAAGAACAACCTCCTGTAAAAGATATGAGAAGACAGTCAGAACATTTTCATTAAATACTGAGAAGAGACTGATGAAACTAGACTGGATAAGTGTATGCTATCAAAATACACGAATTCAACTTAAAAAAAAAGCTCTCACATGTCATTCAGAAACTGAAAATTATGGTACATATATAGCTCAAATATTCAGTTATTTGTTGGTGAACATTATCGATGCCTCTTACTTCTGTTCTTAAGACACTCAAAAAATGCCTGCCAATGTATGCTTCTCTTAGGAAAGTTAGTTATAGGACACTGACACATACGTTTTGTGTCCTGTGTCTTTCAAATGTTTTTTTTTTTTTGTTTTTCCCTTTACTGACATTCTCTTAACTTAGTAACTGTGTATTTTTCTCTTGCATTAGCATGGACCATCTATTATGATATATTTAAATTCTGCATTGTAATCAGCAGTAGTGTATAATGGTCCTAGTAAGACTTTCTGTAAATAAATAAAAATAATCACTGTTATAAACATTCATCTACGCTTACTGAGGGATGTTAGCCCATAAGCAGTGAAAATAGGAGCATTTACACTGTTTAGTGATGTTTCACACTGTCTCTCCGGCAAAAATTTCACATAACATATTTGAGTGTTATTTAAAGCTTACCTGTGTCTTATTCATGCTTTCATCATCACAGTCAGCATCAAATTGCTCGTGAATTTGCACAATAACATCATGTTCATCGAGGACTGGAACAATGGTGGTAGTTGTTGGTGTCTGTGTTTCAGTGGAAGTTGTTGCTGCTGAGGATGTAGTGCTTTCTATGGATGTTGTGGGACTTGCAGGTGTTGAGGTCGTATGGATGGTAATTGTTGAGGTTGCTATGGGGAAAGTACTTGATGAGGATGTTGTGGGAAGAGTAGTTGATGAGGATGCTGTGGGGATAGTAGGTGTCGAAGTTGTGGGACCTGTAGTTGTTAAAGTTGTAGGGACAGAGGTTGATGACGTTGGCATTACAGAGGTAGTTGTAGATGTCACAGGCACATTAGAGATTGTTGAGGATGATGATGATTCACTTGTGCTCAGCAAATATGTTGTTGACGTTGTCGATGTTTCTTCTGTCGTGTCTGGAGGCTGTATTAAAAGATTTACTAGTAATAAAAGCCTATAAAACAATAGCATAGTTCGACATAACTGATCATATCAATAGTTACAAAATAACCGGTTTTCATATGAAGACAGCCACAAAACAATGTCACAGTTGATGACATTGTAAAGAATACTGTACTAGTTTACAAAAGCACCTAAGAGAAAATTTCTCAATATAATTTTGCTGCTGTCATGTTATTTATGATTTTACAACATATTTTCCCCTTTACAGATAAAATCTTTTGATAAAATACAATTAGCCTATAATGTACGGACCTTCCAACCAATCAGTCAATCAAATAATGATTATGTAACACATTTATTTATTATTCTGATTAATAATTTTGGAGACTAGTTTTTATATTAAATTGTATTTAATGAACATATTACTGCATCTACATCTAAAAAAGTACAATCTCTTTTACTCACACAATCTACTACTTCTTCAATATCCCTAGTGTCAGTAATGTTTATGTATCTTCGTTCAAATGGCTGAATACTTGATAACATTTGAATGTGCTCAGTCAATGAAGATGTGCTTGTGTTCAAATCTAAATCAGGAACACTGAAAGGAAAAGTGGTAAAACTTAAATAGTGATATTACTGTACAGTCATTATATAATACATCACACAATCAATATTACAACAATTTTTAAGGATTACTGAGTAAAATGAGTTACCTTGCATATAACTTTTAAGTTTTACTTCAAGGATTCTCAAGCATATAAATAAGATACAGGGATCTTAAGTTAATGGAGCTTCACACTATAAATTTAACAGAAAACTTGAAAATACTAAGGAGCAACTGGTAGAGCAATGATTATTTCAAAATTTAATTTGACCGTAAGAACTACGTCATGAAAATGTTAGTTCCTGGAGAAAGATATGATATAAAATTTACCATTTACATATCTCAAGTGCTCAAGTGTTTTCTAAATTTTGTAACATTCATTTCCTTCAACTATGCCAAATTTCTATGGTGAAAATCTGATATCAAAAACCTACCTTTCATTGAATTTCTGCATTATTTTGGGCCAGTAATTAGTGGAGTAATTAGTGGAACAGTCGGCACTTCCATTGTAGCACCCTTCACTATTAGTGGAACAGTCGGCACTTCCATTGTAGCACCCTTCACTAAGTACAACTGTGTCTAGCATGATCTTTAAAAGCAAGTAAAATGGACATATCAGTGTTAAAAGTTCAATAAGTTGTCAAAACAATCTTAGTTCAAAAACAACAAAAGGAATTCTTGTGGTAATACTGTACCAACAAAACATTCCTTAACATATTTAAGGGAACACTGATTAAATAATCAAAATTTCTACCTGAATGATTGGGTTGCTGGGTTTTGGAGGATATGTGAAAAGTAAAATGATCATATCTTCTTCTCCATTTTGGGATGCTGACGGAAGCACAACCATTAAACTTAATCCCATGTGGATGCCAGAGGTATAGCTCTGAAATGATAAACCAAAAAATAATCATAAGGTGTGAAGTCTGATACCTCCTAAAATTATTATGAAAATACTAGAACTAGATACATCGTTGTAACTAAAGCATGTAACGGTACAAGTATTATGATACAGGCAGTCCCCAGTTATCAGCGGGTGTTCCTTTCCTGAGGCGTGACGATAACCGAAATTCGGTGATAACAGCATTTATCAGCGCCGATAACCGGATATCAGCACCGCCGTTAAGTGAGGATTGGCGCCGATAATGTGAGGTCGGTGCATATCGGTGCCAAAAGTCCACATATCGTCACTGCTAGACAAGCCTCGTAAAACCAGATTGCCTATAACCAAACCTGCTGATAACCGGGGACTGCCTGAATTTAATAAAACAGGTTCCTAATTAACTTATCAATATTTTTTATATCAAATACTGGAATGATAACCTTAAACATTTTTCAGCTCCAACTAAGGCTTCAAAAAGACACTTACAACATGCGACCTTATTATTTACATACTAAACTTTGTCAGTTTTAACAGAACCTAAAAAACATTACCTTGTCGGGAACTACTTCCAATGTGCCAGAAATACTTGTATAGTACCAAAATGAATCATTAACCAGTGAAGAAATATTTTGGGTAATTATAGTTTCCGCCACAGAAAATCCATTCTCACTCTCTTGTAACCTGTTCAGTAAAAAATCAAGTAATCAACAAAAATATGCTGCATTAGATAAGTACTGATATATAAACAAGTTATTCAAAATATAAACTTGTGATGACAATGCATTTCAAATTTTAGGTTCAACAAACATAGCTCAACAATCAAAAGTTTCTGAAACATTAACAACAATTACAAAAGGAAAGGTAAGTTTTTGTAGGCTTAATCAATTTTACAATGAAAGCGCCAGAATCTTAGATCTACTCAACCTTTTAAGAACCCTGCTGAGATCATCCTCGTGGAATGTATTCTCAATAACAACCTCCTGTAAAAGATATGAGAAAGCCAATCAGAACATTTTTATTAAATATTCAGAGGGAATAGAAAACAGTTTGGATAAGAGTATATATATTACTATCAAGATACATGAATACCACCAAGGAAGCTCTTACAAGTCATTCAGGAATTGAAAATTATGGTAAATATATAACTCAAATATTCAGATACGTACTGTATTTCTTATTAAACATAACTGATGCCTCTAACTTCTATTCTTAACACATTCAAAAGATGCCTGCCAATGTGTGTTTTTCTTGGGAAATTTAGTTATAAGACACTGATGCATACATTTAGTATCCTATGTCTTTCAAATGTTTTATTCGTTTTTCCCTTTACTGACATTCTCTTAACTTAGTAACTGTATTTTTCTCTTGCATTAGCATGGGCCATCGGTTAGGATGTATTCAAATTCTGCATTATAACCAGCAGTAGTGTATAATGGTTCTGATAAAACTTTCTGTAATAAATAAAAATTATCATCGCAAAATCATTTATCTGCGCTTACTGAGGGATGTTAGACTATAAGGAGTGAAAAAAGGAGCATATAAACTGTTTAGTGATGTTCCACACTGTCTCTTCAATAAAAATATCACCTAACGTATTTGAGTGTTATTTAAGCTTACCTGTGTCTTATTCATGCTTTCCTCATCACAATCAGCATCAACTTGCTCGTGAATTTGCACAATAACATCAACATGTTCATCGAGGACTGGAACATTGGTGGTAGTTGTTGGTGTCTGGGTTTCAGTGGATGTTGTTGTTGCTGAGGATGTAGTGCTTCCTGTGGATGTTGTGGAACCTGCAGCTGTTGTGGTTGTAGGGACTGTAGTTGTTGAGGTTGTTGTGGGGACTGTAGTTGTTGAGGCTGTTGTGGGGCCAGTAGTTGATGATGATGTTGTGGGGACAGTAAATGTGGATGTTGTGGGACCTGTAGTTGTTGAGGTTCTAGGCATAGAGGTTGATGATGTTGGCATTACAGAGGAAGTCGTAGATGTCACAGGCACAACTGAGGTTGTTGAGGAAACTGATGATTCACTTGTGCTCGGCAAATATGTTGCAGAAGTTGTCGATGTTTCTTCTGTCGTGTCTGGAGGCTGCATTGAAAAATTTATTATTGTAGTGATAAAAACCTTGTCTGTAGTAATTACATAAAACAACAGACATACTTCAATATAACTGAACATATCAACAGTTACAAAATAATTTGGTTTCATATGAAGACAGATAAAACAATGTTGTAGAAGAAATGAAATTTCTCAATTGCTGGAATCTGTATAACAAAATTAATCTCTCCTTTTGCTACTGTCCAGTTATTTTTGTTTTTACAACACATTTTTCTCTTTACAGATAAAATCATTTGATAAAATATCATTATAAAATATGGACCTTCATACCAATCAGACTAAGATTATGTAACACATTTATTTATTATTCTGATTAATAATTTTGGAGACTATTTTCTATATTAGTCTGTATTTAATGAGCATATTACTGCATCTTCATCTAAAATCATACAACTTCTTTTACTCACGCAATCTATTTCTTCTTCAATATCCCTAATGTCAGTAATGTTTACATATTTTCGTTCAAATGGCTGAACACCTGATAACATTTGAATGTGCTCAGTCAATGAAGATATACTTGTGTTCAAATCTAAATCAGGAACACTGAAAGGAAAAATAGTAAAACTTTGACAGTAATATTATTGTACAATTATATAAATACATTACACATCATCACACAATCAACATTACATCAATTTTCAAGGATTATTCAGTAAAATGAGTTACCTTGCATATAATCTTTTAGTTTTACTTCAAGGATTCTCAAGCATAAAAATAAGATACATGCATCTAAAGTTAATAGAGCTTCACACTGTATAAATTTAACAGACAACTTGGAAATACTAAGGAGCAACTGGTAGAGCAATGATTATTTCAAAATTTAATTTGACTGTAAGAACTACTTCATGAAAATGTTAGTTCCTAGAGAAAGATATATAAAATTTACCACTTACATATCTCAAGTGCTCAAGTGTTTTCTAAATTTTGTAACATTCATTTTCTTCAACTACTGGCAAAATTTCTGTGGTGTAAATCTGATATCAAAACATACCTTTCATTGAATTTCTGCATTATTTTGGGCCATGAGTAATTAGTGGAGCAGTCGGCACTTCCATTGTTGCACCCTTCACTAAGTACAACTGTGTCTAGCATGATCTTTAAAAGCAAGTAAAATGGACATATCTGTGTTATAAGTTCAATAAGTTGTCAAAACAGTCTTAGTTCAAGAACAACAAAAGGAATTCTTGTGCTAATACACATAAAACATTCCTTAACATATTTAAGGGAACACTGATTAAATAATCAAAATTTCTACCTGAATGATTGGGTTGCTGGGTTTTGGAGGATATGTGATAAGTAAAATTATCATATCTTCTTCACCGTTTTGGGATGCTGATGGAAGCACAACCATTAAACTTAATCCCATGTGGATGTCAGAGGTATAGCTCTGAAATGATAAGCCAAAAAATAACCACGAGATGAGAAGTCTGATACCTCCTAAAACAATTATGCCATACTAGAACTAGATACAACGATATAACTAAAGCATGTAACAGTGCAAATACAGTACAGGCAGTCCCCCGTTATCGGCGGGGTTCCGTTTCTGACGGCGTGATGACAACCGAAAATCGCCGCTAACCGAAAATTGGTGATAATAGCACTGATCCCCGGTTAGCGGCACCGATAACCGGTTAGCAGCGCCGATAACCGGTTAGCAGTGCTGCCGATAAGAGGCGATCAGCGCTGTTAACCGGTTATCAGCGACAAAAATCTGGTTATTGTCGTCGCTAGGCAAGCGCCATAAAACCGGATCGCCAATAACCGAGGCTGCCAATAACCGGGGACTGCCTGTATTATGATCTTTAATAAAACAGGTTCCTAATTAACTTATCAATATTTTTTACATCAAATACAGGAATGATAAACTTAAAACATTTTTCAGCTCCAACTACAGCTTCACAAAGACACTTAAAACATGAGGCCTTATTATTTACATAACAAACTTGGTCAGTTTTTTACACAATCTTGAAAATATTACCTTATCAGGGACTACTTCCAATGTGCCAGAAATACTTGTATAGTACCAAAATGAATCATTATTCAGTGAAGAAATATTTTGGGTAATTATAGTTTCTGCCACAGAAAATCCATTCTCACTCTCTTGTAATCTGTTCAGTAAAAAATAAAGGTATTGAACAAAATTATGCTGCATTAAATAAGTACTGATATCTATAAATAACAAGTTATTCAAAATATATATTTGTGATGACAATGCATTTGAAATTTTAGGTCAACAAACATAGCTCAACAATCAAAAGTTTCTGAAACATTAACATCAGTTACAAAAGGAAAGGTAAGTTTTGTAAGCTTAATCAATTTTACAATGAAAATGCCAGAATCTTAGATCTACTCAACCTTTAAGAACCCTGCTGAGATCATACTCATGGAATGTATTCTCAATAATAACCTCCTGTAAAAGATATGAGAAAGCCAATCAGAACATTTTCATTAAATACGCAGAGGGAATAGAAAACAGTTTGGATAAGAGTATATAAATTACTATCAAAATACATGAATAATACCTAGGAAGCTCTTACAAGTCATTCAGGAATTGAAAATTATGGTAAATATACAACTCAAATATTCAATGTGTGTTTTTCTTGGGAAATTTAGTTATAAGACACTGATGCATACATTTCGTATCCTATGTCTTTCAAATGTTTTATTTGTTTTTCCCTTTACTGACATTCTCTTAACTTAGTAACTGTATTTTTCTCTTGCATTAGCATGGGCCATCGGTTAGGATGCATTTAAATTCTGCATTATAACCAGTAGTAGTGTATAATGGTTCTGATAAAACTTTCTGTAATAAATAAAAATTATCATCGCAAAATCATTTATCTGCGCTTACTCAGGGATGTTAGACTATAAGGAGTGAAAAAAGGAGCATATACACTGTTTAGTGATGTTTCACACTATCTCTTCAATAAAATATCACTTAACGTATTTGAGTGTTATTTAAGCTTACCTGTGACTTATTCATGCTTTCCTCATCACAATCAGCATCAACTTGCTCGTGAATTTGCACAATAACATCAACATGTTCATCGAGGACTGGAACATTGGTGGTAGTTGTTGGTGTCTGGGTTTCAGTGGATGTTGTTGTTGCTGAGGATGTAGTGCTTCCTGTGGATGTTGTGGAACCTGCAGCTGTTGTGGTTGTAGGGACTGTAGTTGTTGAGGTTGTTGTGGGGACTGTAGTTGTTGCGGCTGTTGTGGGGCCAGTAGTTGATGATGATGTTGTGGGGACAGTAAATGTGGATATTGTGGGACGTGTAGTTGTTGAGGTTCTAGGCATAGAGGTTGATGATGTTGGCATTACAGAGGAAGTCGTAGATGTCACAGGCACAACTGAGGTTGTTGAGGAAACTGATGATTCACTTGTACTCAGCAAATATGTTGCAGAAGTTGTCGATGTTTCTTCTGTCGTGTCTGGAGGCTGCATTGAAAAATTTATTATTGTAGTGATAAAAGCCTTGTCTGAAGTAATTACATAAAACAACAGACATACTTCAATATAACTGAACATATCAACAGTTACAAAATAATTTGGTTTCATATGAAGACAGATAAAACAATGTTGTAGAAGAAATGAAATTTCTCAATTGCTGGAATCTGTATAACAAAATTAATCTCTCCTTTTGCTACTGTCCAGTTATTTTTGTTTTTACAACACATTTTTCTCTTTACAGATAAAATCATTTGATAAAATATCATTATAAAATATGGACCTTCATACCAATCGGACTAAGATTATGTAACACATCTATTTATTATTCTGATTAATAATTTTGGAGACTATTTTCTATATTAGTCTGTATTTAATGAGCATATTACTGCATCTTCAACTAAAATCATACAACTTCTTTTACTCACGCAATCTATTTCTTCTTCAATATCCCTAATGTCAGTAATGTTTACATATTTTCGTTCAAATGGCTGAACACCTGATAACATTTGAATGTGCTCAGTCAATGAAGATGTACTTGTGTTCAAATCTAAATCAGGAACACTGAAAGGAAAAATAGTAAAACTTTGACAGTAATATTATTGTACAATTATATAAATACATTACACATCATCACACAATCAACATTACATCAATTTTCAAGGATTATTCAGTAAAATGAGTTACCTTGCATATAATATTTTAGTTTTACTTTAAGGATTCTCAAGCATAAAAATAAGATACATGCATCTAAAGTTAACAGAGCTTCACACTGTATAAATTTAACAGAAAACTTGGAAATACTAAGGAGCAACTGGTAGAGCAATGATTATTTCAAAATTTAATTTGACTGTAAGAACGTTATGAAAATGTTAGTTCCTGGAGAAAGATATATAAAATTTACCACTTACATATCTCAAGTGCTCAAGTGTTTTCTAAATTTTGTAACATTCATTTTCTTCAACTACTGGCAAAATTTCTGTGGTGTAAATATGATATCAAAACATACCTTTCATTGAATTTCTGCATTATTTTGGGCCATGAGTAATTAGTGGAACAGTCAGCACTTCCATTGTAGCACCCTTCACTAAGTACAACTGTGTCTAGCATGATCTTTAAAAGCAAGTAAAATGGACATATCTGTGTTATAAGTTCAATAAGTTGTCAAAACAATCTTAGTTCAAGAACAACAAAAGAATTTTGTGGTAATACACATAAAACATTCCTTAACATATTTAAGGGAACACTGATTAAATAATCAAAATTTCTACCTGAATGATTGGGTTGCTGGGTTTTGGAGGATATGTGATAAGTAAAATTATCATATCTTCTTCACCGTTTTGGGATGCTGATGGAAGCACAACCATTAAACTTAATCCCATGTGGATGTCAGAGGTATAGCTCTGAAATGATAAGCCAAAAAATAATCACGAGATGAGAAGTCTGAAACCTCCTAAAACAATTATGCCATACTAGAACTAGATACAACGATATAACTAAAGCATGTAAAGTGCAAATACAGTACAGGCAGTCCCCCGTTATCGGCGGGGTTCCGTATCTGACGGCGTGATGACAACCAAAAATTGCCGCTAACCGAAAATCGGTGATAATAGCACTGATCCCCGGTTACCAGCACCGATAACCGGTTAGCGGCGCCGATAACCGGTTAGCGGTGCTGCCGATAAGAGGTGATCAGCGCCGTTAACCGGTTATCAGCGACGAAAATCTGGTTATTGTCGTCGCTAGGCAAGCGCCGTAAAACCAGATCGCCAATAACCGAGGCTGCCAATAACCGGGGACTGCCTGTATTATGATCTTTAATAAAACAGGTTCCTAATTAACTTATCAATATTTTTTACATCAAATACAGGAATGATAAACTTAAAACATTTTTCAGCTCCAACTACAGCTTCACAAAGACACTTAGAACATGAGGCCTTATTATTTACATAACAAACTTGGTCAGTTTTTACACAATCTTGAAAATATTACCTTATCAGGACTACTTCCAATGTGCCAGAAATACTTGTATAGTACCAAAATGAATCATTATTCAGTGAAGAAATATTTTGGGTAATTATAGTTTCTGCCACAGAAAATCCATTCTCACTCTCTTGTAATCTGTTCAGTAAAAATAAAGGTATTGAACAAAATTATGCTGCATTAAATAAGTACTGATATCTATATATAACAAGTTATTCAAAATATATATTTGTGATGACAATGCATTTGAAATTTTAGGTCAACAAACATAGCTCAACAATCAAAAGTTTCTGAAACATTAACATCAGTTACAAAAGGAAAGGTAAGTTTTTGTAAGCTTAATCAATTTTACAATGAAAATGCCAGAATCTCAGATCTACTCAACCTTTTAAGAACCCTGCTGAGATCATACTCATGGAATGTATTCTCAATAATAACCTCCTGTAAAAGATATGAGAAAGCCAATCAGAACATTTTCATTAAATACTCAGGGAATAGAAAACAGTTTGGATAAGAGTATATAAATTACTATCAAAATACATGAATACTACCTAGAAGCTCTTACAAGTCATTCAGGAATTGAAAATTATGGTAAATATATAACTCAAATATTCAATGTATGTTTTTCTTGGGAAATTTAGTTATAAGACACTGATGCATACATTTAGTATCCTATGTCTTTCAAATGTTTTATTTGTTTTTCCCTTTACTGACATTCTCTTAACTTAGTAACTGTATTTTTCTCTTGCATTAGCATGGGCCATCGGTTAGGATGTATTTAGATTGTGCATTATAACCAGTAGTAGTGTATAATGGTTCTGATAAAACTTTCTGTAATAAATAAAAATTATCATCGCAAAATCATTGATCTGTGCTTACTGAGGGATGTTAGACTATAAGGAGTGAAAAAAAGGAGCATATACACTGTTTAGTGATGTTTCACACTGTCTCTTCAATAAAAATATCACTTAACGTATTTGAGCGTTATTTAAGCTTACCTGTGTCTTATTCATGCTTTCCTCATCACAATCAGCATCAACTTGCTCGTGAATTTGCACAATAACATCAACATGTTCATCGAGGACTGGAACATTGGTGGTAGTTGTTGGTGTCTGGGTTTCAGTGGATGTTGTTGTTGCTGAGGATGTAGTGCTTCCTGTGGATGTTGTGGAACCTGCAGCTGTTGTGGTTGTAGGGACTGTAGTTGTTGAGGTTGTTGTGGGGACTGTAGTTGTTGAGGCTGTTGTGGGGACAGTAGATGATGATGATGTTGTGGGGAAAGTAAATGTGGATGTTGTGGGACGTGTAGTTGTTGAGGTTCTAGGCATAGAGGTTGATGATGTTGGCATTACAGAGGTAGTTGTAGATGTCACAGGCACAACTGAGGTTGTTGAGGAAACAGATGATTCACTTGTGCTCGGCAAATATGTTGCAGAAGTTGTCGATGTTTCTTTTGTCGTGTCTGGAGGCTGCATTGAAAAATTTATTATTGTAGTGATAAAAGCCTTGTCTGTAGTAATTACATAAAACAACATACATACTTCAATATAACTGAACATATCAGCAGTTACAAAATAATTTGGTTTCACATGAAGACAGATAAAACAATGTTGTAGAAGAAATTAAATTTCTCAATTGTTGGAATCTGTATAACATAATTAATCTCTCCTTTTGCTTCTGTCCAGTTATTTTTGTTTTTACAAAACATTTTTCTCTTTACAGATAAAATCATTTGATAAAATATCATTATAAAATATGGACCTTCATACCAATCAGACTAAGATTATGTAACACATCTATTTATTATTCTGATTAATAATTTTGGAGACTATTTTCTATATTAGTCTGTATTTAATGAGCATATTACTGCATCTTCATCTAAAATCATACAATTTATTTTACTCACGCAATCTATTTCTTCTTCAATATCCCTAATGTCAGTAATGTTTACATATTTTCGTTCAAATGGCTGAACACCTGATAACATTTGAATGTGCTCAGTCAATGAAGATGTACTTGTGTTCAAATCTAAATCAGGAACACTGAAAGGAAAAATAGTAAAACTTTGACAGTAATATTATTGTACAATTATATAAATACATTACACATCACCACACAATCAACATTACATCAATTTTCAAGGATTATTCAGTAAAATGAGTTACCTTGCATATAATATTTTAGTTTTACTTTAAGGATTCTCAAGCATAAAAATAAGATACATGCATCTAAAGTTAACAGAGCTTCACACTGTATAAATTTAACAGACAACTTGGAAATACTAAGGAGCAACTGGTAGAGCAATGATTTCAAAATTTAATTTGACTGTAAGAACGTTATGAAAATGTTAGTTCCTGGAGAAAGATATATAAAATTTACCACTTACATATCTCAAGTGCTCAAGTGTTTTCTAAATTTTGTAACATTCATTTTCTTCAACTACTGGCAAAATTTCTGTGGTGTAAATCTGATATCAAAACATACCTTTCATTGAATTTCTGCATTATTTTGGGCCATGAGTAATTAGTGGAACAGTCAGCACTTCCATTGTAGCACCCTTCACTAAGTACAACTGTGTCTAGCATGATCTTTAAAAGCAAGTAAAATGGACATATCTGTGTTAAAAGTTCAATAAGTTGTCAAAACAATCTTAGTTCAAGAACAACAAAAGGAATTCTTGTGGTAATACACATAAAACATTCCTTAACATATTTAAGGGAACACTGATTAAATAATCAAAATTTCTACCTGAATGATTGGGTTGCTGGGTTTTGGAGGATATGTGATAAGTAAAATTATCATATCTTCTTCACCGTTTTGGGATGCTGATGGAAGCACAACCATTAAACTTAATCCCATGTGGATGTCAGAGGTATAGCTCTGAAATGATAAGCCAAAACATAATCACGAGATGAGAAGTCTGATACCTCCTACAACAATTATGCCATACTAGAACTAGATACAACGATATAACTAAAGCATGTAACAGTGCAAATACAGTACAGGCAGTCCCCCGTTATCGGCGGGGTTCCGTTTCTGACGGCGTGATGACAACCGAAAATTGCCGCTAACCGAAAATCGGTGATAATAGCACTGATCCCCAGTTAGCGGCACCAATAACCGGTTAGCGGCGCCGATAACTGGTTAGCGGTGTTGCCGATAAGAGGCGATCAGTGCTGTTAACCGGTTATCAACGACGAAAATCTGGTTATTGTCGTCGCTAGGCAAACGCCGTAAAACCAGATCGCCAATAACCGAGGCTGCCAATAACCGGGGACTGCCTGTATTATGATCTTTAATAAAACAGGTTCCTAATTAACTTATCAATATTTTTTACATCAAATACAGGAATGATAAACTTAAAACATTTTTCAGCTCCAACTACAGCTTCACAAAGACACTTAGAACATGAGGCCTTATTATTTACATAACAAACTTGGTCAGTTTTTTACACAATCTTGAAAATATTACCTTATCAGGGACTACTTCCAATGTGCCAGAAATACTTGTATAGTACCAAAATGAATCATTATTCAGTGAAGAAATATTTTGGGTAATTATAGTTTCTGCCACAGAAAATCCATTCTCACTCTCTTGTAATCTGTTCAGTAAAAAAATAAAGGTATTGAACAAAATTATGCTGCATTAAATAAGTACTGATATCTATATATAACAAGTTATTCAAAATATATATTTGTGATGACAATGCATTTGAAATTTTAGGTCAACAAACATAGCTCAACAATCAAAAGTTTCTGAAACATTAACATCAGTTACAAAAGGAAAGGTAAGTTTTTGTAAGCTTAATCAATTTTACAATGAAAATGCCAGAATCTCAGATCTACTCAACCTTTTAAGAACCCTGCTGAGATCATACTCATGGAATGTATTCTCAATAATAACCTCCTGTAAAAGATATGAGAAAGCCAATCAGAACATTTTCATTAAATACTCAGGGAATAGAAAACAGTTTGGATAAGAGTATATAAATTACTATCAAAATACATGAATACTACCTAGGAAGCTCTTACAAGTCATTCAGGAATTGAAAATTATGGTAAATATATAACTCAAATATTCAATGTATGTTTTTCTTGGGAAATTTAGTTATAAGACACTGATGCATACATTTAGTATCCTATGTCTTTCAAATGTTTTATTTGTTTTTCCCTTTACTGACATTCTCTTAACTTAGTAACTGTATTTTTCTCTTGCATTAGCATGGGCCATCGGTTAGGATGTATTCAAATTCTGCATTATAACCACTTGTAGTGTATAATGGTTCTGATAAAACTTTCTGTAATAAGTAAAAATTATCATCGCAAAATCATTTACCTGCGCTTACTTAGGGATGTTAGACTATAAGGAGTGAAAAAAGGAGCATATACACTGTTTAGTGATGTTTCACACTGTCTCTTCAATAACATTTCACTTAACATATTTGAGTGTTATTTAAGCTTACCTGTGTCTTATTCATGCTTTCCTCATCACAATCAGCATCAACTTGCTCGTAAATTTTTAATAACATCAACATGTTCATCGAGGACTGGAACATTGGTGGTAGTTGTTGGTGTCTGGGTTTCAGTGGATGTTGTTGTTGCTGAGGATGTAGTGCTCTCTGTGGATGTTGTGGAACCTGCAGTTGTTGCAGTTGTAGGGACTGTAGTTGTTGAGGTTGTTGTGGGGACTGTAGTTGTTGAGGCTGTTGTGGGGACAGTAGTTGATGATGATGTTATGGGGACAGTAAATGTGGATGTTGTGGGACCTGTAGTTGTTGGGGTTCTAGGCATAGAGGTTGATGATGTTGGCATTACAGAGGTAGTTGTAGATGTCACAGGCACTACTGAGGTTGTTGAGGAAACTGATGATTCACTTGTGCTCGGCAAATATGTTGCAGAAGTTGTCGATGTTTCTTCTGTCGTGTCTGGAGGCTGCATTGAAAAATTTTTTATTGTAGTGATAAAAGCCTTGTCTGTAGTAATTACATAAAACAACAGACATACTTCAATATAACTGAACATATCAACAGTTACAAAATAATTTGGTTTCATATGAAGACAGATAAAACAATGTTGTAGAAGAAATGAAATTTCTCAATTGTTGGAATCTGTATAACATAATTAATCTCTTCTTTTGCTGCTGTCCAGTTATTTTTGTTTTTACAACACATTTTTCTCTTTACAGATAAAATCATTTGATAAAATATCATTATAAAATATGGACCTTCATACCAATCAGACTAAGATTATGTAACACATTTATTTACTATTCTGATTAATAATTTTGGAGACTAGCTTCTATATTAGTCTGTGTTTAATGAGCATATTACTGCATCTTCATCTAAATCATACAATTTATTTTACTCACGCAATCTATTTCTTCTTCAATATCCCTAATGTCAGTCATGTTTACATATTTTCGTTCAAATGGCTGAATACTTGATAACATTTGAATGTGCTCAGTCAATGAAGATGTACTTGTGTTCAAATCTAAATCAGGAACACTGAAAGGAAAAATAGTAAAACTTTGACAGTAATATTATTGTACAATTATTATATAAATACATTACACATCATCACACAATCAACATTACATCAATTTTCAAGGATAATTCAGTAAAATGAGTTACCTTGCATATAACTTTTTAGTTTTACTTTAAGGATTCTCAAGCATAAAAATAAGATACATGCATCTAAAGTTAATAGAGCTTCACACTGTATAAATTTAACAGAAAACTTGGAAATACTAAGGAGCAACTGGTAGAGCAATGATTATTCCAAAATTTAATTTGACTGTAAGAACTACTTCATGAAAATGTTAGTTCCTGGAGAAAGATATATAAAATTTACCATTTACATATCTCAAGTGCTCAAGTGTTTTCTAAATTTTGTAACATTCATTTTCTTCAACTACTGGCAAAATTTCTGTGATGTAAATCTGATATAAAAAACCTACCTTTCATTGAATTTCTGCATTATTTTGGGCCATGAGTAATTAGTGGAACAGTCGGCACTTCCATTGTAGCACCCTTCAATAAGTACAACTGTGTCTAGCATGATCTTTAAAAGCAAATAAAATGGACATATCTGTGTTAAAAGTTTAATAAGTTGTCAAAACAATCTTAGTTCAAGAACAACAAAAGGAATTCTTGTGGTAATACACATAAAACATTCCTTAACATATTTAAGGGAACACTGATTAAATAATCAAAATTTCTACCTGAATGATTGGGTTGCTGGGTTTTGGAGGATATGTGATAAGTAAAATGATCATATCTTCTTCCCCGTTTTGGGATGCTGATGGAAGCACAACCATTAAACTTAATCCCATGTGGATGTCAGAGGTATAGCTCTGAAATGATACACCAAAAAATAATCATGAGATGAGAAGTCTGATACCTCCTAAAACAATTATGCCATAATAGAACTAGATACAACAATATAAGTAAAGCATGTGACAGTGCAAATACAGTACAGTATTATGATCTTTAATAAAACAGGTTCCTAATTAACTTATCAATATTTTTTACATCAAATACAGGAATGATAAACTTAAAACATTTTTCAGCTCCAACTACAGCTTCACAAAGACACTTAGAACATGAGGCCTTATTATTTACATAACAAACTTGGTCAGTTTTTTACACAATCTTGAAAATATTACCTTATCAGGGACTACTTCCAATGTGCCAGAAATACTTGTATAGTACCAAAATGAATCATTATTCAGTGAAGAAATATTTTGGGTAATTATAGTTTCCGCCACAGAAAATCCATTCTCACTCTCTTGTAATCTGTTCAGTAAAAAATAAAGGTATTGAAACAAAATTATGCTGCATTAAATAAGTACTGATATCTATATATAACAAGGTATTCAAAATATATATTTGTGATGACAATGCATTTGAAATTTTAGGTCAACAAACATAGTTCAACAATCAAAAGTTTCTGAAACATTAACATCAGTTACAAAAGGAAAGGTAAGTTTTTGTAGGCTTAATCAATTTTACAATGAAAGCGCCAGAATCTTAGATCTACTCAACCTTTTAAGAACCCTGCTGAGATCATACTCATGGAATGTATTCTCAATAATAACCTCCTGTAAAAGATATGAGAAAGCCAATCAGAACATTTCCATTAAATACTCAGAGGGAATAGGAAACAGATTGGATACTAGTATAAACTATCAAAACGTGAATACAACCTACGAAGCTCTTACAAGTCATTCAGGAATTGAAAATTATGGTAAATATATAACTCAAATATTCAGCTACGTATTTGTTATTGAATATAACTGATGCCTCTAACTTCTACTCTTAACACACTCAAAAGATGCCTGACAATGTATATTCCTTTTGGGAAATATAGTTATAAGACACTGATGCATACATTTAGTATCCTATGTCTTTCAAATGTTTTATTTGTTTTTCCCTTTACTGACATTTTCTGAATAGAGTAACTGTGTATTTTTCTCTTGAATTAGCATGGGCCATCGGTTAGGATGTACAGTATTTAAATTCTGCATTATAATCAGTAGTAGTGTATAATGGTTCTGATAAAACTTTCTGTAATAAATAAATTTAATCATTGGTAAGCCATTTATCTGCACTTACTGAGGGATGTTAGACCATAAGCAGAAAAAAACACTGTCTCTTCAATAAAAATTTCACTTAACATATCTGAGTATTATTTAAGCTTACCTGTGTCTTATTCATGCTTTCCTCATCACAATCAGCATCAACTTGCTCGTGAATTTGCACAATAACATCAACATGTTCATCGAGGACTGGAACATTGGTGGTAGTTGTTGGTGTCTGGGTTTCAGTGGATGTTGTTGTTGCTGAGGATGTAGTGCTTTCTGTGGATGTTGTGGAACCTGCAGTTGTTGTGGTTGTAGGGACTGTAGTTGTTGAGGTTGTTGTGGGGACTGTAGTTGTTGAGGCTGTTGTGGGGACAGTAGTTGATGATGATGTTGTGGGGACAGTAAATGTGGATGTTGTGGGACCTGTAGTTGTTGAGGTTCTAGGCACAGAGATTGATGATGTTGGCATTACAGAGGTAGTTGTAGATGTCACAGGCACAACTGAGGTTGTTGAGGAAACAGATGATTCACTTGTGCTTGGCAAATATGTTGCAGAAGTTGTCGATGTTTCTTCTGTCGTGTCTGGAGGCTGCATTGAAAATTTTTTATTGTAGTGATAAAAGCCTTGTCTGTAGTAATTACATAAAACAACAGACATACTTCAATATAACTGAACATATCAATAGTTACAAAATAATTTGGTTTCATATGAAGACAGATAAAACAATGTTGTAGAAGAAATGAAATTTCTTAATTGTTGGAATCTATATAACATAATTAATCTCTCCTTTTGCTACTGTCCAGTTATTTTTGTTTTTACAACACATTTTTCTCTTTACAGATAAAATCATTTGATAAAATATCATTATAAAATATGGACCTTCATATCAATCAGACTAAGATTATGTAACACATTTTATTATTCTGATTAATAATTTTGGAGACTAGTTTCTATATTAGTCTGTATTTAATGAGCATATTATTGCATCTTCATCTAAAATAATACAATTTCTTTTACTCACGCAATCTATTTCTTCTTCAATATCCTGAATGTCAGTAATGTTTACATATTTTCGTTCAAATGGCTGAACACCTGATAACATTTGAATGTACCCCGTCAATGAAGATGTACTAGTGTTCAAACGTAAATCAGGAACACTAAGAGGAAAAATGATAAAGCTTAAACTGTGAAATTATTGCACAATTATTAAATAATACATTACACATCACACAATCAACATTAAAACCACATTCAAGGGTTATTACGAGTAAAATTAGTTACCTTGCATATAGCTTTTCAGTTTTATTTTTAGGACTCTCAAGCATAAAAATAAGATATAAGCATCTAAAGCTCATACAGCTTCACACTGCAGTTAATTTAATGGAAAACCTGAAAATACTTAGGAGCAACTGGTAGAGCAACGATTATTTCAAAATTTAATTTGACCGTATGAACTATGTCATGAAAATGTTACCTCCTGGAGAAAGATATGATATAAAATTTACCACTCACATATCTAAAGTGTTTTCTAAATTTTGTAACAATTATTTTCTTCAACTACTCAAAACATTCCAAGGGTGTAATCTGATATTAAAACTTACCTTTCACTGAATTTCTGCATAATCTTGGGCCATGAGTAATTAGTGGAACAGTTTGCACTTCCATTGTGGCATCCTTCACTAAATATAACTGTATCTAGCATAATCTTTAAAAATAAATAAAATGGACATATCAGTCTTAAAAGTTCAACAGGTTCTCAAACTATTATAGTTTAAAATAACTATAAGAATTCTTATGGCAATTCAACTAAACATTCCATGCAAAATGGTTGAGGTAAAACTGATTAAATAATCATAATTTCTACCTGAATAATTGGGTTGCTGGGTTTTGGAGGATATGTGAGAAGTAAAATGATCATATCTTCTTCCCCATTTTGGGACATGAATGGAAGCACAATCATTAAACTTAATCCCATGTGGATGTCAGGGATATAGCTCTGAAATGTAAAGCACACACAAAAATCATGAGATGTAAATTTTTTTTAATATTCCCTAAAAAGATCATGAAATACAAGAACTAGACACAACAATTATGACTACAGCACATACAAGTACAAATCTTACATTTAACAAAAGAGGTTCCTGTTTAGCTGTTCAAATTTTTTATATCAAATACTGGATTGAAATCTTCAAAATTGTTTGGCTCCTAGTAAGGCTTCATGAACACTACATTAACAACATGATACTATATATAACATATATATATACAGTAGAACCCCGGTCCTCGACCGTACTAGAACTCGACATAATCGGATTTCAACACGAAATGTTGAGTAAATTTTGCGTCGGAGCTCAAACAACAAACCGGAATCCGACCCAATGAATCATATGATGTTTTAGAAAAAAGTGTTTCGGGCGGCTACCGCTAGTTGGCGTTGTTGGTGGCGTTCTTCCCATGCTTATTTAAAAGCATTTAAAGCTCACACATGCTGCTGCTGCTGCTGCTGTTGAAAAACAAGCCAGATTATCACATTAAATTAATAATACAGTATTTTATCATAAAATTAAGAAAAATTTCGTAAATTACGTCGGAACTCGGCAACTTGTGGCAGATGTAAACAAACCACACCGCCATCCTGGTGGTGTATCGCGGTACTAATTACATAAACATTCAATATTTATGGTAAATTTCATACAGAGTCTACCGGAATAGTGTACAAAATCACTGTAAAACATCTTTCAGTAAATGTAATTAGTACCGCGATACACCACCAGTATGGCGCTGTGGTTTGTTTACATCTGCCACAAGTTGCCAAGTTCCGACGTAATTTACGAAATTTTTCTTAATTTTATGATAACAGACATACAGTTATTCAGCTTATAAATACTGTATTATTAATTTAATGTGATAATCTGGCTTGTTTTTCAATATTATCATTATTAACAACAGTTTTCATGTGTACCCGTTGCAGTACATTCTGGTAGTGCCTATAGGCTACCTAGCCTAGCCTATGGCGCTCGGTCTATCATTGGTAATACGGCCGCATTGGTCATAGGCCAATTTTTTTGATACAGTATGCATTTAAAAATGTAAAAAGTGCTTCTGATACGGTAAGTTATTCAACTCTGAACTTATTTAATTGTAATTTGTGTAAAGTTTTGTATAAAAAGGCAAGGTTGGGGTAATGACTGGTGGTCAGGAATGGATTAATCCATTTTCAGTTATTTCTTATGGGAGAAATTAACTCAGAATTCGACAAAATCGAATCTCGACACTTCTTCTGGAATGAATTAGCGTCGAGGACCGAGGTATATATACACAGTACATTATATGTATATATATACACATACATATACATATATTGTACATATATATATATATATATATATAGATATACATATACATATACATATATACATATATACACACACACACACACACACATATATATATATATATATATATATATATATATATATATATATATATATATATATATATATTGCAACAAATGGAACCTCCCTCCAACCCACCTCACCCGTTTTACATCCATAACGTAGCAGAGAAAGAAATAAAATTCATTACAATTGTTTTAATTACTAGAACTGTGGGTTTCTACTTGCCCCTTCATAAACTCTCTCCTTCATTCCCCAAAATGGTTAAGCCTAACCATTCTCTTTGTCCAAATGACTGCCTAAGGCCTTGTTTTCCAAGTGACCATTGTACCTTCTTGGCATCAAGCAGTGACAAAGGAGGAGCTAAAAAAAAGAGAAAGTCAGCAGAGCCGCTATGTTAACCCTCTACGAGGTTGACTGCTGCCATGTGGCCTATATAGAAAACGTGGCAAAGATTGACTTTTGCGCCACCTATGTTGGACGCGATGCATAATCTCCGAAGGTTGTTTATATACGATGCAATGGAAATCAAGGGAGAGAAGCTCTCAGAACGCCACCGCAGACGGATGTTCTTAACCTTGCCTGACCCTTGAACTGGTATACCTTTGAAGTGGCATTTTAATTCCCTCCTCCACCGGCAGCGACCAATCGAACAAGGACACTGTCAGCTTGACAAAGGTAATGTGCCAGAATAAGGTTTCTTAGTCAGTCACGATTCCTGTTATTTCTCTGTCTGATTTTTCATTTATTTTCCATTGTGTGATCACCTTCAGTAATTTGTGTTGGAGCATTCAGTGTTAACATAATTATGCATTTAGTGTTGAACTGAGTTATTTGGCACCATCTGTGCTTTTCCCTTAGTTTTCTGTTTGAGCGTCTCAATATTCTTGCAAGTAACTATCTTGCATATATACAGTATTGCAGATAGGCCTCAACTGTAGAACCACTTGGCTCTAGACATGTGCAGTCCCCCTTCTACTCCCACTGCGATGTTTCCTGTTATGAAGACATCATTGGCGTAGAATATTTATTCTGTGTAGGATTCATTCATTTAGCAGGCCCTTATTATCATCTGCCCAATAATCCTTCATTCTTGTGATCTGTGTTTGTTATGTAAATATAATTAGTTAAGAGAACCCTTGAGTTTATGTAATTCTCCCTCACATGAAGAAGGCCCTAAGCCACAGATTTTTCCCTTGTTTGTCTACGAAGTTGTCCTAATATTGAGTCAGGTGTGTAACAAATACAGTAAATTTCTTGATAATGTAAGGAACTCCCTACATTCATCTGTTGCTGCCCAGAATCGAGTAAGTATCCTGCGGACATCCGTAGCAACTGGCGACCCTTGCCAAGTATGCATTTGCTTTGCAATTATCAGTGGAATAGCAACTGCTAGCTGGCCTGCATAATTAGAGACGACTCTGATATCATACCCCCTCCATTTAAGCACATGAGAAGAGCCAGTTCCACAGCATAAGTATATGTCGAAATATTTTGTTTAGGTTTATGCTAGGTGCAAAAAGTGACTGCAATCAGTGTTAGGTAATTGATAGACCACGTGCATGCCAAATTAGTTCATGAGAACAGAGAGCGTATTAACAGTTCCATTAAATGTTTGTGCTATCGCATCTTAGCTGCAAGTTTTAAGTATAGGAAGCTAGGGAGTAACTCAGTCGAAGTTAAATAAAAGGAATAGAGGCCCTATGCCAGATGGGCACACTGTAGGCGACCATCAAAGGCTTTGACTCCAGCTATTTTTACATCGCTGGATTTATCTCTCTCTCTCTCTCTCTCTCTCTCTCTCTCTCTCTCTCTCTCTCTCTCTCTCTCTCTCTCTCTCTCTTCTCGTTAAGAAAAGCTAGGAAGTATTTAGGAATCTAAATTTCTGCTCTCAAGACAAGAGAATAGTAATTCCGACACTGAATCTTCAATTCCAGGCCACGTGGGCCCATCCCTAACTGTCTGCCAGCTTTGATTTGTGAGTTCCATTAGAAATTCCATTGTTATAAAAACTGCATGCACAGTGCTCATATATAAATCCCTTTCTTTCGCTCGCTAATTTTTATCCATACGTCCATGCATCTTGCCGCATTTTTTTGAAGGTAATAAACCTTTAATTCTTTAACTGAGTAGGATATTCCTTGGCGAGCCTGTAATATCCCTGTAAATTTATTTATTGATGAATATATCAGCGAGAATTTCCTCTTTCATTCATTACCACGGGAACCTCTGAGCTTGGGAAAAGGGCAGGCTCAGGTAAAAAAAAAAAAAGCCAGACACACGGTCAAGAGACCCCCCCAACCACCAACCACCTGACTCATCCATTTAACGGCAGATGTCATGAGACCAAAAGTAAAGGTTTGTTTTGGTTAGGGAGAATAACAATTTCTTTCCTCCTCATGCTTAACCTCTCAGCAGTCCAGACTGCCCCATGCATGTTATAAGATTAAGCATTTTTGTCTTACCCTCATGTGTTGGAGATTTTAATACAGTACTCGATAGGATCGATGTGCTGTTTTCATTACGACACACTTAAAATATTTAACAGTGCAAGGAAAATTTCTTTACACACAACAAGTGTATAACCCTGTAAGCCTTTTTTTTATTTAGTTCTTCAGTGTCTCTCTACAAAATAAAATATACATAAATGCTTATGTTAGCTTGGGCTAAATTTTCGTTCATTCTGAACTACTGAGTGTTTCAGACACCCTGAAATTTGTCTTATTCAGACATATTTTCAGACACCCAGGAATTTGAGTCTTATTTTGACAATAATTTTTGTTCATTCTGAACAACTGAGTGTTTCAGACACCCTGAGATTTGTCTTATTCAGGCACATTAACTTTTAACTAAGTCTTTTCAGACACCCTGACATTTGCCTTACTCAGACATATTAATTTTTAACCAAGTCTTTTTCAGACACCCTGAAATTTGTCTTATTCAGACATATTTTCAGACACCCTGGAATTTGAGTCTTATTTAGACAATAATTTTTGTTCATTCTGAACAACTGAGTGTTTCAGACACCCTGAGATTTGTCTTATTCAGGCATATTAACTTTTAACTTAGTCTTTTCAGACAACCTGAGATTTGTCTTACTCAGACATATTAATTTTTAACCAAGTCTTTTTCAGACACCCTGAAATTTGTCTTATTCAGACATATTTTCAGACACCCTGGAATTTGAGTCTTATTTAGTCATACTAATTTTCATTCATTCTGAACAACTGAGTGTTTCAGACACCCTGAGATATGTCTTATTCAGACAAATTAATTTTTAACTAAGTCTTTTCAGACACCCTAAAGTTTGTCTTATTAAGACATATTAATTTTTAACTAAGTCTTTTCAGACACCCTGAAATTTGAGTCTTATTTAGACATACTAATTTTTGTTCCTTCTGAACAATTGAGTGTTTCAGACACCCAGAAATGTGTCTTATTCAGACATTAATTTTTAACTAAGTCTTTTCAGACACCCTGAAATTTGCCTTATTCAGACATATTTTCAGACACCCTGGAATTTGAGTCTAATTTAGACATAATAATTTTCTTTCATTCTGAACAACTGAGTGTTTCAGACACCCTGAGATTTGTCTTATTCAGACATTAATTTTTAACTAAATCTTTTCAGACACCCTAAGATTTGTCTTACTCAGAATATTAATTTTTAACTAAGTCTTTTCACACCCTGAAATTTGTCTTATTCAGAAATATTTTCAGACACCCTGGAATTTGAGTCTTATTTAGACATACTAATTTTCATTCATTCTGAACAACTGAGTGTTTCAGACACCCTGAAATCTGTCTTATTCAGACATATTGATTTTTAACTAAGTCTTTTCAAACACTCTGAGCTTTGTCTTATTCAGACATTAATTTTTAACTAAGTCTTTTCAGACACCCTGAAATTTGTCTTATTCAGACATATTTTCAGACACCCTGGAATTTGATTCTTATTTAGACATACTAATTTTTGTTCCTTCTGAACAACAGTGTTTCAGACACCCAGAAATGTCTTACTCAGACATTATTTTTAACTAAGTCTTTTCAGACACCCTGAAATTTGCCTTATTCAGACATATTTTCAGATACCCTGGAATTTGAGTCTTATTTAGACATACTAATTTTCATTCATTCTGAACAACTTAATGTTTCAGACACCCTGAGATTTGTCTTATTCAGACATATTAATTTTTAACTAAGTCTTTTCAGACACTCTGAGCTTTGTCTTATTCAGACATTAATTTTTAACTAAGTCTTTTCAGACACCCTGAAATTTGAGTCTTATTTAGACATACTAATTTTTGTTCCTTCTGAACAATTGAGTGTTTCAGACACCCAGAAATTTGTCTTACTCAGACATCAATTTTTAACTAAGTCTTTTCAGACACCCTGAAATTTGCCTTATTCAGACATATTTTCAGACACCCTGGAATTTGAGTCTTATTTAGACATAATAATTTTTGTTCATTCTGAACAACTGAGTGTTTCAGACACCCTGAGATTTGTCTTATTCAGACATAATAATTTTTAACTAAATCTTTTCAGACACCCTAAGATTTGTGTTACTCAGACATTAATTTTTAACTAAGTCTTTTCACACCCTGAAATTTGTCTTATTCAGACATATTTTTCAGACACCCTGGAATTTGAGTCTTATTTAGACATACAAATTTTCGTTCATTCTGAACAACTGAGTGTTTCAGACACCCTGAAATCTGTCTTATTCAGACATTAATTTTTAACTAAGTCTTTTCAGACACCCTGAAATTTGTCTTATTCAGACATATTTTCAGACACCCTGAAACTTGAGTCTTATTTAGACATACTAATTTTTGTTCCTTCTGAACAACTGAGTGTTTCAGACACCCAGAAATGTCTTACTCCGACATTATTTTTAACTAAGTCTTTTCAGACACCCTGAAATTTGCCTTATTCAGACATATTTCCAGACATCCTGGGATTTGAGTCTTATTTAGACATACTAATCTTCGTTCATTCTGAACAACTGAGTGTTTCAGACACCCTGAGATTTGTCTTATTCAGAGATATTAATTTTTAACTAAGTCCATTCAGACACCCTGAAATTTGCCTTATTCAGACATACTTTCAGACACCCTGAAATCTGAGTCTTATTTAGACATTAATTTTCCTGAGTCTTTCGAGACATCCTGAGTCTTCCGAGACTTATTGATTTTCTAACAGGTCATGCCCATATAAGCGTTATCTCAAGATGTCTGCGACATCCAGAGCCCAGCAAAATGAGGACTTCAAGTTCTACATGTCTGCTGGGAAGGACATGGGACTATCAGGACATGCCCTGAGGGATTGGATCCAAGAGAGAGTAGATGATGCCAAGGCGGAGAGGCAGAAAGACAGGAGAAGCGAGGAAGAAAGGCAGGAGAAGGAGAAAGAAAGAATAACCCAGGAGAAATGAGAAGAGAGAGAAAGACAGAAGGAGAAAGAAAGACAGGAGAGGGAGAAAGAAAGCTCATCAGCTTGCAATGGCAGCTCATGACATGTACAACACACCAACACCCTCTCCTCACTCAACCCTCAGCAGTATAGGCACCCTCATCAGAAACTGGGACGAAGCCGAGCCTGAAGCCTGGCTCGACCATGCTGAAAAGGTCCTGACGACCTATCAGCCCTCTACTGCAGAAGTGTCTCTGATCCTGGAATGCACCTTGAAAGGAAGGGTGCCATTGTATTCAATGGTCTCCCCCCTGAGGATCAAGGAAATCTTGCTCTTGTCTGCCAAGCTATCATAAAAGCTTCTGAAATAACTCCTGACTGTATGCATTGGAGGAAAAGGTGGAGAAATATGCCATAGGAATCAGGCCAAACGTGGTCTGAGTGGATCTTCAGAAAGACCCAGGACCTAAAACGATGGCTAGAATCTCTGAAAGCCACTAGTGTGGAGGATGCTCCCTCCAATGGGACAGTGCCAGGTAAAGATTATAGCCAGACTTAATGCCCCGCTTGCAAAGTCTATGGGCACTCAGCCCAATGGGCAAAATGCCCTAATAATAATAAGTCAGATACACCCTTGACAGTCAATGACCCAACATCCTTAGGTCCTCCAGCCCAGGGTCTCATTTATGTGGCACTTTCCCGAGGTAGGTGCCCTGCCAGCCAGGTCAAGGCATTTGATGATTCTGGTGCACAAATGTCCTTCATAAGGGAAGACAAAGCTCCCTGTGGAGCTACCATTAAGAGATGTAAACTCGTCACGATTGAAGGTATCGATCACTTTAAGATGATATCTCCTACGGTCAAGTTGAGGGTTACGAGACCTCATAGATCTGAAATCTGCGACCTTGCAGTCGCCAGATACATTCCTGGAGATTATGACCTCCTCCTGGGGCAGGACTTCCAGTCCCCATCTAAGTTACAGCAGTCCAGGGGGCCAAATCCTCCAAATCATTCATTAGGCACGTGTAAGCCTCAACCACCTGCATTTGTTCCATTGCTAGTGCCACCTGAGTGCAAAGTGCAGTGGCCCCCTCCATCAAGATCAATTCCCGATCCCATTCCGGTGCCTGGCCCTCCCACTGTGCCGGTACCAGGGCCCCCAAATATATCCCCCTCCAGGAGATCCCACACTTGATTTACAATCTCTGCCAGTGTCACTTGGGTGCACTAAGCAGTGCCAAGCTCCGTCAGTCCCGAACGCTGAGCAAATTCCAAATCAGTTATTAGTGCCTGGCCCTGCCTTAGTGCCAGCACCAGTGCATGCCCCTGATCTCCATTCCAGAGATCCCAGCCCAGGCCCTCTCTCTTCTCCAGGCTTGGCTCCACTACCAATACCAGTAAGAGAGATGGATCCTCCTGACCACAGCAGAAGCTCACCCAGAGGTGCGGCCTCGCAACCCGTGCCTGAGCCGGTCATCCTTACCTGCGAGCCTCTCACGCCTCCCACGACCGCCTCCTCTCTGTCTCAGTCAGCCACAGACACAACAGGGAGTAAGGATTCTGCCATGTCTTATTTGGCCGATGAACTCAGGGAACTGAGATGGATAATGGTAGAACTTGTAAAAGGGGCCCCAGCGTCAGCCATCAAAGAAGCCGACACAGGTGGCACTCAAATACCCTCCCTGGGCTCAGTTCCACCGAGGAAATACTACGGGTGTGGATAATTCCAGGTAGCTTAGAGAGAGCCCCCAAGCTCTCCTGGCAACCGTGCCAACCTGGCACAGTGCCATCCCTTTTGTCCTACGAAGACTTTGGCACCTCTATCCAGAAGAGGATGTCAGGGTCCTTCACCTATTTATTTTCCTTATAACTCTATCCCTTATTCTTTTCCTTCAACATTTCCCTTCCTTACTTTTGAGTATTACTCACATTTACTGTACTTTATGCTTTATCCAGGCCCCATTTTGCTTTAATCCACTCTGCCAATGCAGAGTGCCACTGACAGATATGCCAACTGTAGAAGTCCTATGACTTCACTTCATGCCTACTGCAGCATGAAGCATTTAAAACATGATATGCCATCGCCATTAGTTATTATTATGAGTGCCAACTTGGCACAGTGCCATTATCGTGGATGTTGGCAAATGATTTTGCCGGAGGAGTTGCGCCCTCTAACTACCTTTTTGGCCTTCTAGCCGTTTTCCATAGGATAAGAAATGTAATTTTGGCATAATGAACCATCATCTTTTATTAACAATCATTGATTACTCTGAATCTGTTATTTATTCTCTTTCTGAATCTCTGTAATAAGTCTCGAGTCTCAGACGCGTGACCTTGTGTTTACAGTGCCCGAATGGTACTGAGCTGTTGCTCAAGTATCATGGAAACACCTAACCAAACCACGTTTACCTTATTGTAATGCCTCTTCAAGGCAGACTAAGTGCATGTGTGCAAAATTTGTATTTAATTATTATTAAGAGTGCATGAAGTATCTCTAGAATTAACCAAGTATTAATTCATTGTTTTAACTATACCATTACGTTGTGAAAAATATTATGATTAATGCTGCCTTAACGTAACAGAAATTTAATGATAAAAATAAGTCATTTCTAGCAGCAAGTATTTATTCCTTGTTAACATAAATGTCAGTGCTGTTTTGCCTCTTGACATTAACTGCTACGCAGAAGTTTAAGTTATATTATATGGCACCAAAGGGAAATGAGAGAGAAGTAAAGTAAATTCTTTAAGTGAGTTTGCTTGCTGGTAATCATTCTCACCCGATCTAGGGTATGAATGCTAACTTGGCTGGGGAGGTGCAACAAATGGAACCTCTCTCCAAGCCACCTCACCTATTTTACATCTGTAACGTACCAGAGAAAGAAATAAAATTCATTTCAATTATTTTAATTACTAGAACTGTGGGCTTCCACTCGCCCCTTTATAAACTCTCTCCTTCATTCCCCAAAATGGTTAAGCTAACCCTTCTCTCTGTCCAAATGACTGCCTAAGGCCTTGTTTTCCAGGTGACTGTCATACCTTCTTGGCATCAAGCAGTGACAGGGGAGGAGCCAAAATAAAAAAGTTGGTGCTGCCGCTATGTTAACCCTCCACGAGGTTGACTGCTGCCATGTGGCCCGTACAGAAAACGTGGCAAAGGTTGACCTTTGTGCCACCTATGTTGGACGTGATGCATAATCTCTGAAGGTTATTTATAGATGATGCAATGGAAATCGAGGGAGAGAAGCGCTCAGAACGCCACTGCGGACAGATGTCCTTAACCTTGCCTGACCCTTGGACTTTCCACGTGTTCCACCCCCAGGTTCGAACCAGGATACCTTTTAAGTGGCATTTTAATTCCCTCCTCCATCGGCAGTGACCTATCGAACGAGGACACCGTTAGCTTGATGAAGGTAGTGTACCGGAATAAGGTTTCTTAGTCAGTCATGATTCCTGTTATTTCTCTATCTGATTTTTCTTTTATTTTCCATTGTGCGATCACCTTCAGTAATTTGTGTTGGAGCATTCAGTGTTAACATAATTATGCATTTAGTGTTGAACTAACTTATTTGGCACCATCTGTGCTTTTCCCTCAGTTCCCTTTGAGCGTCTTATTATTCTTGCAAGTAAATGCCTTGCATATATATTGGAGATAGGCCTCAACTGTGGAACCACTCAGCTCTATCCATGTGCAGTCCCCTTTCTACCCCCAAAAGCGATGTTTCCTGTTATGAAGACATCATTGGTGTAGCATATTTATTCTGTGTAGGATTCATTCATTTAGCAGGCCCTTATCATTACCTGCCCCGTAATCCGTCATTCTTCTGATCTGTGTTTGTTATGTAAATATAATTAGTTAAGAGAACCCTTGAGTTTACGTAATTCTCCCTCACATGAAGAAGGCCCTAAGCCACAGATTTTTCCCTTGTTTGTCTATGAAGTTGTCCTAATATTGAGTCAGATGTGTAATAAATATACAGTAGATTTCTTGATAATATAAGAAACTCCTGTGTTCATCCGTTGCCGCCCAGAATCAAGTAAGTATCCCTTGGACATCTGTAGCAATATATATATATATAAATTACATATATATATATATATAGTGTATACAGTATACTAATTTTGTCAGTTTCTACAAAAAAATAAAAAACATTACCTTATTAGGGGCTACTTCAAATGTGCCGGTACTACTTGTGTAGTACCAAAATGAATCATTACTCAAGGCAGAAATATTTTGTGTAATTATACTTTCAGCAACAGCAAATCCATTCTCACTCTCCTGTAACCTGTCAATAACGAGTGTAAATTATTTTTTATGTACTGCTGCATTAAATAACTACTGATATTTGCAATAAGTTATTCAAAATGTATTATTTTTTATGTACTGCTGCATTAAATAACTATTGATATTTGCAATAAGTTATTCAAAATGTAAATTCATAATAACAATGAATTTGAGATTTTAGGTCAATAAACATAATTCAACAATTATAAAAGGCAAGCTACGTTATAAGTTTAATCAGTTTCAATTTCATAATAAAAATAACAGAATCTTAAGATCTACCCCACCTATTTAAAACCCTGCTGAGATCATCCTCATGGAAAGTACTGTCAAGAACAACCTCCTTTAAAAGAATGAAAAAACCAGTCAAATATTTGAATTACATGTAGAAAGGAAATTAAAAAAAAAGATTGCATAGGAGTACATATACTATCGAAATACGTGACTACAACTTGAAAGACCTTTACAGTTAAAATATTCAGGTACCGGTTGTTGAAGATAACAGAGGCCTCTCACTTCTATTCTTAAACAGCTCAAAAGATACCTGCCCACTGTATGCATTAATTGATGCATACCATTTGAATTTTATTTCAGATATATTTCATTTTCTGTTTCTCTTGATAAATTTTTCTCTAAAATTTGCATGGGATATCTTTAACATATATTTTACATTTCCATTATAATTAGTAATGGTGCAAAATGGTACTCACAAAACTTTCTATAATAAATAAATACCAAAACAATTTTTCTTCAACTGCATTTACTATGGGACATTTGGTTCATTTGCACATAGGCATTGAAATGATGATGTACTCTTTTAAGTGGTGGTTCAGACTTTCTCTCAGATAAAAATATCATTTAGTAAAATATTTAGATATTAGTTAAGCTTACCTGTGTCTTATCTATGTTTTCATCATCACAGTCAGTATCAACCTGCTCGTGAATCTGCACAATAACATCAAGGAAGGGAACAATTGTAGTTGTTGCTGTGGATATAGTGCTTTCTGTGGATGTAGTGGGGACAGTAGTTGATGTCGATGTTCTAGGGACAGTAGTTGGTGAGGTTGTTGTGAGAACAGTAGTTGATGAGGAGGTTGTGGGGACAGTAGATGTGGATGTTGTGGGACCTGTAGTTGGTGAGGTTGAAGCTGATGATGTTGGCATTACAGAGGTAGTTGTAGACGTCACAGGCACAATGGAGGTTGTTGAGGAAGATGATGAATCACTTGTGCTTGGCAAATACGTTGTTGATGTTGTCGATGTTTCTTCTGGAGGCTGTATTAAAAACTGTATTAGTGATAAAAACTTTTTAAGTATTAATATATATAAAACAGTAGAGATAGTTCAACATACTGTGACTTGTTTTGATATAAATACAAAGTCTAAAAACAAAAACATTGTCAAGAATATTATTTTGTAATAAAGTAAAAAAAAAAACATAAAATTAATGTTTATTAATAGTCATACAGCATACTTTTACCCTCTGAATAAAATCTTTTGATAAAATATTATAAAAATTTGAACCTTCAAAGAAATTAGCCAATCACACTAAGATTATGTAACACTTGGGGATTAAGCTTGCATAAAAGTATACAGTATTACATTTATTATTCTAAATAATAATTTTAGGAGCTGGTTTAAAAATTAGCCTGCATTTAATGAACATAAAATTGTTTCATTATCTAAAACAAGTAAAATTATAATCCCTTTACTCACACAATCTATTTTTTCTTCAATATCCGTAACGTCAGTTATGTTTACATATTTTCGTTCAAATGGTTGAACACCTGATAACATTTGAATGTGCTCAGTTAATGAAGATGTACTTGTGTTCAGATCTAAATCAGGAACACTGCAAGGAAAAATG
The DNA here is from genome assembly GCF_040412425.1 of Macrobrachium rosenbergii. NCBI lineage: Eukaryota > Metazoa > Arthropoda > Malacostraca > Decapoda > Palaemonidae > Macrobrachium > Macrobrachium rosenbergii. The sequence goes on along the minus strand of NC_089746.1, from coordinate 9,344,039 downwards.
ATAAGATTTAAATGGTGAAATTATTGTATATTTATTATATAATATATTACTGTGGATACTGTATCCGCATGCAAATTAACATTAAAACTGTGTTCAAGGCTTATTATATGTAAAAAGAGCTTACTTTGTATAATAACTGTTTTCAAGATTCTCTAACATAAATTACTACTCAGACATCTACAGCTACTAAAACTTCACATTTCAGTTAATTTAATAGATAACTTTAAAATTATTCTGACTCATTCAGAATAAGTACAGTATAGCATTTCAAATCGTTAGTGTTATCGTATAGCCTAAACGATCGGATCAAGTCTTATGCTACGACACCCAGGTTACTTCGTTCTTATGCTAGTTCAAATTGTGATTATATCAATACACTGCATTGTGTTTATGAACTAAACAAATGATATTAACTTACTATTGGTGCATTCAGTGTTCCTAGCTCGAAATACTGTAGTTAGATTGGCCTGAGCACAATCTCTATTTCACGACCCTCATCCAAAGCACACCGCAAGAAATTATCCTTACATTTAGATATGCATATCTCCTAAAGGAAGTTTCCCTAAATGCACTTTAAGATGAATAGGAATACTTCAGTGGATTTGCAGATACTGATAATTATGGCTGCATTCTTGAGTCCCCACTAGCTCGAACCACTCTGTATCACGGTTATGAAGAGACTGACTTAACGGCCATCTCTGATCAAAACCAAACCTTCGACTCACCACCGGACAAATAACCAATACCGGTAGTTAAGCACTATTACATGTATACTTACAACTGAAACAGCTAAAACAACGCCTTTCATTACTAAATACAAACACAACAAAACATAATACAGTATCCTTCTCCTACACAATACGCATTTCCACTTTATGCAAATTTAAAGAGAATGTATAAAACTAAACTACAACTTGCAGAAAAGTACAATCTCTCTTGTTGAAGTTTCAACAGAAATACTAAGGAACAACTGGTAGACCAATACTTCTTTCAATTTTTTAATTACGTAGACTGCATGAAATGTTTAATGGAAGTGTTATTCCCAAAGAAAGATACAATACAGTACAATATTTACCTCATACATATCTCAAGATTTTTCTATGGTTAAATTCTGACATTAAAAAACTTACCTTTCATTGACTCTCTGGATTATCTCAGGCCATGAGTAGTTAGTGGAACAATCTACACTTCCATTGTGGCATCCTTCATCAAGTACAACTGTATCTAGCATAATCTTTTAAAAACAAAGTAAATGGACATGTCAGTGTTAAAAGTTAAACAGATTAGGCATATTTAACATGGTTGTAATAGACATTAAAAGAAGTCTTATGGCAATTCCAATAAAAAATCCATAAAATACTGGAGGTAAAACAGCTCATAGCTTTCAAGCACTCTAAGATCACTAGGATGGGGCACATAAGGGATTTGTGCATTGCCGAATATCTCTGTGTTATGATTAAAAGTTTTTACTTGTAAATGCCTGCTCAAGAGTATTAATGCATTAAACAAACTGTGTTATTAATGTAAGAACCATGATTATTGTATCCAAAAAGCACAGCAAAGAAAGAAAAATCATTAAGAACAATCAAAATATACTCACTGCTGTTTCTTTATAAAACAAAATGCAGGGTACAGTGAATGACAGATCTCAGGTAAAGCCATAAAAGAGGGATTACCTTGAGGGTGAGATTTAAAAGGTTAAATAGATTTGGCAGTGCTGTATTCTTTTACTGGCCACATCCTAGCAATCCTAGTGTTTGAAAGACTATAGAAAATCAAAATTTCTACCTGAATGATTGGGTTGCTGGGTTTTGGAGGATATGTGAGAAGTAAAATTATCATATCTTCTTCCCCATTTTGAGATGCTGATGGAAGCACAACCATTAAACTTAATCCCATGTGGATATCAGGACTATAACTCTGAAATGATAAGCCAGAAAAAAATCATTTGAAGTGAAGTTTCAAACTTTCTATAAAGATTATAGAATATTAGAACAAGATACAATATAGTGTAACTAGAACATATAAAAACACAAATATTATATTTAATAGATCGAGGTTCCTAATATACTTTCCAGTGTGTTTTATATCAAATACTGGAATGATAACTTCAAACATTATTCAGCTCCTCATAAGGCTTCATGAAGACATTGTATACTGTGACACCAATTACTTAAATACTAAATTTTATGTAAGTAACTGATCAAGTAATTACATAGCTATAGTTTCCACTTTAACGGCAGCTTAGATTCAAAATTTTGCGGGTAGCGCATCAATATAGTTTGTCTAGGTGATCAGCTCATCCCACTAACAGAATATTGGAATGGCAAACAATTCTCATTTGTTTCCTGTCGTACGTGGTGACAACACCTGGTCTGGTGGTAGCATTTTCATTAGTTTCCGGTTATTTCCCCGGATTCCAATGGAGGATTCTTTAAATCAACCACTGGAACAAGTATATTGTAGCCTTCAAGCAGAAATCTTTCAGGATGAGTTTTTTCTTATTTTGTTTTACGTTAATTCAGTCATCATCGATCCATCGGTAAACGACGCCATTTGCATTGCTGGTTTGTTCAACGGTTAGGCTTCTGGCGGCGTCGATAATAGTTTTGCATTAAAAGTAATTCTCGGATGTTACAACATTCCATCATAAAAGTAAATTGTATGTTACGCATTTTCATTAGGCCATAACTTTGGCAATTTATGAATTGTTTTCCAGCTATAAACTACTAGCAAGCCATTAATAGTTTTGTTTTTAAAAGTAATCCTCGAGTGTTACGACACTCCAATATAAAGTAATTGGCCTAGACACTCTATTATAAAATAATTGGTGTATGTTAGGCTTTTCATTAGGCCATAACCTTTGCAATTTATGAACTGTTTCATGGCCTTAATATACTAGCAAACTGTAGATAATAGTTTTGCCTTAAAAGTAATTCTCAGATTATGGCATTCCATTATCAAGTAATCGGCGTTAATTCTCAGATTATGGCATTGCATTATCAAGTAATCGGCGTATGTTACGCCTTTTCATTAGGCATTAGCTTTTGCTATTCATGAACTGTTTACCAACCATAGGCTACTAGTGAGACACCGATAATGTTTTTGCTTTGAAGTAATTTTCAGATGTTACAACATTGCATTAGTATCTTTCATTAGGCCATAATTTTGGCAATTTATGACTTGTTTATCGGCCATATGTTTCGCGCAAACCACCGATAATTGCCTTGAAAGTAGCTCTTGGGTATTTTGCCATTTCATTAAGCCTGTAACTTTTGCAATTACGACTTATTTACCGGACCTATGCTTCCTGGAAGCCCCCAGTAAATAATTTTTTAACATAACTGTCACACCTTCCTTTGCAGAACTCAAGTGTTAAGCAGAAAGTGGTAAGGAGAGAATTGGGGGTTTTTGTTGGTGGCTACGAGTTGATGTTCTCGACAGCCGAGAACCAGCTCACGCTACGTACCTTGCTGGCACCGATCTCAGGCACCAGCTTCGCCCCCAGCACCCTCTCTCATGCACGCAGCGCCAGCACTAGCACCCTGGCGGAAATTCTCTCCTACTAGCCATCTTACCGCATGCTCCCACACCTGCCTCCCTTGCTTCTCTTTCCTTATCTTTGTTAGTTTTGTGTCTTGGTTAACAGATGTTAACCTTGTTACAGAGAAGTGTAGTGCAGTGGAGGAGGTGACTACTCATCCCCCGATGCTCCTAGACAGGTCCCTGTCAAACTCCCCTGCAAACCTGGGAGGAGGCAAACTGGAAGTCCAAGGGAGGTCGGGGGGTTAACACAGGTTGTTGCCCCTCAGTCCAGCCTGTTGTGGTCCCAGGTATTGGGAGACAGCCCCTGGAAAGGCATCTTGTTGGATGTGTAGTAGAGGTAACTATCCAGCCCTATCAGATTGTATAAACCCAGTCCCTCTCAAACTCCCCTGCAAACCTGGGAGAAGGCATACTGTCGGTCCATGTGAGTCCAGAAGGGTTTTGCCCTGGATAGTTACCCCTCAGTCGAGCCTGTTGTCCGCAGGTCTTGATGGACAGCCATTGAAAAGGCGTCAATGAAGATATGCTTACCTTGGCGTAGTGGCACTGATGACGTTTTTTTGGTTTACAGATCCCAGTGAACAAGATTAGGATTCCAGTAGTTAAGGATCAAAGTGTAGACTAGTGACACCAATGGCATTTTTTCGGATTTATCTCAGCCATTGTAAAACTATACTTCCCAGTCTTGGTGCGTCAGTGGTTGTCGTCATTGCTCCCCGAACCCAGACAGAGTCAGAGAGCGCCCAAGTTCAGAGTGTCCAAGTTCCAAGCTACCTAGTTACGAACTCCCGAGTTCCAAGTTCCGAGTTCCAAGCTTCCAACTTCCAAGTGCCCAAATTCCAAGCTCCCAACTTCTGAGCACCCAAATTCTGAGCTCCCAAGTTCCGAGTTCTGAGCTCCTGAGTTCTGAGCTCCCAAGTTCCTAGCGCCCAAGTCCCGAGCTCCCGAGTTCCAACTCACAACTTCCGAGAGCCCAGTTTCGAGCGTCCATATGTGTGTGAGTGCCCAGTGTCTGAGCTCACATTTGCGTGTCCACCTGTGTCCTATGTCCGTTTCGAACCAGCTATCAGTTATCTGACACCACACTCGGGACTACGGACGCTACCTCTTCACTCTTCTAAGTCGATTTCGTCCACTCCTTTGCTTCGTTGGAGACCATTCAGCACCAACTTAGTAATTTGTTGGGCCTGTTGCACCGTCCACTGAAAGTCTAGTGTCCAAGTGTCCAGTGTCAGAGGCTCGGCGCCATGGATTGTTTCCATGCCCTGTCATGTATGGACTTGGAAGTTTTTTTTTTCCGCTCTTGTTTTGTATTCTCTAGAAGGAGATCTCTGGTGCTCTCTTCAACTGTGAGGTTCACACAGTTGCAACGAGCTATCGCTCCCAAATGATGCTGTTCTGACGCCAGTTTCGGAGCACTCAACATTTTTTCTAGAACTCCACTCCTGACGATGAGCTGCATGACCACAGTTCTTCATTTCTCTCTCTTAGACGGTAGATGAAGGTCAAGAGGGAGACGATCCAGATAGTTCTTTCACCCATTCTCCTGGGTGATTGGATAGAAGCTTGGATATACAGGGAGCACTCTTCCAGATCCTAGTCCAAACCGCAGAGAGTTTTTTAGTTCCGCCTTTCGGGACGGGGCTTCCCAATCGGGAGTCTTTGCTTTGACCTCCCGATTACTAGCTCTTCCTGCATTTGACTTCACCTTTTGTTTGGGCATTACTTCAGTCTTAACATGTCAACTGACTTCATTATCTTAAAAAAAAAAAATGGCTCAGAGGCTCTTGACAGTAACTTCACCGGGACAGAAGAACACAGTTGGACACCTCCCGTGTTGCTTCTTGACCCAGGTTTCTTTACAGTAGTCGGTTTTCCAGTGGTGGCTGTCTGAACATGACTTGTGCAAGGGAATTCATTCTTCTGCTGAGCTTAGTTCTAGTCTTTTTCTCGACACCTCAGATCTAGGTCAAAGGAGCCCATTTGAAGAACCGAGAAGATGTCAGGACTTGGTCCCCAAGAAGAACGGAACCTCACTTATACTTTGGAGAGCTAAAGTGTCTCTCTTATGGCCCTAGTACTGCTCAACCCTAGCTTTATGGTAGTGTGTTTGGATTAGACCTCAGTCCTAACACATCTACTTAAGCAGGGAAGCTGGATCCAGCATTTCCTCTTGACCAAACAGCAGAGTTCTTCCTCTGTTGACAGATCAATCAAGTCTTCTAGTCATCTGATTTATTCAGGGGCTAAGCGTCGAAGGATGTACTAGGCCATCAGAAGCTTGTCCTACACATCATGGCCTTTCAATACCCTGAGTTGTCAGAATCTCTTTATTGTATGAAGCAAGCCAACCTTGGACCTGTTTGCCTCTTCGAGGATCCTTCTACGTGGTCGAGGAAGTGCTGAACAGTCTCAGGCTCAGTTTCCAGTTACTGGTGGACTCTTCAAGATCTTTCCCCATAACTGTGTCTTCTCAGACAACCTAGCTTCAGAGATACAACCACGGGGGTCCGCTCTTGCCCAGACAGGCGCCGGACTGTCATAGGATTGTCTTTCAAAGTCTTCAAGACATGTTGCAGAGGCTATTATAGACTCTTTGTCTCTTCTTTTTAGACACCTCTAACCCTGCTGCAGATTGCCTCTTTGTTTCTGAGAAGATCTAGGTTCTGTCGCTTTCCTTGAAGAGGTACCAATCCATGCTTATCCCTGGTTAAGCACAAAGACCTGGATCTTTCATCATCTTCTCAAAGACCTCGCAAGCCTTTTTCACACCCAGCTAGGAAGCAAGAGATGTGTTATCTCATTTTTTCCTTTGATTTTGGCCAAGAACGAGGATCCATCCGAGACCTTGATCCGTTCTTTCTCCCTCAGAGCTTAACAGACATCGTTGGCTTCCAGGAGCTCCGGCCAGCTCCCAAATTCCTAACTCACCTGGTGTCCAGCTCGCCTAACACCAGCTACAATCTGGCACCAGCGCATGCTCCAAGCAACCAGGAGCGCTCACCAACTCTTGAGGAAAAAGAGTGAACTCTGTCCAATTGGAGTTTTTTAGGTATTTACCTGAACAGGACTTGATAATCTTGAGGGCTTTCTTGTCCTTTGATGTTTGGTCAAGAACCCCTCTCCCTTGGATTAAGATCGCATTGTCCTTCATCCTTAAGGGAATTTCTGAAACACTCAGATTCAGAAGAACAACTTTGCCTTCATTTAGTGAAAGCTAAGGTTATCTGAGCAGTAGCTTTCAGGCATATATGTCCCTTACTTCCATTTGGCATCAGCCTACTGGAAGTATATAGTCCTTCATGTCTCAATATCTTGAGAAGTGAAACCTGAGCTTCTAGCTCTGCTGGCACCCAGCTCTTTGGGCGCCAGCTACAGTCTGTCGCCAGCTTTAGAGCTTCCAGAGCCTCGAGCTGCTAGCTTGCCTGGTAGCCAACTCACCTGGTGCCAGCTACAAGTCTGGCCCCAGCTATAAAACCCCCAGTGCCCAGAGCTTCGGGCTCCCCTGGTGCTCAGCTTGCCTGGCACCAGCTACAGTCTGGCACCAACTTTAGAGCTTAAGGCTTTCGTGATCTCCCAGCAGCTCGGCTGGCACCCAGCTCACTTGGCGCCAGCTACAGTCCGGCACCAGTGATATTTATACCAATACACAAGCTTCCACAGCTCGCCTGGCGCCAACTCCAGACTGGCGCCAGCTAAGTAGCATATAAATTCTGCAGTACCACAGGATAGTGATTGGTATGTTATGGCAGGAGGAAGTATAAGATTTTCTCCTAATATCTCTTCACCTTCTGATGAGGTACGGAATTTTTTAGGAGCCAGAAGGTATAAAGTACCTGGAGCACCCACCACTCTCAGTGGATGGGTTGTGGTGTTATTTCAGTGTCGGTGACAGTGTATCTGGTTGTTTTTACATTGATACTGTGCCCAGGGCAAGGGCACCCTAAGTTTTGCTAGCTATTGGATAACTCCTTAGCTGCATAACTTCCACTGATGCTTTGGTAGCCATCGGAGTACTCCTTCACTACAAAGCCCCCACTTAAGTAGAGGCGACCCTTGGCTCTACTGCCACGCCACTACAGGTTAAGTTGAGCTACAACCAGTTGCAGTTTTACACTGCAGGCTCTTTTAACTAATAAGGAACAACAAGCATTGTATTCAATGCTAGCAACTTTTCTGTTTCATATTCATTACATGACTTAATGTTTTTGGAGTAGAATACTACAGGTAGTGCTCGAGTTACAATAACTCGAGTTTACGATGGGGTTAGCAATTAATACCAATACGACAATATTTAGAAAATATTTTTAAATTTTGACAGCCTTGACTGTTTTGGCTGGCGGGTTGCGCAGGCAACAGCGCATACAATCATGCAGCAAGAGAGACCAACTTCTTTTTCTCCATCTCTTTATTCCATCGTCTAGTTAAAAAGTAAGAGAATGATAAAAGTATTGTTAGTAACCTTATAATTTTGCGAAAAAATTCGTGCAACAGCTATAAACAACCGAACGAGAAACTTGTTTTGCTAATAACCGAATTGGATAACAACTGTTTTGCTTGTATTTCAACCATCGCACGGTTAAACAATTACCATAGTTATGTTAAAAATGACATTTACTACAATAGGACTGATATATTTTTACATTATACAATTATACGCTTTGGAGAAAAGCTTGGCAAGGAAATATACTGCTACAGTAAATTTAAGCTGTAGCTGAAGCTGAGAAAACAATGTTCAAGCTGCTAATGACTAAATTTTTGGGCTCGGGCTGTGTCGTCCTGATGAAAGTGTTTCTTGGCTTTGGTCGCTTGGCACCTTGCCCCCTGCTTCAGTGCCTTCTTACTGAAGTAGGGAGGTTTATCATGCATTGGCAACATGGATAAAATCCGACCATAAATAAAATTGGAGAGAAAGTATTTTAATCAAAACTACTGGGCATGAAAGAACACATATTACTGCTGTCTTCACACCGATAAAAGATAAATACGTAAAGCTCGTAGTATGACAATGAAATCAAGAGAAAATAGCGAACGGAATCTTAATTTTTTTTACACAAAACAAACATGCCCCCAAACCGCCAGCCGCCAATGTCATCTATTGACGAAAAAAATTGCTAAATTAATTTCACGAGACATATTTAAGTTTTATTTCAACTTAAAAAATAAAGTATCTAGAGATTCATTTATGCTAACTAGAAACAAGAAAAGTGCTCTGAACTGAGTTAACTGCGGCGAAATAAACACCATGTGATCGATTCCCAAAACAAAACATTTGATCGCTATGATTGCAATCTATAATGCAAAAGCAATATGAGAACATATACAACTGGATACAGTGTAGTAAAGCATAACTTTTTAAAAGATCCATGAAAAAGATGCACATTCGTTATTTTGATGTTTGTATAATATGGTGTTAATATGTGAAAATAGAGTACAGCATAATGTAGGCTAGGCTACCATATGTGATATACCAAAGTGTAGGCTAAGCCTTGTTTGTTATTCAGTTTCTCTTTATACTGAATTATCGTAAGTCAATCTGCATTGAACCTGCACAGTTAGCTGACACTAATAATTACTATACTGTATATGTATAGAGTATACTGTGTAGTGTAGGCTAGGCTACCATACATGTATAGATGGTACTGATTACCCTAGTGTAGGCTAGGCCATATTTGAGATACGATTTTTTCAACAAACAATGGGTTTTTTGGAACCTAACCACATCGTGGGCAATACCTATATGTCCGTGTATCCTACCTCCTGTCAATGTGGGATTCAGCTATGTAATTACCTGGTAAGTTACTTATATAAAAATGACATTTTTATAAAAAAAAATAAAGTTTTATATTTACTTACCAAGTAAATACAGAATCGCAGCCCACCCTCCTCCCCTCTGATGGATATAAAGCATAAAACTAATGAGAGTTGTCTGCTAGGTCGTTCCAATATTCTGTTAGTGGGACGGGCTGATCACCTGCACAAACTATATTGAAGCGTTACCCATGAAATTTTGAATCTAAGCTGCCGTTAAAGTGGAAACTATAGCTATGTAATTACTTGGTAAGTATATCTAAAACTTTATTTTGTTGTAAAAATGTCATTTTTCTCAGTTATTTTACAAAAATTAAGAAAACATTACCTTACTTGGGGCTACTTCAAATGTGCCAGAATTACTTGTATAGTACCAAAATGAATCACCATTCAAGGCAGAAATATTTTGGGTAATTATAGTTTCAGCCACCGCAAATCCATTCTCACTCTCTTGTAACCTGTACAGTAACAAACATAAATTATCTTCAACATACTACTGCAATAAATAACTATGTACTGATATATACAATAAGTTGTTCAAAATTTAAATTTGCAATAGTAATGCATTTGAGATTTCAGGTCAACAAACATAATTCAATTACTGTATAACAGAAGAGCCAAGTTATTATAGGCTTGATCAATCTCAATTTTACAACAAAAGACCAGAATCTGAGATCTACTCCACCTATTTAAAACCCTGCTGAGATCATCCTCATAGAAAGTATTGTCAAGAACAACCTCCTATAAAAGAAGTTAAAAAAACCAGTCAGAATATCTGAATACACAGAGGAAACAAAAAAAAATTGCATAAGAGTATATTATTGGACTATGTGAATACAATTTGAAAGACCTTTAACATTTCATTCAGGTACTGAAAGGTATTTTAAGTCTATACAGCAGTTAAAATATTTAGCTACCAGCAGGTGAACATAGCAGAGGCCTCTCTTTTCTATTCTTACACATCTCTACATATACCTGCCCATTGTTTGCATGCACTGATGAATCCCATTTGCATTTTATTTCAAATATTTTATTTTTTGTTTCTCTTGGTATATTTTTTTCTAAGATTTGCATGGGATACCTTTACCATATATGTTACATCCATTTCAATTAGTAATAGAGCAAAATGGTACTCACAAAAGAATTTTTCCTCAACCATTTATCTGCATTTACTAGGGGACTTTGGTTCATTTGTACATGGGCACTGAAATGAAGCTATCTGCTTTTTAAGTAATGGTTCAGACTTTCTCTCTGATAAAATAGAATTTCATAACATATTTAGATATTAGTTAAGCTTACCTGTGTCTTATTCATGCTTTCATCATCACAGTCAGCACCAACTTGCTCATGAATCTGCAGAATAACATCAAAATCAACATTTCCATCTGGGAATGGAACAATGGTGGTAGTTGTTGGTGTGTGCGTTTCAGTAGATGTAGTGCTTTCTGTGGATGTAGCGGGGACAGTAGTTGATGTAGATGTTGTGGGGACAGTACTTGATGAGGACGCTGTGGGGACAGTAGTTGATGAGGATGTTGTGGGGACAGTAAACGTGGATGTTGAGGGAACTGTAGTTGTTGGTGTTGTAAGGACAGAGGTTGATGATGCTGACATTACAGAGGTAGTTGCAGATGTCTCAGGCACAGAAGTTGTTGAAGAAGATGACGAATCACTTGAGCTTGGCAAATAAGTTGTTGACATTGTCGATATTTTTGCTGTTGTCTCTTCATCTTCATCCTGGATAAAAAATTGATCAGAAATAACACTTAATTACAGCAATATTATATAGAACACTCAATATATTTTATATAACTGGATTAAACTGTGCATATCACCAAACAAAAAATAAAAATTCAAAGGCCTCAGTCCAATCAAAAATACAGCAAACTGGAAACTTTGTCTCTGACAAAATAAAACAGTGAAAACTATCTTTTTCACAGTAAAGAAAAGTCAGGCAACAAATCTTTGAAACCCCTCTAAGAGACCAATCTCTTATCCTGCTGGGAACAAAGGTCAATTACCTGTGGAATAGTGGCACTGATCTAAACAAACCCCCTTTCACTAAGTATACCAGCCCCAGAAAGGGTTCTATTTTGTCTTTAAGCTTGAGGGTAAGTCTCCTACTTTGAAAGGAGATAGCATCTGCTGGTTTAAAAAAAAAAAAAGACTCAGATGGATAGCCTGATGAAACTATAACACATTTCTCAGTTTCATGAGGAAATTTAAAAAACCCAAGTTTTATCATGAAACAATGTACACAAAATGCCTGTATACCTGTATTTTAGATAAATGCAGCAGTAGATTTCTAAAGAAAGAGATAAAAAGACTGCTTTCGAAGTACTATAAAATTAGGTCATTTACTGACATTAAAGAGCAATTCCTGGGTTCACTATGTCTGTCATTACTTGTTCCATGTATGGTTGAGTACATGAGATCCAAAAATAAAAATCTCAAGTTGTAGTCAGACGAACAAAAAGCCGTCAATTCTAAGAATGGACAGCAGGTGGTAAGACCTACTGTATTTATTTAGCAATCCATGTTCACTGCTTACAAAAATGTAACATTCTTTTGTTTAAAGGATTTTAAAATCCCTGTTAATGCAAATTCTGTTGAAGATTAACAGGGCTACATCAACTTTTATCTGACTTAAGAAACATATTTTGAATATTTATATTTTTACACTTTTTAACTGTTAAGGTTTCTCAATATATTTTAATGTGTTTAGATTATGTTAATATTACTGTTTAATATGTAAATGTTATGGTTTTATATGTAATCTTACAACTTTTTTTTTTAATAGTTTGACAATAAATCCACTTCAACAAAAAAATGATTTGAAATGTTACTGCAATTAAAATGTATATAAATTTGTCAAATGATTATTATAGAGTAGTTTAACTAGACCACCAAGTCACACTTGCAGACTTAAAAAGTCGTCAAAAAATTGGCCTTTAGAAGAGAGGCGAAAATTTGACACGGTAAAGTTAAAGCTGGGCAAGTAGATCAGGAAAGACCAAAGAAAACAGACAAAATATAAAACAAAGATGGAACTGAAAGTACATTTTAGTGTCTTTTACAGACATTTACTTCAAGGTTACACTTACACAGGGTTCCTCTATATCTTCAACAAATGTTTCCTTGGAATATTTTCTTTCATAAGGATGAATTTCTGATAACATTCTTAAATGCTCAGTGAGTGGCAAGCTGTTGTCCTCTAACTCCAAGGTTGGTGTGCTGACAAAGAAAGATATCAAAAGCCTAGGTTATATAGGCACATTAAACCTTCAGCATAAAGAATTAAAACTGAAATATTCACTTTACAGAGAAAGCAACCAACAGCTATTGTATTACTTAAAAGCTACATTCTTCCCCCTCTAGATATAAATGAATACTCAGTTCTTTCTAATTCTGCTAATGTGAAGCCTTTGTTCTGTTATGAAGTAAGGAAATATATATGCAAGAGTATAAAGATAAGGGCATCATAATTTCAGGGTAATTTACTGAATAATGAAACATCTATATAAAAAAAATTACTAAAACTCCACTGCTATGTAAGTTTATGGAAATTCACCATCCATAAGTACAATTGGCCATGTAAATGCTACATGATAATAAAATTTTGAGTCTATCATCTGAAAAATTTTGGCAAGAATCACTGTTACTTGCAACAAAATATACATACTCCAGAGGAGCAGAGGAGTTCAGAATAAATACAGGTATCTAGAAAGGAGTAACAAAAACTTACTGTTCTGCAAATAACTGGAAAATATCAGGCCAATCATAAGTTGAATTATTTGCTTGAGTATCATTACTGCCATTGCATCCTTCACAAACAACAATTGTATCCTGCATAATCTGTTAAAATGTTAAGAAAATTAAGAGTTGGCAATGGTACTTCAGTTAAAAATCTATGTTATAAACACATTTATCTATATTTCATAAGTTTACATTAACAGCACCATAAGGCAACCATTCAACATTTGTATTTGTAAATCTTAAAAACACAATAACCCCAGTGCTATTTGCATAAATAAAGAAATTTTATAACCTGTATTACTGGCTGTGCTTCTTTTTCAGGGAAGGACCTGATCATCAACAAAGGACCAATTTGACTGTTTTCTTCTAAACCGAACTCAAATAATGGAAAGACAACTAAGACACTTGTAGCTATGTGGACATCATCTTGAAATGTCTGTAAATAAAGCAAGGCACATATTAGGCTCTTCATTTTTAATAAGAATGTATATGCAACTTAATCTACAGCGTTTTGTTGTATTACCAGAAAAGATCTTCAATTACGAGATTTCTGATCTAAATATATTTCCTCTGTCATAATAAACCTTTACCAAGGTAACTGCAACACAACTTTACTTACTTATAATAATAAACATAATGTCTTATGGACTTTAAAAGAACGCCACCTTTTGTTAAAGCTTATTACAAAAAAAAAAATGTTTTGCATCACTCTGAAAACATAAAAATATAAATTTCAGTTACTATCTAAAGTTCAGAAAATATGATATATAACAGTAATCAAAGAAAGTAAAAATCAATTGCCTTACCTCATTCTCAACTGCAACAAAGTTGTCCTTATTCAGAAAGTACCAAACTGGGTTAGTGTCTACAGAAGAGTTCTGTGTGATTAAAGCTTCCACAACCGTAAAACCTTTCTCACTCTCATGGAGCCTGAAAATGAACATCAAATGCATCAATATTACTTCGGCATTTTTACATCGATAAAAAATCCAAAACTCAATTAGGTAAAAATTAGCAAGCATGTAAAATGCAATGCTGATCACAATTCTAAACTGGGGATAATTCATGTTTGTAAACCCCAAATATTCCTGAAGTTTATGAATGATTACTCAGTTCAAACCATGATAGTTAATTCAAGAGAAACAAATTCCTTTTGAAGTTTAGACCAGTTGCCCTTAACACTATTTATCTGGCAAAAATGTCTCTCAATTATTCGTTCAATTATGAAATGCACGAATCACACTCAGACCTAAAAAGATAACCAGAAAGTACCACCAAAATCAAAATAACTGCTGAGTTTCAGGAAGTATCAAGTGGATTCATTACAGTAACTGATCTATTGTAACTCCTTATCACTACCACTGAGGAAGTTCAAGACCAAAACATGGCACTCAATAATGCAAGAGAGGTAAACCTCAAACCCTGTTGATAGCATATGAAGAGTTACCTCACGGATTCATACTGATGATACACTTAATGCCCTAACCAACAAGATAAGGGCAGCTGCCACTTCTACCTAATGGAGACCGTATGGAATCATTCAATAAAATACACAAGATATAATACTTACACTCTGTTTCATCGGAAGCCCTGATCTGAATATCTTAAATTGAGACACTGACCAATAAGGACAACCTTGATGTAAACAACTGATCAGTCCCTCTGAGCTCCACTAGTTTTAGAAAATTTTTTATGACCCACAAAGGTGAAAAAGAAGTAAATAATTTCCCAAGGCTTCCAATTAGGGATGATAATATCCACTGTTAATCTCTAAGTATTGCCAGAAAAAAGAAAAACTAGTACTGTAGCATCTTTTTAGCATTAAGAAATCCATAAGCATTGCCAAAGTGAAGAGGTTCAACATTCTTTTCAGCGATGGACAAAGGATGGAAATAAATCAGTTCCTTGTGTAAATTAGTCGAGAAAACTCTCAGAAGATGAAAAGGCTATTTTTTGCCAAATGCAACTGCATCCACACTTCAATGCCTTGGAACTGACATCAGCACTAATAGGACTGCTATGTTTTTACCTCCCCCAAAAATGATTTTCATAGACTCTCCAACCTGTTTCATTGGTTTTCTCAAGTAATTTCAGCAAAATGTCTAGGATGAATGTTGCTACAGCAACTTCTTTCTTTTTCAGTTTAAAATTCTGAAAGACTTTTGCCCTCTCTTGTAGCAAGTCTAGTAAAAAGTCTGGGAAACAAAGTCAAATCTACTCTATGAAGTCCACATCTTTATGGTGTCCTCTTCAAAATCCTGAATCCCACATTCATATTTGATTAAGGTTATAAGGAAAATAAAGATTTTAGTTTATTAATTGTAAGTTGTATGTGAAACATTTTCTTATTAGCCATAACTTAGTCTTCCTAGATATAATATACTATCTCCCATAAGATCTAACCTACTACCATACTACCCTCACAATCTTTCTACGTTCCATATCTCACCTGTGAAGAGCTCCTTTCATGTGTTCCTTTTGAAATTCATTGGCAATATGCACTTCCTGAAACAAAAATTAATTAAATTGAAGTGCAGTCACTTTTATAAAGCTAGTTATTACGTATAAATTCCATCAATTTACATGAGGAAATTTATGAAACACTCCATCTATAGCTACTATAATGAGTGGCTACTGCTGGACATGATCATTATTATTCTGATTTTTCTCACTGATAAAACTTCAAAAAATATTTTGGCATCTCATGATAAGGTACACTATTTGTAAGAAAGAATATCATCCGGGATGATGATTACTCAGTACTGTACAAGAACATATCAATAACTATATAAGAAACTATAACTAGGCCATAGAAGTATTAGGATCCTAAGAATTACTGCTGATATACACACAATCTCTTGCCAATCCTTTAGCTTTCCTTTATTTATAGTCAACATTCTATTGGGCATATTTATACTTTTCTTGCAAAAGTAGTGCACACATTTTTCTGATTTCGGTCTACTCGATCATTTACTACAACCAGTGTTCCATTTGTCCTACAGATCTTTACATTCTGGCACCTGGTGAGCTTATTTACATTTTTCTGATTGTTAGGAGTCTATGCAGCCCTACATTCTACTGTAATATACTTTTCATGATTAGGTAAACACTTGTTCATAACAAATTCCACCCTCCCTTCATTAACTCCAGCATCTATATTTAGCATTTGTCTTTTTCTGACAATTCAGAGTCAATAGTTCATCATCACAGGGTGTGTTGACTATTTGAAAAAAGGAAGAGCAAAAGAATCTTTTGATGATGAGGAATAAGCTTCTGGTTTTCTTGGCTATTCCACATTCATGTCAGTGAAGTTTCATTCCTCAGGACAGGAACCTCCTTTTCTATCCCCCACCGTAGGTGAGCCCTTTATATCACACTATGGAGACTCATTCAACCTACTTCTTCTCTGAAAGCAACCAAATACATATTCCAACTATTCCAGAAACTTTCTCTTTAAAATGTATAATTTTTCATGTTATATATAAACACACAAATGAAAGTAAAAATATGACATATTCAAAGACTTGCATTTAGTCTCTGAATGTCAACAATGTTGGAAAGCTTCTATTCACCAAGCCAGAAAAGTCCAGGAGAGAGGGATAATATGAGCTATTACTTCAAAGTGTCATGCACGTACACACACACACACACTATTGTACTTCAATACCACAGGGTGGTTGTATAAGGGCATAAGTGGAAAACAGCAAATGTACCTAATAAGAACCATTAAGCTATGAGATGAAATTCACACAATTTCAATTCACAGATAAACATCAATGAAGCATCAATTATTGTCTTAATTTGGGCACTGGGCAAAACAATGTTGAGTTGGGTGAAATTTGTTAAAGGTAAACAATGTTCTCTCAGGAATAAAATCAGAGAGAGATGATTTAAACAATGTTCTCTCAGGAATAAAATCAGAGATGATTTACCAAAGCGTAGAGAGTTGGGTGAAATTTGTTAAAGGTAAACTTCATATCAAACAAGATTGAGTGCAGAAATGACAGGATAATTCACAATGTAACATCAATATTACTGTACTGGAATGATGTACTATATGCAGACAGGTAGCAAATGACCTAATTCCATATGAATTTCCTGGACAAGACTTTAACAACCAGCCACGTAAAAATAAGTCTAATCCTTCGGGCCAGCCCTAGGAGAGCTGTTAACCAGCTCAGTGGTCTGGTTAAACTAAGATATACTTAACTTATGAAGGGTACATGGAATGCCAACTGAACTAACCACTCCTTCTTTCTCTATAAATACTGTATTTTTTTTTTTTTCTAGTGTGCTCTTTATTTCAAAGTTTAGCATTGTCAGGGCAATACTATAATCTCTTGCTTCATGCATCTGGTACACAACACTTTTATAGAAGAAATGAATACTTTACTATTCATTATTAGGTCTTATTATGAGTCAAACAGCTTTCTACTTTTCCAATACAAACTAGAACAGTGAAGATGTTACCTGTGTCAAATTATCCACTGTTGAATTGCAGTCTTCATCAGCTAACTGCATAATTTCCACGACTACATCAGTGCACCTAGGGTCATCTGGTGAGGTGCATTCAAACGGCAATGCTGGCACTGGTTCAGTTGCTGTAGTCACTGTAGAAGTCTCCATTGTTGAAGAGGAACCTAATTTTGCAAATTAAAAGAACATTTTGATACCCACTGTTGAAGTTCATGCAGATAAAGTCCCTGTCATGGATCCTTAACATGGCATTGAAGTTTGTGTTGTCAATCTTAATTTTCTAGTATGGAGGTAAAGGTGATGTAGCTTACACTGTAGTCACTGAGGCTGATGGTAAAACTGCCGTAGCTGTTGAACTTCCTAAGAAAATGCTCATGTTGATACATCTCATGTTGTAATGACAAGATACACAATTTACAATGATATCACCTCTTCTGCAGCCTCTAACATTAATGTTAAAACTGATGCAGTGGCTGTTTTTGGTTGTTCCTGATGGCATTGGAGTCCAGCAAATTTATAGTGGTAGTGTGAAATGAATTGGAACTCTGTGAAGCTTGTTTTATTATTCTGATCACTGCAGATATTGATGAATTTTGTGTACTTTTTGCCGGTCACTTTGCTGGGAAATAGATCTACTCTAATTTCAAGCACAATGCTGAAGCTGGTGATTTCTTGTTAAGTCTCAAAGAGTGCAGCTCAAGCTTATAAAAGTTTGTGTTGAAATCTTTATTGCTGACATTGTTACTGTTGTATTCCCTTCAAGATTTTAAGTGAATGATCCCACTCTTGATTTTAAGTGAATGATCCTACGTACTCTTACTTAACTTATTTATAGTCATTTCATTCTAAGATGTGGTTTTTTTCAACAGCACTAATTAATTAAAACATAAATAAGAAATACACAAGTACAAACAGATTTTTCAAATCAGTTAGCAAGAAAATGTACTTAAAACATCAGATATATATGAAGTATCCAAAGCATCAAGTATACAAGTATACCTAATTTTAAACTGCAGAATTACAATAAAAATTTAGCCACTGGAATTACTTACTTTTTAACTGAAGATAAAGATGACAACTTTAATGTGGCATCAAAGGCCAGAAAGACCAATCCACTCAGTCTACGATTGTTTTCTTTTTATGTTAGCTGTAGAAAATTTTCAATTGCTTATCTTTCTAGTAGGTCAGTCTCAATGGATAGATCATTTAGACCATCCTGAGACTATCTTTGGTTGGCCTTTAAAGGTTCAGGGAAAATTAGTAATTTCTTTGTATACTGAAACATACAAAGAATATTAATTTGTAAATACAGTATGCAGGAAAAGCAGGCATGCAAACAGAGGATTTCGACTGCAACATACAGAAAAAATTATTATTGCATATCAAGAAAACATTGTCGTGTAGATGTAATAATACTATACATACTTACATCATAAGTGTCTTTTCATGTTTTGGAGAAAATAAGAGACATTTGGATGTAGAAATTCTGAGGCAATAAATTTTCTTAAATGAAATTTCATGTACGATGCAATGATTACACCTACTTGATCAGTAAGACAAATTCACTGAGTCACTTATCTAACAGAGTTTCTACATTCCATCTTACATTGCCAAAAACTGGACACTATAGCTTCTACAGGATTCTTTATATAAGAATTCAATTTTGCCCCCATGCAAGAAAGTCATCTTCACCCCAAGCTAAAGGTGTTCTGAGAGAGAATGTAAATGATTGTCAGGTTCAAAGACACTTACACCCAGAAGAGAAGATGCAGCAGAGTATAAGAGAATGAAGCACTGAATGACAGACTTTAATGCTCTCACTGAATTACCAATGAAAGCATCCTTATCCTTTCACTGCCATTATTTTGGTATAGAAAAAAGAATTTCCTAATACTGTATGTACTTATTCACTGAGCATGGAAATGCTTCGAAATAGAAATTCTTTAATTTTTATTCAGGGTTATTCCCCAAGAAACTCAAGCTGTAAACACAAGTTAATGTGGAAATGAATAAAACTATGGATAAAGTCAGTTAAGTAAGGTGCTGTCCTACAGAGTATCAGTTTTGCATCCATTTTTCCCTACTGGGGACAAAAGCTATGGGAACAATGGGTGCATTTCAACTATGTATCCAGGTCAACTCTTATGAAGGTCAGTTCATACCCAGGGCATTGTAAATTAGCATGGCAGCAAATATGGAACTGGGCTTTCAAAGCAAAAACTATCCAATATAAAAGTTTATCATGAAACATTTTGTATGAATAAATGGTAAGCAATCCAACACCATGTAGCATGCAATAAACAGGTAATTACAAAGCCAACATGCAATTTGCTAAAAGAAGAAAAAAAGGCATATTGGCCCCATACATCAATGAACACCAATGCAAAACAACCCCACACACCTAAATGTCATGCATAAATCAAGCCAACACCAAGAAAGTAAGAACCTTGATAAAAATGTGAACAAGGTATTCTTATTTTATTTTCTGGATTAAGTCTGAATAGGTAATGCTAGAGTAAAAGGTGTAATAATTTCCAATAAAAAAAATGGGGTCTGCAATTTTGACAAGGAATTCATTAGAAATCCCCTCTCAAAATGCAACACCATAATTTTCATGAATGCTAACATTCAAGGTTCTTACTATTTTGCATGAATTATACAAATAATATGATCACTCATGGCAATGAGGCCACTAGGATTTATTTTCTCGATATGATTAGAACTTTTAACCGATTAATGAACAGACTGTGGAAATGTTGTCAATGCTTTTCGCCATATTATGGGTTGCCAGAAAAGTACCAAGTTTTGTTTTTAAGATTACAGTGAATACAGTGGTGAAGCCAGGTTTAAACATTTGCCCAACGCTAAAGTTGTGTCAACAAATTACAAATTGCAATTTCATGAAAACATGAAAGATGTCATCATCATTATAAAACAACTTTCCTCATGAAGTCAATGTGATCTATATTCAACACAAGGTTAAAGATATAAGTCAGAGTTATCATCTTCACAGTACAACTGCTAAATGGAATTTAGTAAGTAACACAATAATGGTGACATGGAAAATTCTGTCATTGTTTTCAAAGCTTTCCTCATCTAGTCATCGTGATTAGTAAGACACTTACACTAAGGTATGGCACATTCAGTCCAAACTGTGTCATTCTTACAGTTTATAGTATCTGCCATTCACCAAACAGCTGACCTTCCTATATTACAAGCCAGGAATAATGATCCCATGAATGAGTGATTTGACAATAACTACCCTCGTAGGTATAAAATTAACGTTATTATATCAATACAAATAAATACAAAATCATAAATCACTATTTTTTCTTAGTATGGGTACATTTCTACTAGGTTCAACAAAAAAGAATACATGCACTTGCCAAGTCTAGCTTACATGAGGTCACTAGCTCCATTGCCCAGAACCTAAAAGATGAACACAAGAGACTATATGCCAATTATCTAAAGCATCTAATGATTCACATAGCCAGTTACAGATGTGAATAACCCATGTATATATTGGAATTAAAGATTTTAATTACAAATTGAATTTTAAAAAGTCACATATTACTTAACTCCTCTGAAAATCACAGGTGTATGGGATGATTTTTTTTATTGGTAATATTATCAATACATTGGAATTTTTTGCTACAAAATGTATGGTGAACAATGTTCATGACTTCTACGAATGGAAAAATATCATTATACACAAATAAAAAGTATGTAGGCAGTCCCCGGGTTACGACAGGCTTGGCTTACAACGCCTTTCAAATATATTCATAAAAAATTATTTCTCGGTTTACATCGCATGTTCGGGTTTACGACACCGATGACGCAGATCCAATGGAAGAAATATGGCACCAAAAAGGGCAGAATTGTCAAAATTTGGAGGTTTTTTGATGAAAAACTCAATAAGAATGCAGTTTATGTCGTCTACAAGACACCCAAATGATTAAAAGTATGGTTTTCTTACCATTTTCGATGATATTTCGGGTTACGACGATTTTTGGCTTACGACATGGCGTCAGAACAGAACCCCTGTCGTAAACCAGGGACTGCCTGTACTACTTTTGGGACTGATGCTCCTCAAGGAGTAGGATCTAAAACGAATATTACCTGACCTGTCAACGTCTAAAGTCGTCCCTGACCTGCGCTCTGGCAGTGAACGCAGGATGAAATTTTACCTGTGTTCTGTTTTTACATAGGCATGAATGGCCTGATCATGAGAAGACCTTTGAGTCAAAGGTTTCTATTGATGGGGTTAGATATGAAATAACTTCTCTCTACTTTTAATACCTTGTAAACTTTTTGCCTGAATTTCTACCTGGCCTAGGATTTCTCTTCAGACCTTCCTACTCTCCCTATTTTAATATTTTATCCCCTTCTCATCACATTCCCCAATCATTCCAAGCTTTAAAAAATAAAAATCCCAGTCTAATATTTAGCCTCTAAACACCTCATCTCTCAGCAACTTCATTTAACACACTACGGTATCTTCTAAATATGTACAAGCCATTAATCTCGAATTCTGTAGTAATTTATCTTCAAAACTTGTGTAAAAGCCCATCACTGACATATAAAGAAGTACATGCTTTTACATACATCATAAATTTTTGCTCTGTTCACTAAGTCATACACTACAGTGTTACTAATGCTGTACCCTAATTTATTAGCAATTCTGCACTCTCTGCTTCACCAAAGCCACTGCCTCTTTCATATTACTGCTTTAGACATAGTTAGTTAATTAATAAAGACAGTTTGATCAAACCACAGAGTTAAGGCTCGAACACAGGTAGCCTAGATACAATGGCTTCTCATAAGATAGAATCCAAAGACTTGAATGTTTACCAAGTCAGATGCCAAGGCTGCTAATTCTATGTCATTTTCTATTGCAGTC
The DNA here is from genome assembly GCF_040412425.1 of Macrobrachium rosenbergii. Classification (NCBI taxonomy): domain Eukaryota; kingdom Metazoa; phylum Arthropoda; class Malacostraca; order Decapoda; family Palaemonidae; genus Macrobrachium; species Macrobrachium rosenbergii. The sequence goes on along the minus strand of NC_089746.1, from coordinate 9,321,550 downwards.
TTGATCTTAAATGACAAGATTTTTAATTTTCAAGTGGGAATCTGGGTCATACCACTTTCACTAGAGACATTTACTGATATTCCAGTAAAGACAATGGTAAACAATCTTCTTGGAACTAAAACTAAAATGTGCATTAAACTATCTCACTGAAACCAACAAGTAAAAATGATAGGCTGCCTATACAACTTTGGATGCCTTACAAGAAGTTATATGATGACCCTTCAATTCCTGCTTATGCTATTAAAACACTAAATTTTAGTTTTATAATATTCAATAGCAAACAAATTTTGTTCTTAAATGCTGTTTATTGTACAATACTACTGTATATTTAAATAAAACTGAAATTAAGTTACTAGTAGTCCTCACATTAATTTTATCCTTAAGAAGAATTTAGGATCATGTTCACTCATCAATTGCAATATGTAAAATTTGTTGACCATAATGGCTTCAGAAGTGTCAGCTCCACAATTTACAAAAGAGGTCCAGTTTTTACATTGAGAGCAATTACCACTAAAGAATTGCAGTGTGCAAATTTCTGTAATACTAATACATAATGACATTCAGAAAGAATTCTAAAAAGTTTCTGGTTTTCCTGGGTTTTCACATTAAGAAGTTCTTTTAACTATACAAAAAACACTCAAAACCAGATTCCAAAACCAATACTTCACAATTTAATTACAGCCAAATAAACATACAGGCTACTGTAAATAAAGTGGGGGTGTCCAAAGAATTAGCTAAAGTTTTCCATAAATCCCAGTGACAAAGAACATGTGAATGAAATCAACCACTGCAAAGTAACAACTTAGGCAATTAGTTGTGTACACAGTCAACTCAATTATCCTAATGTGAAAACCCTCTGCCCTCAATTACTATTACAATTTCTTTGACAGTATGAAATGGTACTTCAAAATTTGGTTCTCTGGCATTAAAAATGAATATGATATTTTGAGAGGGAAAATTTAAGACTATAATCACTTGCAATACAGTTCATAAACAGTGTTCATTAATATTTGGGTACATTGTACTGAGCGCCATTTTTAACAATGTTCTAGCTGTCAGGACTCAGGCTGTAATTGCACAGTGACAACATGACACAATCTGACCCAAATATAGTACAAGTTTTTACTAGCTCAATATGTTTTCATAAATTCCTTCACAATGTTCAAATACAAATGAAAGTTTCTCTAAGGAAATAATAAAATTTTCAAAACAAATGAAATTAAAAGCATGCATATTTAGGAAACACCTAATTTTAGAGAAATGTCAATGCTGGAGGCTTAAGCTTAATCTAGTGATACAATTCTGAATGTGGTCATAAAAGCAAAGTAAGGGGGTCTAATTGCACTCTGTATAACCTAGTTAATCACTAGTAAGAATAAGTACAATAAATTTTACAACAGAAAACTATTTGTTAATCCATGGACAAATGAGCACATTACCACAATGAAGGACCTGAAATCACCTTGTGCATTCCTGTACTAATAAAGTTTTGCTGGGAAAAATGACTATTATCTCAAATAAAGTGACTGCACGGATTAAGTATAAATACTATGCTAATTGTGTGATAACATTTTAACTGTTTATTATCTGTAAAATATTATACTTACCTTGCATGATAAGCTGTACTTAGTGACAAGCAGAACTCCACCTTGGGGGATTTGAACCACTGACCTGTGAGTTACTAGGCCAACACTGTATCCATTAAATCACATAAGGCATGGAAAGAATAGGGCCCAATATGATATTCCATTTACTGGAATCACACTGGGCCTAATGCACTCATACCTGTGGTTTTAATTCCTGCTCCACAAGTAGTGATTAAATACATAAAATCCTCTTTTCAAAGAATCCACAGATACTGGTGCTGTAGGCCAGCTATGATACCAAATGCAAGGAGTAGATATCTCATTCCACTTCTTTTACATCCTCTGTGGTGTTATGGATAGTGTTGTCCTAGTAACTTACAGGTCAGTTCATTAAAATTCCCCTTGTTACATTCAGTTGTGACAATATGGAAAGACAGTTCTGTATTGCATAGAAAACTTACTTACAGATATACAAAAATATTTTGATTATGCTCTCCTACGCAGTACCTAGAATGAAATGTTCTTACGACCAATAATTCTAAGGTGAGATAAGTGTGACACAGCATCATGAGGCTTCTAACTATGAGGTAATGCCTCAGCTCAATACCCTATATAACCTCACTCACAGAATCATTTAGTTTTACTGAATAACATAAAGCTTTGGATAAGCTGTCGTTGAGTATAAAGCCCTTAGAAAAATCCACAGCAAATTTGAAATGAATTCAGAAAGTTTCTGAGATAAAAAGAACAAAAAATACAAGATATTATCAGATTATAAAAATGCTCATGATAAGAAAGATAATGATAAGCTGCTCAAATAACAATCTGATGTTTATGGTAGGGCCACATTTTGCTTGGATCTGATATTTATACTCTGTACAGTACGTGAATATTCAAGTATGCATAAAAATGACAATGGTATCTATAGGCTATATCTCTGAAGCATGAGCTGTAACAAAATACTTATTACAGAAGCTTATTCCAGAACTAATCAAGGTGCTAAGATATAGAAATGGCTTCCTTAAAATGTGGGCTATCATGAAGTGAAGGGACTCTGCTTTCCCTGGTCCTTCCACACAGCCCCGTCAGAGACAACTGTCTATGAGATCTGATCAAGGCACCCCAGCCTGAAATAGCTCTCTAATGGGGTGAAACAGCTCTCTAACACTAAGTATCTGGGATCTAGATGTCAAAGTACCATTCTTAAGCACTCCAGGGTCATGGAGCTAAAATCAATACTCAACTGTCCTGGAATATCATCCTATAACTTCAATGGCAAATCCTCAACTATCCTATTATGAAACCAATACACTAATCCTCTGTATTTGTTTTTTGGTGGATAGGATGGTAGCCAGAGCTACTTTCCCTCTAGAAGTTATACCATATAGTTATTTTGATACACAGAACACTATGAATTCTATGCACTTCCTTTGTATAATTGTACTGTGAAGATATGTTTCTACCAGTTATATGTAAAATAATGCTTAATAATTTGGTGTCTATAAGTTAACAGTATACATTCCAATTCATGAGGAAATGAAACCAGATGAACAGTATCTAACAAGCAGTACCAAGACTATAACAATCCCCAAAAGGATGTCACCAAATACAATTCTTGGAGCTGCTGAAAATTATAGATAAAAAAAACAGCACTTCCAGTGCCACAAGAAAAAACTACAGTTAAAGAATTACAAAATGATGTATAATATCATTTAAAAAAAATGGCACTTTTAATAATAAACTGAAACAGAAATTCTGAAATTGAGTAAATTAGCAAGTATGTTGTGACTTCAAGTAAAGTTAAGCAGTATCAAGTTAATCAAGCCAATAGAAAAATAAAACTTGAGATAACTTGTAATCTAAGCTGAGAAATCTAGTTCTGGTTACTGGACCAAATTACAAGTACAAAAAATACAGATTTACCTTAAAATTAATCGTTACATTCTGAAAGAATGTAAAAGATTAAGTTACAATATTCACAGTAAACAAAGTTTACTGTCAATTAATAAATCCTTTATATGATCATATTTATTAGTTAATCAAGTATGCACACGTATATTTACAATTAACTCAGTGAACCTCTATTTTCAATGGCCGGGTTTTCATGTATGTATGATTAATCTTCGTGATAATATTTTACAACAAATAATTATCATAAGACAATCGTTACATACTTTTTCACCTACATTTCCTTAAATTAATTTTATATTTTATAATGGTTAAATCAACAAGAAAAAAATACAGGCAAGAAAGAAACGTACTTTCTGTTGTCGGCGTTGTTGTGGTTGTGGGGACCTCCTGTTAAAGAAATGATTTAATTGTAAGTAAATTCTTTGCACTACATGTTAATTTAGTAACCTTACAAGTTAAAGTGAAAAGGGAATGGAACCATAAGTCAACTCGGAGAGAGAGAGAGAGAGAGAGAGAGAGAGAGAGAGAGAGAGAGAGAGAGAGAGAGAGAGAGAGAGAGAGAGAGAGAGAGAGAGAGAGAGAGAGAGAGAGAGAGAGAGAGAGAGAGAGAGAGAGAGAGAGAGAGAGCTACAAAACAAGCATTTTTCAAATGTTGTTTCTGAATCAGACAACTCAAAGGGAAAATCTTCTCAAGTTTAGAGGTCAGTCACAGAATTCTCTGGTAGCCCCTGTGGGCAATAACACTATCATTATCCGTTCAGCAAAGGTGCTGTTGCATGTACCCACACCCAATAATACTGTAAGCTTTTGGCATCTACTTTATCACTTAAACCATCCACAACCTTCCATTATCAAAATAAGAACGTATAAGAAAATCATACATACTCATTATAATAAGATCCCATCAATTACACTTTTATGCAATACTAGAGGTTTCTTATAGTGTCCCCTTAGTAGCAGCTGTGTGGATCTGTCTTGTACACTTCATTTGTTTCCTTTGGTTTCTTTCCAGGCAGCAGCTAAACTCCTTTAATTTTACACTGCTGTAATTTCCATGTCATTGAAGAGCAAATCCTTTGCCCAAGGCATATGAGAATCTTGAAACATGAGTCAGTTGCCTTGTAAAATTATTTTACAATTATTAATAATAATAATAATAATAATAATAATAATAATAATAATAATAATAATAATAATAATAATAATAATAGGTTCTATTGAATATTATTGCTGCTTCAGCTGCATTTATTTTGTATAAGACTTTTTCTATTTTCCTTATTGCGGACTTCTCTTCAGTGGAGGTGCGTGCTAACAGCTCGCCTATATTTGTCATTTCATGGGGGAAAAGTCAAAATCTGGATTCTGCTTCTTTATATATTCTATACAGTTAGTTCTATACAATAGATGCTGCGACGTTTCAACAGACTCTTCTGTCATTCTCCAGCGGGAGCTAGTAGAGGACTGGCAGATTGCATAGGTCCTTCTGAATTTATACACTGGCTTCAGCAGGGGTCATGGATGGCAAATTCTGATTGGTTGCAGTCAGCGAACTTCAAGCCAAATTTCTGCGGTGGCTCGATCCTGACAGATCTTCGCAACCTGGGAATGTCATTCATTCCAGCGTTCCCATTGGCCTGCCATTGCGTGATGTCATGCCGGCTGACATCATCGGTAGTTTGGCTGCTATTGGGCTGAGGATGAATGATGTCATTATCTACTCTTTCTGTCGTAGTCGGGGGATTGTCTCGAAGGGCGCCTCGCTCATCAGGGGCATCTCCATTCTTAGGGTTGTCGTTTTCAGGTATTCGTTGGATTTGGTGGGTGTTCTGCATTATTCTTCTTAAATTCGTGGGTAGGAGCAATGCCTCCTGCGTCGTATTCATTGTTGGTTTTCTCTCGGCAATGAGGAGCGCCTCTAGCAGGCGCAGACGTCGAGGGTCGGCGGCTCTCCCGATTATACTTATATTTTGTATAATACTGTCGCGGAAGATGGAAATATTGTGGGTAGCACGGGCGTGGTTCATGATGGCACCCTCCTGGGCGTGGCAGGAGATCCTTTTTGACAGACGCATCGTGGTCATTCCAGTATAAGCGCCGGGGCATCCTCGGACAGGACATACAAATTGGTAGACCACGTTCTTCTGCTTGAGGGGTTCTCTTGCTGGCGGAGAGGGGTTATTCTTCATCACCAGATCATGGGTGCGGCGGTTCTTATAATAAATTACAAGATTTATTCTCTTACTGTCTTCGGTCGGAGTGACGTTTTCCATGACGATTTTCTTCATGGAGTTCTCGTCCTCACGGTACTGGGGATGCATCCGGGCCTTATAATAGATCTTGATGTCATCTTGGGGGGCAGGTTGTGTGTTCTCACCGTTGTACCATTTTTCCAGGCCAGTTCGAATTTCTTTGTTGACGAGTTTGTTGGTGAAACCATTGTTCACTAACATTTGTGCAGCACGTTCGAATTCCTTGTTGGTGTCCTGCCAGGTGGAGCAGTGGGAGAGGGCCCTTTTAATGAAGGTCCTTACTGTCATGTTCTTAAACCTAGCAGGGCACTCGCTATCCCCATTCTAGCAAAGTCCCAAATTGGTGGATTTTGTGTAGACTGATGTCTTCAAGTTCCATTCCGTCTTTGTGACCATAACGTCGAGGAAGGGGAGCCGGTCGTCTGTGCTGAACTCGACAGTGTAGTTCAGCACACTACATTGTTGGAAGGTCAGATGAAGGGCTTCAACCTCCTCCTCGTTGTCTGCTTGAACGAAGACGTCGTCGATATATCGGGCATATTTCTTCGGCCGCTGGATTCTCTCGAAGACACGTTCTTCTACGGTGCCCATGTAAAAATTTGCAAAGAGGATGCCCAATGGAGAGCCCATCGCAACGCCATCCTTCTGTCTATACATGTGCCCTCTGTGCGTAGTGAAAGGCGCCATCTTCGTACAGATCTCCAGCAGAGCCTTCAGGGAACCTTCTGGGATGTTCAGGGGGGTCATTGTCGGCTCTCTATAGACTTTGTTTAGGATAATATGGATGGTTTCATCCACAGGTACGTTGGTGAATAGACTCTCTACGTCCAGAGAAGCGTTGGTCCCTGCGCCGGGAGTCTCGGATCACTTCGAGGAATTCCGCAGAGGACTTCAGGCTATAACTGCTCGGGACGCGTGGGGTCAAGACATGATTTAGTCGTTTGGCGAGGGCGAGGTCGGGGCAGGTGTTTGGCTGATGATCGGGTGGAGGGGATTGCCAGCCTTTTGTGTCTTGACATTCCCATACAGGTAACCAAGTTCGCAGTCACCTGCGATGGGGGGAAGATGGACAGCATTGCTGGCAGCATTCACAGTGCTGATGATCTTATTAGCTTCCCTCTTGATGTCTTTGATGGGGTTCCTCGTCAGCCTCTCGAATTTCATCGTGTCCGACAGGATGGCATCCAATTTGTCGAAATACTCCTCCTTACGTATAAGGACAAAAACTGCTGTCTTGTCAGCACGACGCACTGTGATGCCTTCCTTTTCCTTCAGCTCCTTCGCAGATTTCCTCATCTCACGGTGCAGACTCCACTGTCGTAGGACACAACAGTTAGAATCTCGAGGCACCATTAGAACTTCCAACGCCTTCCAGTCCCTCCTGTTAGCAGAAGCCCTCACGGAGAGAGGGTCCTACGACAGTGGAGTGTGCACCCGTGAGATGAGGAAAGCTGCGAAGGAGCTGAAGGAAAAGGAAGGGCATCACAGTGCGTCGTGCTGACAAGACAGCAGCTTTTGTCCTTATCGCACGGAGGAGTATTTCGACAAATTGGATGCCATCCTGTCAGACACGATGAAATTCGAGAGGCTGACGAGGAACCCCATCGAAGACATCAAGAGGGAAGCTAATAAGATCATCAGCACTGTGAATGCTGCCAGCAATGCTGTCCATCTTCCCCCCATCGCAGGTGACTTGAACTTGGTTACCTGTATGGGAATGTCAAGACACAAAAGGCTGGCAATCCCTCCACCCGATCATCAGCCAAACACCTGCCCCGACCTACGCCCTCGCCAAACGACTAAATCATATCTTGACCCCCACGCCCCGAGCAGTTATAGCCTGAAGTCCTCTCATGGAATTCCTCAAGTGATCCGAGACTCCCGGCGCAGGGACCAACGCTTCTCTGGACGTAGAGAGTCTATTCACCAACGTACCTGTGGATGAAACCATCCATATTATCCTAAACAAAGTCTATAGAGAGCCGACAATGACCCCCTGAACATCCCAGAAGGTTCCCTGAAGGCTCTGCTGGAGATCTGTGCGAAGATGGCGCCTTTCACTACGCACAGAGGGCACATGTATAGACAGAAGGATGGCGTTGCGATGGGCTCTCCATTGGGCCTCCTCTTTGCAAATTTTTACATGGGCACCGTAGAAGAACGTGTCAAGAGAATCCAGCGGCCGAAGAAATATGCCCGATATATCGACGACGTCTTCGTTCAAGCAGACAACGAGGAGGAGGTTGAAGCCCTTCATCTGACCTTCCAACAATGTAGTGTGTTGAACTACACCGTCGAGTTCAGCACAGACGACCGGCTCCCCTTCCTCGACGTTATGGTCACAAAGACGGAATGGAACTTGAAGACATCAGTCTACACAAAATCCACCAATTTGGGACTTTGCTTGAATGGGGATAGCGAGTGCCCTGCTAGGTTTAAGAACACGACAGTAAGGACCTTCATTAAAAGGGCCCTCTCCCACTGCTCCACCTGGCAGGACACCAACAAGGAATTCGAACGTGCTGCACAAATGTTAGTGAACAATGGTTTCACCAACAAACTCGTCAACAAAGAAATTCGAACTGGCCTGGAAAAATGGTACAACGGTGAGAACACACAACCTGCCCCCCAAGATGACATCGAGATCTATTATAAGGCCCGGATGCATCCCCAGTACCGTGAGGACGAGAACTCCATGAAGAAAATCGTCATGGAAAACGTCACTCCGACCGAAGACAGTAAGAGAATAAATCTTGTAATTTATTATAAGAACCGCCGCACCCGTGATCTGGTGATGAAGAATAACCCTCTCCGCCAGCAAGAGAACCCTCAAGCAGAAGAACGTGGTCTACCAATTTGTATGTCCTGTCCGAGGATGCCCCGGCGCTTATACTGGAATGACCACGCGCGCCTGTCAAAAGGATCTCCTGCCACGCCCAGGAGGGTGCCATCATGAACCACGCCCGTGTTACCCACAATATTTCCATCTCCGCGACAGTATTATACAAAATATAAGTATAATCGGGAGAGCCGCCGACTCGACGCCGCGCCTGCTAGAGGCGCCCTCATTGCCGAGAGAAAACCAACAATGAATACGACGCAGGAGGCATCGCTCCTACCCACGAATTTAAGAAGAATAATGCAGAACACCCACCAAATCCAACGAATACCTGAAAACGACAACCCTAAGAATGGAGATGCCCCTGATGAGCGAGGCGCCCTTCGAGACAATCCCCCGACTACGACAGAAAGAGTAGATAATGACATCATTCATCCTCAGCCCAATACTACCGATGATGCCAGCCGGCATGACATCACGCAACGGCAGGCCAATGGGAACGCTGGAATGAATGACATTCCCAGGTTGCGAAGATCTGTCAGGATCGAGCTTCACCGCAGAAATTTGGCTTGAAGTTCGCTGACTGCAACCAATCAGAATTTGCCATCCATGACCCCCTGCTGAAGCCCGTGTATAAATTCAGAAGGACCTATGCAATCTGCCAGTCCTCTACTAGCTCCCGCTGGAGAATGACAGAAGAGTCTGTCGAAACGTCGCGGCAACAATTGTATAGAACTAACTGTATAGAATATATAAAGAAGCAGAATCCAGATTTTGACTTTTCCCCCCATGAAATGACAAATATAGGCGAGCTGTTAGCACGCACCTCCACTGAAGAGAAGTCCGCAATAAGGAAAATAGAAAAAGTCTTCTACAAAATAAATGCAGCTGAAGCAGCAATAATATTCAATAGAACCTGTTTAAAAGAGGGTCTGCTGCCAAATTATAATAATAATAATAATAATAATACTGAATTGAAAATGTCAACTTTTTCAATAGTAATTATATCTGAAAGAACATAAATAAAAATGTTAAAGATGGTAATTTTTTCTGGATTCTGCATGAAGGGAAAAATCTACTTTTATGCCACGTCTAATTGCCAAGCGCACACATCTGTACAACTTCTGCAGAGGAAAACAATAACACTACCATTAACCGTTATCAATTTATGAAATTTAGGCTGTCAAATCAAGCACTAGATCAATTTTGGCCACTCAGTGCTTAAGACAGTGAAACGATAGAGTTGGAGTGGTTCGACAACAAGACTGAAAAAGGAAGCAGGTATGGAGTTGAAGTAAAAGGCTAAAATGTAGATGCAACTAGGGGTTGAAGTGGCACTGCCAACACCCTTTAGTAATTCTAACAGTGCACCACATGAGGTGCACTGATGACACTAACCCCCCTACAAAGATTAAACATTGGAGAATAATGCAGTTGGGGTAATTAGCCCTGCAAAGAACCTTTCGTGTCACCTAACTTGTGCTAGGGTAAAATAAAATAAAGCCTTACAGGTTCAGTGATGATAGTAAACATTACTTTTATTAAAGGAAGATTCATACTGCTTGCAACTCACCACAGGCTAATCAGTTTGATTGTCACAGGTAAACCATGACTTGAAATGACAAACATCCCAACTAATAACAGCTAGGAATCTTCCATGACAAGACACCAAGGCAGGTGAGGGATACAAAACTTTTGTCCTTATTAATACTGTACAGTTAAGAGGGAAGCAGACCCTCTCAAACATGTCCTGCACGGCTGCATCATTCGAGTTAATTTTATATTGAGTCTTCTCAATTTTCTGTCTTATTCTTTTCTCTAATAAATCAATGTTCGACAATATCTGGCCAACATTCATACTTTGTTAAGAGAAAAGTGCATCAGCAACATGTGTACAGCAGTTTTTATATGTTATACAACAGAGAAGTAGTGAAATTCAACAGCAGGTTTCTGACAGATGGATTCCAGAGTCATAGTTCAGGTAATCCTTTAAGCGTTTCTCTTGTCGATGATGTTCCAACCAACCATCCCTCAGGCTGGTCAGAGTAAGTTAGCTTACACCTGAAAAATCCCTTACCCTAAGAGATTTTGTGGTATGGTGTGAGAGGGACTTGGACGCCTCGTGTGGTTCTCTGGACTCTGTCCAATGAACAAACATAATTCTTCCAGTGTGACAGACCAATCCTAGCACAGCACACAAATTGTGGGTATCTGTGCCTCCAGTTACTCAGACAAGTCAGTTATCAATTACTGTAATTTTTTTATAAAAGCCTTATTTTCTGTTACAAATGAACATTTTATTTTTTATTCCATACCCAGAGAAAACTGAAATAAGTAAATATCTGAAATCTGGTTTGGCCTTCTATGAGAAGTTTTCAATAAACTTTCTTCTTTTGGGAGACAAACTTTAGTCTTTAAATATAAAAATTATAAAACTTTGGGAATACTACAGGAAGAGAAGAAAATGAGTTAACACAAAAGGAGATTTTAAAAAGATGAAATTAAATTAAACCACTGAATATTCAGTGCAACTAATAAAATGCCACCAATTTCAATTGCAAACAAAAACCATAAAAACCATCCAATTCATCATGATTTTTCATAAGAAATGTAAGCTCTGGCCATAAAAAAGAGGGCATTTCAAAGGTACCAAAGTGACCAGAAAGAAATAATTAGTGTATAGTACTAAGAAGCAACAAATGGAGTTTTTCCAGAGTTAAGTCCCAAAAAAGTTGCAAAAAGCATCAGCAGAGGCTAAGTGCTCAAAAGTCTGGAATTTCTCTTTCTTACAGGCTATAGAATCTACAATTAATTCTGGTACCTTTGGCCAAAACTGCAATTCTCATTTAGAACACTCAGTACTCCCCAGTAGTTTATGGAAAGAAAAGGTTTTTACTTCTCATTTGTGCTAAATAAGAAAAGGTTTTCTGTTCAATACAATATATAAATAAAAAATCTAATTTGAAAACAAATATCACAATGTCTTTCTCATTCTGTGGAACAAGAAAACTAAAAACAATAATTACACAAGGCTCTTCGATATCCATTTCCAACGAATAGTTTCTAGTGTCCCTGACAAATTCAGGAACAGCAGCTAACATCTGCATGTAGTCAGTAAGAGAAGATGTGTCCAATTCCTCCTCCTGTGACCTGGAAGTAAAATGGATAAATCTAACACTGCAAAATATTCTTAACATTAAATAAATATTGCTTTGATCTGATCTTGGTTAGGGAGATTATATTACTTGTTTTTAAGTACCTGAGTAATCTTGATTTTACAATTTTTGTCATTACTATGCACAGACAGAAATACTGGACTACAATTTGTTGGTTCTTATGAACCTTTGGAACAGGTGCTTCTATCTGATGTCCTCTACAATGAAGACACCTTAACCTACAACTGGCAATTAGAAAGTCTGCCCATATGTGGTTTAGCAATACAGTAAAATGTCAGATGTGACAGGATAAGAAAGGAAGAACAGTTGGGCAGAAGGCAAAAAAGCCCATGCTAGTTTAGTTATCATTCAGAGCTAGGTTGTTGCTCCTCCAATGGCCCAGCCAACAGTAAAGGGGTAAGATTCTTGGGGGAATAAGACATAAAGCCTAATATTTATATAAATAAAACATATACTGTAATGTGATAAACATTTGAATTTAAAATAGTCGATGCATATGGAGTTATAACAATTTGATTTACAAATGACCAGCTTTCTTTACAGTAACATATGAGCAGGAAAGACACGGTCAAACCTTTTACTTTAAAGAAATCCACATCTTTTGAAATCAGACTTGAAGTATGGAAAATATTGTCAAAAGACTGTCAATTGAATTTAGAATATTTTTTGAAACAATGTGAAACCATAATGAAACAGCATACCTTATACAACTTACATTTGCTTTTCTCTACAAGGTAGCACCAAAATGCATTCTGATTTGTAGATTTTGCTGTTGTGGAGCAGCTTCATGAAATGTAGGGGGAAAAAGGTATATAAAAGCAGAAGGGATGCCTAACTTGGAGGCTATTATATACTTACACATATGATAGGTGCTGGAAAATTCTGTCAGCGATCTGATCATCACTAAATGTCTCGTTGGTGGATAAACTATTATTATCACAGTCACATTCTTCGTGTTGTAAAACAAGCTGTCTGATCTGTGTAAAGAATACATCACAGATTTCAAAAGTATGAATTTTGTTATATACAGTATAAAGAAAATACAGTATTTATCAACACTCATTCAAAAGGATTTTGTTTCATACAACTCTAAAAAGTTATATTGTAATCTCCATTACAAGAATACTTCTAATTCCACAGCTATTAGAGAGTGAAAATAAAGTGTTTTGCAACCTACCTGCACAATGGGATTGGCAACTTTAAGTGCTTGGCCACGAACCATAATGAGAAAAGTAAGAGTGCCTCCCTTGTCCAAAAATGGGAGGACAATGGTTAAACCATGCCCTATGTGGACATCATTAATGAATGTCTGCAAAAAAAAAAAGTGCATAGCTTTGTGAGGCTGAGGGAATTAATGATATATAAGAAATTAATTAAACCTTGTACATGAACAATACTTGTGAAAGTTGAATTCATGGAAAATTAAAATAACATGGAGTAACAGTGATACATAAGGATACCAAAAAGATCTATTCAGAATGGTCCCATTTCTATCCATAAATACAGCCAAAGCATTTATTTGCAATTAGTGAGGTAGCTATTATCATAAGTAACAAAACAGTAAGCACCTTTTCAATGGTTACAGACAAGTTGACAAAGTTACCTAAAAAGCATCACCACAGAGTATACATTACCCCATTTTCAGAGAGGACAACATCATGTGCCACCATCTGAAACCACGATGAATTTGTTGTGGAGGTCATATTTTGAGAGAGAACAGCCTCCATCACAGAGAAACCTTTTTCACCTTGCTTCAACCTACACAAATGAAATAGGCATGGTCTAAGTATAAAGCCAATGACTGAAACAAGAATAATACTTATACAGTATAATTTCAAGAACTCACAGTCTCTATCTCAAATTCTCACTGATGTACAAGTACATAACCTTCATTTATAACACAATGTCATCAATCTCAATACATTGAATAACAGTTTTAACACTAACTGTTGTAAAGCACCAGCCAAGTCGTCATCAGTAAAGGTATTGTTAATGACCACCGTCTGAAATAGGAAATAATTACTGCTGAAATCTAAAACAAAAAATGGGCAATATGCAACTGTTGACTGGTGTAAAATAATTATAATTCTTCAAAGATTATCAAAATCAAACACTACTAAAAAGTTTCCATGACATGGGAGTTAAACTACTAATGGTAACATGCTTATCCACTTCAAAAGCGGGAACAGTTCTTGAATCCTATGCACTCTTAAATGAATAAAGAAATATTTCAATAATCAATAAATTTACATGTGGCTAAATAAAGCTCTAATCTTTCTTAACTACTTTCCTACTGCTTAACCCCTATTGTTTAATTATTTGAAACTCAATCATTTTGCAGCATTCCTAAACACATGTAATCTAACTAACTTCTTTTGTAACACCAGGAGAGGTTTCTCAAGGTGATATGAACTGTAGGCCTTCTTCCTCGCCTCAATGATATTGGCTCATATTCTTCAAGAGATTTTGAGGTCATTAGTCATACATGAGAATTACATATCAAAATATTCGGTCATGATATGTATAGTGCGCAGGTGACATATTATCATATTACTGTAATAATTTTGTGAGGGTTAAACACATACTCTGTTATTTCAAGATCACTGACATTACATGTTTGCCCCATTTTAGATGTTATCTTCCAACTGGACATTGCATTTCATCAGACTGTGGGATACCTTATGGACGTCTTCTTAGGTCTGCAAGGAGGCTCTTTTACTGCAGTTTTCAGTCATTTTTTCTAGCTTCATGGGAAAGGGATGGAGATTTACTGTACTTTGGACTTAAGCTAACTCTCATATTCTTTTCAAATAAAGAAAATAACTAGGAAGCTTCACTTGGATCCCACATAGTTTCCAAGCATGTGAATGACTTCATGGGCCATGATTGGTCCTTGCTATGTTGAAAAATAAAACCAGATCTTTAAAGAGGGACAAGTTTTAATTAAATTCCTTTGATTTTTGCCTTACTGATGCTTAGAGTAACTTATCATCATGTGCAATGTAATACAGAAGCCATGGATTAAGAGTATAGCTAAAGTCATGTTCATGTACTTCCACATGATGGACTCTGCCATTTCTGGGTTGAAAAGGTCAGGGGAAGTTTATGCAATTCTCAAAGTAATGGGCAATATAGATAAGCCAAGACATCCTACAATTCCACTGATGCTTCTCTTACAAGTCCTGTAAAATGGCGTGTTGTACAGGGTTCCATAATTTCATTACATTTCTCCTCTTTATCTAGAGTTTTCTACTGCCTACCTTGTCTCCAATTCAGATGCTCTTTTTAAGAGCAAAGACCAGTGGAATAGGGAACTTGATGGTCTTTTCAAGTTCAGATTCAAAGATATCAGGAAATAAATAAAGGAAGAAGAGTGGTGTTCATTCACAAAGAAAATATAGCAACAGAAACAAAGCATGAGAAATAAATAGAACATTTGCTGTCTACTAGTTCAGCATGAAACATAATTAGAAAGTGCACCGGCAATTTTCAATTCTGAACTTTCAAAAAGTAATCATATTCTGTATACAGTAATACTGTACATACCTAGAAGCAAGTCCTCAGGAAAGTATTAACATAGTACAGTACTTTAATTTACAAACTTCAGTAAATTTACTTAATATGGAAAAAGTCTACTGCAATATACTGCACTGGAAGTCCATGTTATGAAAACTTACATTCAACAAAACTTTTCGAAAGTTTCCAATAAACATGCAAATTACACTTAAAGATAATTAGCACTAGTAATCTTAAATAATGTTCACTGGCTTAAGGTGGATAAATATTCAGCTATGCCTCAGCCTTTATCTCCTCCACCTCAGCCGATACTAAAAAGAAAGACAGTCCTAGGAAAGGATGCCCAAGTATTTAGAATACAGTACTTTCCTTCAAAATAAACTGATTCTCCATACCTGATTGAAGCTTGGACCATCTGAGAATGAATCGTTACAGCTGCCATCTTCATCCACATCAGCATTAATTTGAATAATGACATCTGGTGGAGGTGTGGATTTGAGTGCTGCAATTTTTGTTGTTGACACAGTAGTAGTAGGTGTTCCAGTGGATGTTGTTGAAGTAGCAGTAGATGGCTTGGTTGACAATGTAGAAGTAGCAGTAGGTGTCTCAGTTGACACTGTGGAAGTAGCAGTAGATGTCTCACTTGATGTTGTGGAAGTATGGGCAGATGTCCCGGTTGACCCTGTGGAAGTAGTGGGAGATGTCCCAGTTGATGATGTGGAAGTAGTGGTAGATGTCCCAGTTGATACTGTGGAAGTACTGGTGGATGTCCCAGTTGATGCTGTGGAAGTACTGGTGAATGTCCCGGTTGATACTGTGGAAGTACTGGTGGATGTCCCAGTTGATGCTGTGGACGTGCTGGTAGATGTCCTGGTCGACACTGTGGAAGTAGTGGGAGATGTCCCGGTTGATACTGTGGAAGTACTGGTAGACGTCCCAGTTGATGCTGTGGAAGTAGCAGTGGACGTCGCAGTTGAAGTTGATGAAATTTCTGTTGTTGTTGATGTTGTCTCCAGAGTAGTAGTAGTAGGTTCATCCTTGAATATTGAGGATATTAATTAGAAAACAAAACATTATAAGACTTAAAATAATAATTCTCACTTTGATAAAAAACAATAGATGAGATGCTGCAGAATGCACACACATCAGCTACAGAGAGGACAACTAAAAATCAAAGGAAAGGCACGTTATTCATATGTTCACATACGTAATGCATATGTTCTTCCAACTCACTGTAATTATTATCATTATTAATTAGTTTAATCAGACTACTGTAGAGTGCTAATTTATTTAGCTATCACAGGATTGGCCCAAAGGATCTGGGTCCACTGAAAATGTTGGAGACAGTTAAAGGTAAAATTCCTAATTATCTTGGGAAATCTTTTTTCTGCTTATCCAACTATGATCTTTTCAAAAGAATAATCATGCAACAGATCACCTATTACAGTACTACAGTACTGACAAAGATACACCAGTACTATTTTTTTAATATTACTGTACAGGGTTAAAAATGATTCTGTTGTTTCAAAAATACAAACATGACATTTTTGTAATAAAATAAGGTTTTATATATACTTACCAAGTAATTACATAGCTATAGTTTCTACTTTAAACAGCAGCTTAAGAATTGTAAATTCGTGGTAGTGTTCTTTTGTTTTGGTGCAGGTAAGTGCCCTGCCCACTTTCTGGGAAGAATAAGTACAATGTAGCTATAGGGCTCAGTTTGTTTATACTCTATGTCCAAGTGCGGGGAGGAGGGATGGGCTCTGTTCATGTAATTACTTGGTAAGTAAATATAAAACCTCATTTTATTACAAAAATGTCATTTCTATATATGACACTTACCAAGTACTGTACAGTAATTAAATAGCTGAATCCCACAGTGATAGGAAGTGGGAAGAATGGAAATGTGCTACTCCAAACACATTATAAAGGAATGCATTTGAAATAGATAAGAAAAGCTAGCATTGTGGTAATGCTTGTTGTAACCTTATCTGGGGAGAGAGCAAGAGCAGGAAGGAACTGACTCTTGGTCGTTGCTCATCTCGACCTGAAGGGACATGACTGGTAGTGTCAGGATTGTCCCTACTTCAGTGGGCGCTTTGGGGTCAGGGAATGCTTCTATGACTTGATAAAGGTTAAACACAACAATTGCCCTTGCCCTGGGCAAATAATAGACATCGACTAACACACGACCATAAAATTATATTACCTGTACACCATTTACAAAACATATATTACCCATATATTAAAAATGAAGATTGGAGGGTACTCCGGGTACAAGGTACCCCCGGCTTCCCAAAAACTCAACAACCTTAATCAAGGGTAGGAGAGACAGATATAGAAGGATCACTCCTACCCCTCATTTCCTAGTGCCAGGCCAGCCAAAGAGAATGGACCCAGTGTACTGTAGCCCTCAAACACAGTTTCAACGTCACGTAGATAATAGCAGGCGAAGACTGAGCGACACTTCCAATAAGTCGATTGGATTAAGAATTTACAATTCTTAAGAACTGTAAATTTTTAAGAATTTACAATTCTTAAGCTGCTGTTTAAAGTAGACTGGATTACGGGCTACTGCCCGTACTTCATGTGCTTTTACCTTTAACAACGGTACATTATTCTCCTGAATTCCCAAGTGAGACTCTACAATAATGTCTTTCAAAAAAGAAAGAGATAGTATTCTTGGAGAGAGGACGTAAAGGGTTCTTGACATATGACCAAAGGTTATGAGAATCCCCTCTGATATTCTTGGGTCTCTCAATGTAAAATCTTAATGATCTCACTGGGCATAATACTCTCCCTTGTTCCAATGGTCCTACCAGTTCTGCAAGACTCTGGACTGAAAGAGAATGGGGCCAAGGGTTAGATGGGTTCTTGTTTTTGGCTAAGAAGCCTTAAATATATGAGCAAAAAGCTGCCTCTTGTGAAAAAGCAACTTGTCCGTCCAGGGCTTGCAACACGCCAACTCTTTTCGCTGTGGATAAAGCGATTAAGAAAAGTGTCTTTCTAGACAGATCCCTAAAGGAGGACATCTGCATAGGTTCAAAAGGCAGGCCTGGCAACCAATGTAGGACTACATCTAGGTTCCAAGACACTGGCTGCTGAGACTTCCGTTTCCTGGTGTCAAAAGACTTGACTAAGTCTGAAATGTCTGGGTCTGAGGAAATTTCACACCTCTATGCTTGAATACTGAGTTCAGCGTGGATCTGTAACCCTTTACTGTAGATGTCGAAAGGCCTCTCAAAGATCCTGGATAAAGTAAAAATTCGGCTAGCTGGGCTACAGAAGTAGAAGAAGACGAGATGCTACTTTCTTTACCCCATCTCCTAAAACTGCCCACTTAGCCTAGTAGCGCTCTGAAGAAGAGTCACATCTGAATTTTGCGATAGCATTCGCAACTTTTCTTGAAAATCCTTTCGCTCTAATAAACTTCCTGACAGTTTAAAGCCTGTCAGCGCAAGAGTGGACGAACCTTGATAATATCGGTTGAAGTGAGGTTGCCTGAGAAGATCTTTCCTCTGTGGGAGGAGCCGCGGAAAGTCCGACAGAAGTTCCAAAAGGTCTGGAAACCACTCCTTTTGAGCCAAAAGGGAGCTACTAGGATCATCAATGCTTGATGAGAAGTCTTAAATTTGCTGAACACCTCTTACTAGACTGAAAGGAGGGAAGGCATACATTTCCAAGTGTGACCAACCCTGTAGTATCGCCTCCGTTGCCCAAGTCTGGAGGTCTGGCGCCAGACAGCATACAGGGGGAGGCGATGGTTCCTGGACATTGCAAACAAGTGTATTGACGGTGTTCCCCACCATTTCAACAGGTTGGTGCATATCTGTGGATTCAGCGACCATTCCATGGGTGCAACCTGTTTGCAACGGCTCAATTCGTCCGCTATTACACTTCACTTGCTGTGAACACAGCAGGTGAGAATCCATGTATTGTTGCTGTGAAGAGATCCTTGGCTAACTCGCAAAGTGACAGAGAGTGAGTGCCTCTTTGGTTTTGAATATAAGCCAGAGCCATCATGTTGTCAGAATGAACCGCAATCACTGAGTCTCGAGTTACTGTGGAAAAATGTTGAAGAGCCAGGTGAATCGCTTTCAACTCCTACAGATTTATGTGCACTTTCCTCTCTTGAAGGGACCACTTCCCTGACACTTCCAATCATTCTAGTGTCGCTCCCCAACCTAGGCCCAAAGTGTCGGAGAACAATGAGAGGTTCGGGTTTGGGTGAGATAGGGACTTCCGTGAGTGGAACCTTCCTTCTACGAGCCACCAATGAAGATCTTCTTTTATTTCCTGTGTGATGGGGAATATGAAGGAATCTGAAAGAATCTTCTTGTTCCAAACGACCTTCAGAAAGAACAGCAAAGGCCTCGCATGCAGTATCCCCAAAGGAACGAACGTCTCTATAGAGGAGAGAGTCATAGCAGGCTCATCCAGTCACTGGCTGAGCAGGTCTGAAGACTCAGAAAATGATGGACTTCTTTGGGCACATGACAGTATTCTCTTCTCTAATGGAAAAACCCAAGTCTATCCTCATCCCCAAATAGACTATTGTCTGAGAAGGGACTCGTTGAGACTTTCCTGCCAAACTCCTGGACTAACTGAAGGGTTCTGAAAGGGTCTTCCGTGCACTTCTTCTGGGACGATGAACATAGGAGCCAGTCACCCTGATATAGAAAAACTTTCACACCCATTAGCCCTCATGAAGACTTGAGGGGATGTTGACAATCCGAAGCATAGGGCATGAAAACTTTGTCCTGAGAGTGAATCTCTGGAATTTCCTGGAATCCCAGTGTATTGGGTTATGAAAGTAAGCGTCTCTCATGTCTATCGAGACCATCCAATCTTCTTGGGAAATTGCAGCAAGACCTGAGCTGTTTGTCTGCATCCTGAACTTTGTGGTCTGGACGACGACATTCAGACTGCTTACATCCACAACCGGCCTCCAACCCCCAGAGGTTTTAGGGACTACAAAGAGGTGATTGCAAAACCCCTCCGATGACAAGTCTTCTACCTCTTCTATAGCTCTCTTGTAGAGAAGAGCTGCGACTTCCTTTGAGAGGGCCAAAAAAAAAACTCTCAAGAGCCTACTGAGTGTGCCTTTAAGGTGATGGGCACAGGCGACAAAGGCGTACTCTCTTTGAAGGGAATCGCATATCCTTCGTTGAGAACCCGTAGTACCGGTTCTATCAATCTGGCCTCCCGCTGTCTCCAGAAGTGTGGGAATCTGGTGCCCACAGGCAGACGGGGGACCTAAGTCTCGCTTGCTAGAGACTGGTCTAGAAAAGGACTTCTTGGTGACAGGGCGAACTGATCTGGGATTTGTGCATGAGCGCAAGGAAGCTCTTCCTCTATTACCTCGAAAGGGCCGTGGCTGGAAAGGAGAGAGAGGCCAGGGATTAAATGAAACAGCAGGTGTTTGGTTAGACTCATCGTTCGCTTGGACGACTGAGCAAGCAAGCCATGAGTAGCCTTTTGCAATTCTGTGGCTTTCCGCTCTAATGTCGTTTGAGGAAAAAACGCTTGTACTGTACAGATGAGTGACAAGTAGAGCAGATCTCTGGGACAGTCTCACTCCTTTAGTGGTGAAAGAACACCACGTCTCTTTTCTTTAGTATACATGACGAAAAAAGAGCAGCTAACTCCTGTGCCCCATCTTGAATCGCCTTGTCCGCACATGACAGGACTCTAAGCCAGTTTGCATGTATGAATATAGCAGAAACTCTCAAGGAAGGAGCTTCCCCCATTGTATATAATACATACCTCCTTTCAGAAGACTGAGAAGGAGGAGAACAAAATACAGCTTTGCCCAACTCTCTCTTCTCAGACAGCCAAGAGTCAATCCCCGACAAAGCTTTCTTGGATGAAATAGAGAGGGCCATCTATGGGAGTCTAGTGGTACTCGAGGATTGACATAACAAGAACACTGATCCCGGGGAAGAAGGGGCCATGGTCGAGAAATACGTTGGGAAGCAGAACAGAAAATAATTCAATAATGAGGCATAAGCTGATGAAGGCTGTTCTGGTTCAGGTTCCTCCTCTGCTGAAGATACAGCAGAAAGCGTCAAATCTTGTCTATGATTCTTCAGGTTTCAAAGACAAGGGTTCTTCAACAGTTCCAGGATGTCCAAACATTGGTGAATGGGAAGCAAAGAAGAGCCTTGGGGTGCTGATGTACCTGCAGGCTTCGCACAATCAGCGACAGGTAGGGAGGATCTGGCCTTGGGGATCTGTGACACAGAAGGCGCCGAAACAGGTTGATCTACAGCAATAGGGACGTCTGGAGCTACAGCGCGAACTGAACCTGCAGCAAGCTTGTGAGCCACTGGGAGCTCAGATCCAACGGGAGAAGGAGATCTCAAAGTGCGCTTATGAGCCCATTGGTGCTTGGGAGCCAGTTGGCGCTTGGGAGCCTATGGGCGCTTACGAGCCAATGGGCGCTTATGAGCCAACGGGAGCTCGGTGTCTAAAGGGAGCTCTCTACCGTCCCAATATCTGCAAGAGGGCTCTTGATCCTTATGGTGCTTGTAAGGTACCACTGAACGCACGTCCGCAACATGCCTCTTCAAAGGCCTGGAAGACTTCTGGAAACGTCGACCACATCCTTTGGGTTCGGAGTCCGAACCACTGGAAGATAAGGTGTGATCCAACTGGACACCTTTCGAGTGTTTGGTTGCCAAAACCTGGGAAATAGCAACAGGTTTGGGTGAGGAAGCAACTACTCATGGGCAAACCCCACCGACCTCCCTTGGACTTATGGTTTGCCTCCTCCCAGGTGTAGGGGAGTCTGACAAGGACCGAATTTAGGAGATCTGTAAGACTCCTTTCCAGTGGCTGTCTGTTGATACCTGGGACCAGCAACAGGCTCAACTGAGGAAGCAACTACTTGTGGGCAAACCCCACCGACCTCCCTTGGACTTACAGTTTGCCTCCTCCCAGGTGCAGGGGAGTTTGGCAGGGACCTCCATCTAGGAGCATTGGAGAGACAAGTAGCCACCCCCTCCACAACACTAAGCCAGGTGCAGTCACTAGCATTTGCACCAACACTTGCACTATGATCCTATCTGAGCAAACAGTAATTACTAAAGCTGTGAATTTTTTATCCATCCGAGCTTCGAGACTGGCGATGGCACTAGGTTCAGAGGGAGGGGAGCCAGGTAAAGTTATAGTAGGGGGAGCAAGAGAAGTAGGAATCGGGGAATGAGAAGTCAAAGATGTAGAAAAAGCCGGTTTAGGGGTAGAGGACACAGAAGCTCCAGCCTCAGCTCTAGCAGCCACTTTTCTAAGCCTTCTTAATTTATCCAAATGATTGGTCAACACTTTCCATTTACTTACAGCCCAATCCTTACATTTCTTGCGAGTCAAGTCGTTGGAATATACGTGTCCACGGCAGTGAAAACAAATAGAATGTTTGTCATATTTAAAAGAAGTCAACCAAGTATGACAGCCTTTGCTGCAATGCCGGTTACTTGTCACACTCGTGTCTGACATAATAGTCCAAAAAATTGAAAAAAAAAAAGTCTAAGCTAAGCTAAGCTAAACTATGAAAATATAGCTCGGAGGCTACCAAATGAAAGAATACCTCACCAAGTCCTTCGATAGACAACCAAACCATCCAGTGAAACTACTCCTGAATTAGCAAAACACAGCTGCTGAAAGACCGATGTTCAGTCATCAACGGCAGAAACGAACTGAGCTCTTTAGCTATGTTGTACCTATTCTTCCCTGAAAGTGGGCAGGGCACTTAACCTGCACCAAAACAAAAGGGCGCTACAGCGAATTTTCAATTCTTAAGCTGACATTTAAGGTATAAACTATGGCTATGTAATTACTTGATAAGTGTCATATATAAAATTCTTATGTTTACTTATGTTACACTGCTCATAATGGAGCAGGGTTAACTGAAAACCGGGTCATCCTCTAAAGAATTACACCTTGAGACTTCTCTCTACTGGATGCCCACAACACATTTTCATTTGGTTATCTGGTTCCTGACAAGCAAAAGCAACTCCATTAGAGAAATTAGCTAGAAATTGGCTAGGAAATTAGGTAAGAATTCTCTGTACAAGAGAAACTTTGTATTTCAGGGGCACTGATATTGATTAACACTTTAAATACCCCTAAACTGTGAAAACCTCTTAATTATCTTGAACTTGGTCACTCTATGAGGGGGGTGTGTGACATGCAGTGATTTTCTTTTTTTGCCAGATTGGAACTGATAAAGCTTCTAAGGAGAAACAGGAACCTAGAGCTGTTTGGTATTACAGGAGTATCCATGTACTGCAAGCCTGAATATTGTATAAAAAAAAAAAAAATAGTGAAACTAGATACCGAGTCACAACTGACTTAACAGGCAACTTGCAGGCTTGTAGTAGGCTATTCTTCTCCAACTGGGATCAATACAACAGTTAATGAGGCACTTGAAATGATTTTCAGTGAGCTCTAGATTATTTAATACAGATCTTCCATATTAAAAATTAATGTGCTAATCTAGCTTTACCTGCATCCTGACCAGTCATAACTGTATTGAATCAAGCAATATTGTCATAGCAACTGTTTCATAAGAAGACATAAAAAAGTTGAAAGGTATTTTTACCAAAGCGTAGAGAAAAACTTATTAGTGAATAAGATTGATAATGTCTTGGCCCCATAGACTTTTTCTTGTCAATAGACTAGTTCTCCATCTTACTCTCTTACTACCAGGCTTGAACCACGAAGCAAGTCATTGTTCTTAATGAAAGCTAAGTCTGGAAGGTGAGGTTAAGTAAGGCAATCATTGCCATATATCAGAGAGAAGGAACAGGCTGTGTATATAAATATGTACAGTACTGTATATCTAAAAATCCAATACATAGCTTGCGTCACCTGCTGTCATTATGTACTTCACTTGCTGTTATCACATATCTTGTAAAAACAAAGGAAAGAACATGCCTACCTGTCAGAGCCGTTATAAATCATAAATATAAGGGATCAGTGTTTAAAAAGATTTGTAGAATCTCATGAGGGCAATACTAACAAAGAATCTTGTGAGATGCAAAGTTCCACTAGATGTCCCTTGCAGGAATTCATGAGACTAGTTATGACAATTGTTAGAGCCTGTATGTTACTGAGGAAAAACTCACTTTTAATCCAGAAAACCCCTTATTGGTTACGTGTAATTGGTTTGACTAGTAAGAGTTCATCAATTTGATAAGCATTTGGCACCAAACTATGGCACTAACCTAGGCCTATGTGAGCTGTCTCAACATGCTTGACACTACTGTTTTGAAATTGTCTTGGTAAAAATTTACCTCCTACATAAAAAACACATTTTATTGACTGCTTTGCATGCCCAAAGTTTACTACAGGGACATGAATGTCATTCAAACCATACCTAACCCTCCTAGCCATCCTATCTTTACTGGGTCAATATGAAATCTATGTTATCTTCATAGCACCATTCATGGATAGAATATCTGGTTCTTCTATTAGCCTTGGGCTGCAGCATTCTATGGGGACTTCTTGTTTAGGCTATCTTTCCCAACCATCCTAACAACAGTTGATATGCATGATTTTAGGTTCCGGGCTAAGCCTAAGCTACAGAAAAAGTTATAGTAGATCTAAGCAGTAGCTCCGTGGCAGCGATTTCCTTCTAACTTGACTTTTTCTATAGTTTTTTGGTTGCTAATTATGGATTTATCTTCAGTTTTTGTTGCACAAATGTAATTAACCAGTAATTAACTCCTGAAGTCCATCCAACAAGGGGTTTCCATACATGATCTTCACAAGACAGAGCACGGGTACATCTGTTTGGAACGGTTCATATCCCATCTGGCAAGTGCAATAACTTGTTAATGTATGGGTAATGGGTAGCCCCCAGGCCAGTACTAAACACGGCGAAGGGACATTCCATTCCCCCAATGCCAGTACTAAACACGGCGAAATGCATTTAACTCCCTCCTGTTGGCGAATGGCTCCCTCTCGTTTTTCCCTCCAAGAGGGCGCCTACCCAACGTAAACATGTCCGCTCCATTTCTGTGTTCTCCCCCACCCAAAACCCCGAATTCCCACAGTTCCCCTTTACTGATGAGTAGAGTTACAAACAAACTCACCACCAGTATCAGAAGCCCTAAAAGTGTAGAAAAAACCAGTTTCCAAGGTAAAAACAAGTGCAGAGCTAGTACTCAGAATTACCAGTTATCACTGGTTATATTTCGGTAGATCTAAGTAGTAGCTCCGCGGTGGCGATTTCCTTCTAACTTTACTTTTTCTTCAGTTTTCTGGTTGTTAATTATGGATTTACCTTCAATTTTTGTTGCGCAAATGTAACTAACCCGTAATTAACACCTGAAGTCCATCTAAAGGGGTTTCCACACACAATCTTCACAAGACAGAGCATGAGTACGGCTGTTTGGAACGGTCCATTTCCCGTCCAACAAGTGCAATAACTTGTTAACTTATGGGTACTGGCCCCCTGGGCCAGTACTAAACATGGCAAAGGGACATTCCATCTGGCTGACAACAAACAAATGCACTGCCAGTATCAGAAGCCCTAAAAGTGTAGAAAAAACCAGTTTCCAAGGTAAAAACAGGCGCGGCGCTAGTACTTAGAATTACCTATATTTCTTCCTTTGAAGCCTTCTAGGCCTATAAATTGCAACACCGCATATTTCCCTTGTTCACGTTCCACTGATTCATCTTTAGAACCAGCGTATGCTATACTTCAGCACTAGCCTAGGCCAATAATACATCATAAACTGTCCATGGGGCTCTCCCTGAAGCTCATAGGCTAAAAAAAACTACTAGAATACTGTACATAAAGTGCCTTTACTTCATCCTGGCTACTGATAGTTCCTGCTGCAGTAGGCCTACACGATTAGCTTCTTTGATGGTCATTCCCATAATTAATATTCAATGCTTTTCAAGGTAATGAATAATTCAAATGCAGGTGATAAGGCTTACCTGAAATTCTCGACGTTGTCTTTACCATATCATATTCTCTTTTATTTTGAAAGACAAAATTTACTAGAACAGATTTGACCTTAAGTATCACTGCCCGAGCGTTCATCATCCATGATGCTTTCACCATCTTCACTTTCAAAAATGGTAGCCTACATAATTACTTTCTTTACCTACACTATCCAGGCCAAAAATAGTTAACTAAAAGGTGAGGAAATGATTGAATATGAAAGAAATATTCTTTCCCCGGGTGTCGAAAAAAAATACCTAGGTCTACCATTTGCGTAATCAACCAGAAAGGCTACGGCCTTACGATACTCGGAATTTTCTTCACTAAATTTTGTCAGCTAATAAACTTTATATTCTATGAAGCTTTATAAATCAAAGAAAACAATATTACCATACAAGAAAGACTTACTCATCATTAGTTCATGAAATTCCTTAAGCAACACTTACTGCACCTTCTTTCACGGAGGCTCCCACCATTGTAAAGTGTAAACATGCGAGTACAAGTAACTTTTTATGAATGTAATTAGCATAGAAAGTGAACATAGAAAATCAGAAAATAAATGAGTACCTCTACTAATCATAAAGCTTTAATGCAGCTAATGAATAGTTAACTTCTCCTCTAATTTGGAGCCTATAGAACTTTGTACAATTAGGCAAATTCAAGGAGCATGAATCTTCAATATTATAAAAAATACGAGAAAAAAAGGCTAACTCACTAGACCTAAACCGTTGCATGGATGAACGTTAGGCCTAACAAGGGCATGTACTTGACTTCTCAATAAAACAAAAAACAATTTTTCCTTTAAGTGTCTTATAATAAGTGAAGTGAATAAGATATTCATGTACTATTTCACATGAATACCATAAATTGATACTTTTGGAGTTTATCTGTTGAGCTCTTTATGTCTTCTTAATATGCCTAATACAAAAAAATATACTAAAACCTATCGCAAATGTAACATTCATTCCCATGGGGTTGGTACTCAGCACAGCATTCATGGGAATGGAAGTGGTATTAATGTAAAAATTCACTAATATTCAATCTCATACTACCATTCAGACCTGATTTTTAACTGACAAGCAGGTCATAACTAAATATTTCTTTTAAACTCTTACTATTAGAAATATGACAAACAATGCTCATTGGATATTTTTCATATATTCCGTACAATAGCTATTGACGCTTCAGGCATCAAGTGAATCTTTCCATCCGAAATTCATGATAAGTAATTCTGATTTCTGACAGACTATTCAGATAGTGGTGAAAACGTACGCACTGGAAATGTCATTATCTCAATGAAGAGCAACCCACTACTCTACAGGATGTCAGTGAGAGAGGAGGACTTGCTTTCCCAGGTGCTGCCTGGTGTCCAAAAACAAAAAGTTATAAACTATACAGTTCACCAATTACTGTATACATATAATACATACACATGGAATATCAATATCTTCCAACATGGAGAAATTCCTGGTTTCTCTGGTATATTCTGGAACTGCAGCCAACATCTTCATGTACTCTGTCAGCAAAGTGGTGTTCATATTTTCTGCGCCAGAGCTGAAAAAGATTTACCAGCGGTTATACAGATTCTTGCAATTTTTCATGCCTTTATACATTAAGAGCCAATTTCCAACATATATTAAGTCAAGCCCTTGTTGCTTGCTTTTTTTTTTACTTTTAATAAATGGTAATGACGTAACACTGACAAACGGTGCCAATGAGAGTATGGTTTTTTTTACAAAAGACAGACAACTATGTGCAAAAAAGCGATTTAAAACCTAAATAACAATACAATGTGTTCGGACGTTGGATAAAAATTTCTTAAGGTATTAACAATCATAAGAATACAAAGTACCCTAGGTATATAGTGCTGACATCCATATCTTTATGAGAACAATAAAATTGCGGAAGGCTTTGTGTGTAGTCATTCATTAGGTTATGGAATGACATAGGAAGCTTTTATCAAGATTTAAAATTCTGCATAAAAAATAACCTTATCTGTGGTACAGTTTCAAAAGTAATTCTTTTCAAGATCAGCAATCATTATCCAAAACTACCATTTCCTGGCACTCAAAGCTCCATTAACAGCTATGAAACAATAAATAAACACTTTTTAGGTATACATAAAAGAAATAATGAAACAATATAAAAAAGAATTGCAACTCACCTATTTTCGTACTGCTGGACGAAATGGTTAATTAGAAGGTTGTCATCCAAGAAGTCATTTCCAACTGTTTCATTACTGGTCAGTCCACAAGCACAATCTTCATGTTGCAGGACTGTCTGACGAATCTGTAAGATATTTCACAGCAGAGTGTCCTTATTTGAAATTAACATGAGCTTTCAGCAACATTGTTGTTTCTACTGTTGTTTG
The DNA here is from genome assembly GCF_040412425.1 of Macrobrachium rosenbergii. Classification (NCBI taxonomy): domain Eukaryota; kingdom Metazoa; phylum Arthropoda; class Malacostraca; order Decapoda; family Palaemonidae; genus Macrobrachium; species Macrobrachium rosenbergii. Next base: position 9,292,948 of record NC_089746.1, on the reverse strand, counting down.
TCGGTGTGTAAGAAAAAGTGAATGATTTCTCTACAATATTTAAGGTATGAAGTTAATGTGTAAAACATTACTTCTACAAAGTTGCGCATTTAGGCCATACTTCATGTTATAATTTTTAGGTAATATGAATGTTATCACAAATTATTATCTGCTTCAGGGGCAAGAACCTGTGCTGGCTCAGTCTACAACTTGAGGCATTGACCAGTCTCTTGTCTTTGCTGTTTAAACCTCTGAAAGGCAGAAACCAATGTAACTGGGAATTTTCCTTCCTTAGACTGAGCAAAGGTCAGGAACACACTTTACCTGAACAATAGGCTTTGCCTCTACTAAGGCGGAGCCAATGATGAGCACAATCACATTCAACACCCCATTCTCATCCAGTGTCGGAAGAAGAATGCTTAATCCGTGGCCGATATGAACATCTGCTCTATAATCCTGTGCATAAAAGAGCAGATTTGTAGACTAGAAATCTAGGAAATGACTTCAGTATTATGTTACTTTTATTATCATTATCATTTCTTTGGTTGCTGGTTTTCTAGTTCGTCAGTATCATTATCATTGTTTTAAAAATTACTGTAGCTATTATCGTAGCCATTTTTTGCTATTAAACAGTACGACGGCTCACTAAGGCTAAAGAGTTAATACCAACATATCACCTATATGAGAGAAAGTACCGTCCCTGAGCGATGACAATTTTAATCTGAATATAGTAAAACTGGCTTGTAATTCACGAATAATAATAATTCACCGTAAATAAGAAACTACAAAATAAATCACGGGACAATCATTCTTCTAAGACTGTAATAAAACACGAAAATCAGGAAAATCAAGCAAATTACGAGTACATTTACCTTGTCTTCCATAGCAACTAGCTCCTTTCCTTCCATGAAGAACCACGAAGGATTTTCTCCCATATCTGAGTTGTTTTGGAAGAAAAGAGCTTCCAATATGGAGAATGCCTTTTCCGCAGTCTGTAAACTGAAAAGATAAAATGATGTAAATAATATTTCTTGGCTTCATAAAATAATGCAAATAATATTTCTTGGCTTCCAGCACATGTAAGCATACTTGAAAGGTATTAGTTAATGTACAGTTTGTGATGAACATAATTATTCAAGATTACTCTCATGGAATTCCATACTACTGTTTATAATTTATGACCTGTACATCCGAGACGAAAGCAATCACGTGTAGATAATTCCTGATTAGTCATTTTAAAAAAATAAAAGGCAATTGACATTAGCATGAAACTCATTACTTACTGACCACCGGTGGCACAAGGTGTTTGCATCGCACATTCTAAGGGAATGGATAAAAACTAATATGTTGGACCACCAAATGTAAAGGTTAGTGATGTATAAGTGGTCTTTTACAATTTACAACGCAAACTTTTATTTTTATATAGCTGGAGAACTCTGACGTCATCTTACAGTAGCATAAGATAATATCATACACTTTTTTTATATTTCTTGATCAGGACGTGAGATATGATCAGAATTTTTGGGATGCTGCATTTAAAAAAAAATAATGCTTTAATATTTATTGTCATCATAAGAAATACATTAATACTACTTGATCATTATTTTTTAGGTAAAGATAAAAACTATACTAAACTGTAGACGAACCTTCAAATGGAACTTAAATGAATGCACATGTAAAGCTTCAGACAGGATAATAGGTTACCAGCCCATAAGCCATCGACACCCTTTACCCACGGAAAAAGGTCGGGAACCACAGTTCTAAGCATAGGTATCAATGAGTAGAGACTCTGAGGTACGTGTTCATACGATAAGAAGATTCTCTATCAGGTCCTCCTTACAAGGATTGCCAAGGACAGAACGCCTGAGACTAATTACACTCCCAAAAGAAACTATGACAAAGGAGCACACACCCTCATCCACAATATGCTATAAGCACTTTTTCTCCGTACCTGTGAAGTGTTTGATTGAGTTCTTCATTGCTGAAAGTGTTGTTGATGACAACAGTCTGAAAGAAAGACAAAATTTTTACTACTATTATTAAATACCTTTAAAAAAACCATGGTATTAAAGATAAAAAGGTTTATATGAATTCTTTAAGAACCGATATAATGCAAAAACTCTACTGTTCCCTTAGTTTTCATCCAGTTTTCTTCATTAAATTCCAATTTATTTAGAATTCAATGGTGATAAAGTATTTCGTTTATTTTTTATATACTGTATGTTGCATATTTACCATCTTATTTATTTATCATAATCTATTTATTTTGTATTATTTATTTGTCTTTTTATTTATCCAGAATTTTTCATTTCAAAGATCTTTCTTTAACAGTTTTACCAAAATTCATTATACATACAATGGTTTCTATGTGCTGGTTTGCTGACAGAATACAGTGTACGGAAATACTTTCGATATAGAATTAACCATTGGTGTACGTTTTCTATGATGATAATCTTCATTCTAAGAAAACACAAATTTGCAATATGGGATACATAATCATTTCTCAATCATTTTTGGTGAAAATTGTTTGGGGGGGGGGGCAATTTCTCGCGTAACAGATGCACAACAACTCACATAAGCACATAAAATGGTAAAAAATAAAATAAAATAATTATTATATTACCATAATATGAGAACATGAGCCTTTTTCTACCCAAAAATGTAGATGAGTCAAATTCGGTTTGTATTTCATATTGTAGGCTTTCTCCATAAGACCCCCTTAAGAACCTTACCAGCTGATCTTACGAGCAATAGCCCGTGCTGACATATGGCCACCTCAATTTAATAATAAAAACTAACTATCCAGTTCAATGACAGCTCTGAATCCATTTTCACCTAATCTATTATAGGCCTAGGATGTAATAAAACTGATGGACTTGTCCAGAACCCTACGATTAAAACTTGGATACGTTTACCCCAGCCTATTGTCACTGATATGGAAAAGTATATGTAAAAATCTTATGGTACACGATATGTACGAGTTCTCAAGACTAGGGTTAGTTGTAGCAGTACTGAATTGGGATGTATCTTTGAAATGAATTCACAGGTAGATGCAATTTACCTATGATTGTACCTGTTTACATTTTCTTGTCTTTTGTATAAAAATTCTTTGATGAAGCATATGTTATTCTCATTTTCTATTCATAATTCTTTGATGAAGCATATGTCATTCTCATTTTCTGTTTTATTAAGGTATGGTTTGGTTAAACGTTATGATTAATTCGGTTATTCTGTCATCTATTTACTTCTGCTATCTCTCATTTACTGTATTATCGCTCAGTGCAATAATCCTGTGCCTATATTTGTAGGAGATGGGGGTTTTAATATATCACATCCAGTAGAGTTACATACGATTAAGCTGATCACATAACCAACGGGTAATGCTGAGTACGTCATAGCCACTGCGCTGCTTCCTTTTATAGTTTTCATTGCAAGTTTCCCCCCTGCCTCAACTTGGTTACCAAATGGTATCTCTTCATTTACTGAGTAAATGGTCTCATTTCGTTTTCAGCCATTCGTCTACTCCAAGTTCTTTTTCGTTCTTATACAACGGTTAGATACGATATTACAGGATGAATGGGACTATTTACTAGTTTCATTTCCATATATAAAAACAACGAACTTCAAAATAGAAATAAGACAATAATGCAGTGACTACCATGCTATAGAATTCTGTACTCGGAAACAATGCTTGATTTTCTCGTTAGGTATTTTAGTGTTTTCTTATTTTCTATTCGTACAACTAACTCTTGAAAAGAGAAATTACTCATTTTCCTTGAAATGAAATAATCTTTCCATTTAATAACTATCTATGTTGTCATTTTATCCTGCAGTGTATAGATAGCTTCATATTTAGGGTTATCGTAGTGAAGGTCACAAGATGCAAAAAAACTAACGAGTGAAAACACCAGTGGCAGAGACAAGCCTTAATTAAATCTATATTAACTGCCTACAGTGGGAGCCATACATGAAATCGACGAGGAAGCATACTGTATTTTGAAGATAATTTTCACTCTTAGAACGTCATTCATTCATTTATAGCCTAAACGAAATGTCCATTCCAAACCTCTTACCTGGTTGAAGTTCAGATCGTCTGGCAGAGATTCACCCTCACTGGATTCCGCGTTAATTTGAACAATGGTGTCTTCTTCTTTTGGTGGCAAAGGCTGGACTAGTGGCGGTTTTTCAGATTCAGGAGTCGTTCCAGTTGTTGTTGAAGTTTGTGGCGAGGTTGTTGATTGTGTCGAAGTTGTGGTTGACGACGTTGAAGACCCTGTTGTGGTCGTTGCCGTTGTGGTTGTTGGAGATTTGGTTGTAGTTGTTGAAGTTTCCGTTGTGGTTGTTTCTGTTGGAGTTTCCGTTGTGGTTGTTGCTGTTGAAGTTGTTGGAGTTTCCGTTGTGGTTGTTGCTGTTGAAGTTGTTGGAGTTTCCGTTGTGGTCGTTGCTGTTGTAGTTGTTGAAGTCTCTGTTGTAGTTGTTGGAGTTTCCGTTGTGGTCGTTGCTGTTGTAGTTGTTGAAGTCTCTGTTGTAGTTGTTGGAGTTTCCGTTGTGGTCGTTGCTGTTGTAGTTGCTGAAGTCTCGGTTGTAGTTGTTGAAATTTCCGTTGTGGTTGTTGCTGTTGAAGCTGTTGGTGTTTCCGTTGTGGTTGTTGCTGTTGCAGTTGTTGAAGTCTCTGTTGTGGTTGTTGGAGTTTCCATTGTGGTTGTTGCTGTTGTAGTTGATGATGATGGAATCTCAGTTGTAGTTGTGGTTGAAGTGGTAATAACGGTCGTAGTCGTATTTTCCTCCTGAAATAAAGATGGAAAGTAAAAAAAAAAAGTACTTTAAATGAAATAATATCAATTAAGGTTGAATACACTGATGTGAATTTCTTTTATTTATATACCAGAGTTTATGCGGGAATTTCACCGTAGCAGACTTTCAGAATATAAACTGTGCTATTAAATACAAAGGTAAATGCATAATTCTTTCTTAATCTTGAGAGAGAGAGAGAAAGAGAGCTTTATTGTGTGGTATATGCCGTCCTTATATTAAATATTTGGGTATATTTCAGGAAATTATTGAAACATCTGGATAACTTTTTATTTTGACACATGACAAATGCATCTGATCACAACAGCATTAATTACGCTTCAGTTAATGAATCTATTATCTGAGCTAAAAAAAAAAAACCGTTGTTTACTTGCCATGGGCAGGGTAGAATATCAGTAAATTATGAGTAAAAAGCCACAATAATGTAAATGAGAGACTGTATTTTTCCAAAATACAGAAGAGGTTAAAACAAAGGAGCTTTCGACCGTTGGCTGAAGAGGACCGTTGTTTTAACCTCTTTTGTATTCTGGAAAAATGCAGTCTCTCATTTACATTACTGTGGCTTTTTACTCATTATTTCCGGTCACAACATAGTGATGCACTATAGTTATCACTTAATTAATTCCTGTAGAGTGGAGGTACATCCACTATGGTTACTAACAACTCAAGCTGACTGATATGGCCTCTTTATAAATCCTTTATGTATTTCTTGGATAAAAGAAGAGAAACATTTAAGAAGATATTTTTTTATATCAATATCTAAGCAACTGTCTCTCGGTATACCAAGGTGAATTTTCAACCAACCATATTAAAATAACAGGAAGAAATTTCTGAATGGTTGAAACTATAAAAAAAACCAAGAAAATTCTCAAGTAGACCAATTCAGTGTTGCATGGCACTACAAAGATTGAAAGTACATAAAGAATGGAAAGCAGATAAAGAACCCACGACCAAGAGAGAGAGAGAGAGAGAGAAAGGTTATTCCTGTTTTAATAAGAGATGGAGGGGTTCAATATAGTTACATGAATGTTTTGATTTCTCTGTCCATCACCTTACAGCCTATAATCAAATTATTCGTGATTCCACGAGGGAGGTAGCAATGATTAACTCGGCAGTAAAGTAGATGATAAATCAAGGTATTACCTACACCAAAAATATTTACCGATATAAGATCTTCGGATCTGTTAGAAATCGTATGAAATTGAACAAGAAACATCCTTACCGATTTATGAACGAATAATTCTGTTTTTGGGAGGGAAGCCTCTATCTTAAAGTTATCATCATGAAAGGCTAGAGTAAGAAATCAAGTAAATATAAGAAAGGAGAGAAGAACACTTACGCAAGGAATATCAGCATCTATCAGCATAGAGAAGTTACGGGTCTCTCTGACGTACTCCGGAACGGCAGCCAACATCTTCATGTAATCAGTAAGGGAGGATGTATCCATTTCATCAGTACCAGAGCTGTAACATAAAGTACAATAACAACATCAGAAGTCGAGGATTCTTGAACGTAAAATTACAGAAAAGGACGTGGTAGTTTTGATCAATATATGCATACCTGCTTTTAAATATCAATCTGTAAGATTTAATATTTCAGTATCTAACAATTCACGATTGTAAGGGGATCTAATGTTAAATATCGTCAATATGGTAGCCTAACTATACGGGTTCGATGGCCGCATGAATTCCATGTTTTCATTTTTGTTTCATCACATTTCTCTGAATAATCTTTGGCATATATTTAATAATCATGATTTTTAATTTGTAAATAGTCTAAGTAAGTTTTTCAAGTTTCCACTCCAAGGTTTTTTCAGTTATTTGGAAATTATCAGGAAGGATGGCGCATTTCAGAAAGTTTAGATAAATAGTTTAGTTAGTCATAAAAACATTTCAATTTTCTCTTTAATCACCTCTAAAAGAAAACCGATCTTATTTCGTGGTAAACAGTGTGAATAATTGTTTTTACTCTGTTGTGTGAGAGTGTGGTGGCAAATGTCGAGAACAAAATAGATGACCAAGGAAAAAACAAATAAGCGACAAACGATACAAATTCTGAAGAATTAAACATAGGTTACATTTATTTCGGAAGGGAAAAGGGTACCCATGTAAAGATTGGCTATCCTCAGAATGAACTTGTTAACATCAGCCACCCCCCAGTACTGAACACGGCGAAGGGACATTCCATTTGGCCGACAACAAACAGATGCACCGCCAGTATCAGAATGAGCTTGTTAACATCAGCCACCCCAAATATTAGCTTGTTAAGATAAACAACCCTCAGGTACTCTGGGGTTGCTGTTCTTTACAACGTCCGGGAAAAGTGGCTAGGAGGGATAAAAAATATGTAATTGACGGGCAAGGTAGGTAAGAAAATTGGTTTGATATATCTGAAGATTTTTTTGGTTATTTGCTTAAGTTAATGTACTTAGGAGCTGTATTCAAGAGAGTTGTTGGGATCCCGGATGAAAAGGAATAAAGATAATCATATGACGATTTGGAAATCACCAAGAAAATATTTTCAAATATGACGTGATTAGAAGACAAGTGATATAAAGGCCTTACAACCCCTGACCATTGGCATTACAGTAAATTAAAAAATCACTTTTCACTACTAGATGAAGCAGTCCAAGGCAACAGACAATAAAACTATAGATTGTAATCAATTTAGACAATTAGGCAGAACTCTGACATGGGCTGAAATGACATACATACAGTCATATACAAACATGCGTACATACTTGCATAAAGTTAGAATTCTGCTTGACAAAGGCCTTTGCTTACGATCGCTCAAGAAACATGATGAATACTTAAATCAGCAATAAGAAGCTAACTTACGAATTTGCGTAGTGCTGAACGAAATGGTTGATCAGAAGATTGTCGTTCAAGAATCCGTCCTTTGTTGCTTCGTCCAACCCGCATCCGCTGTCATGTTGTATTATTGTTTGACGGATCTTGAGCAGGAAAGAGAAAGAAAAAAGAATCATACCTGACCATCAGTGAGCAGAATGAAGGCAATTTAGGACTTAACCTGGGCATCAATGAATGGAATAAAGGTCATCTTAGTCCATCAATTTGATATCACAGAACAGACCGCCAGTGTAGCCTATTACCAGCACATCAGTGAACAAAATAGAGCCAATTTTCGTCCGCCATTTGGAAATCAGTGAATAAACTCACCTGGACTATGGGAGAAGCCTCCTCCAAGACAAAGCCCATAGCGAATATGATGGCAGTCAGCTCTCCGTTCTCGTTGAGAGTGGGGAGAGTGATACTCAACCCATGTCCTATGTGGATCTCAGGAGTGAATTCCTGGAAAAGTTATTTAATGTGGTTATTCTTTTTGTGAAAGGTTACGTGACAGTGAGCTTAATTGCACTGCCTAGTTCAAGGTCCCTAGAGAAGGCTTAGATAAGGGTTACAATGGGGAGAAGGAGTAGGGGGTGGGAAGAGAGAAGAGGTGGGTCAGCCAAAAGGAATCCATTCAGTTACCTTGGAATATAAAATTTAGGACAAAGGCCGAAAGCTGGGACCAATGAAGTGTATAGCAAAAGAATGAAAAGGGTTGCAGCTATGGGCCGAAGGGACACTGCAAAGAACCGTAAGTAATGCCTACAGTGCACCGCATGAGGTGCATTTGACAGCACTTAACCCCTCCCTCCCCCACCCTACGAGGCATAGTTAGCTGAAATTCTGTCACAGTTTTTAGAAACCGAATGGGAAAAATAAATCAAAGATTAAGAAAACTAACAAAACGGAAAGCAAGCCGAAACGACGTATTGCCCATTTTTCAAAAGTCAAAATATCAAATTATTCACTGTGAAGAGATATGACGTAACATTATTATTCAGAGAGAGAGAGAGAGAGAGAGAGAGAGAGAGAGAGAGAGAGAGAGAGAGAGAGAGAGCGCTGTTTTGTAATACTTTAAAGCCAATATTTACCTTCGATTCCAAGGGTACCACATTCGTCTCGTCCATGAAATACCACAAGGACTCGTTCGCCAGGTCTGTGTTGTTTTGAGCGAAAATTGCTTCGATGACGCTGTAACCATTCTCGCTAGTCTTCAGGCTTTGCATTGATAGGAAAGGTTTAATAATAATAATAATAATAATAATAATAATAATAATAATAATAATAATAATAATAATAATAATAATAATAATAATTCCAGAATTGTAATCCAGTTTAACTAGTAATAAAAATGATTCGTTAACATTTTTTTTCAGCTTAAAAGAATAATCTGTATATCATCATATCAACCAGTATATTTAACGGTACAAAGAGTATGGTGCCGAAAAGGTAAGAACTGTCTGTATGTGGATATGCACTAACAATGATAGATGAGATTTTTTTTAGTTACCTGTGCAGTGCCTTCTCTAAATCAGCTTCTGTGAAATTGTTGCTGATCACAACACTCTGTCAAGTCCAAAAAAGATCTGGTTAAATTTCTTTATATTCTAGAGGCGTTTTTACTGATGTAAAAGTAAAAAAATGATATAAGAAATTCTACAGACATTTCACTAAGAATAGAATAGAATTTAGAATTCAGGCCAAAGGCCAAGCACTGGGGCCTATGATGTCATTCATCGCTGAAACGGAAATTAACAGTAAATTGGTTTGGAAGGTGTAACAGAAGGAAAAACCTGGCAGTTGCACTACGAAACAACTGTTAGCAAAGGGTGGAAAGTAAGATGGAAGAAAGAGAATATGAACGGAGGTGCAGTAAAAGGAATGAGAGGGGCTGCAGCTAGGAGCCGACGGGACGCTGCAAAGAACCTGAAGTAATGCCTACAGTTCACTGCATGAGGTGCACTGACGGCACTACTCCCCTGCGGAGGACATTTCAGTAAGTGTTGAGAGAAGTTCTCAAGAAATTTAATAAAGATCTGAAGGTCAGTTGACTGAATAAAGTCATATGCACACAATAAAGTTATATACACAGGGACTTTAGAAGGGTGGATATGAACCTTGGTAGGGAGAGAAAGAGAAGAAATGAAGTAGAACAGGAAAGATACACGCAGGTCAGACCCACTTGTAAGTTTTTGTGTCCGGGAAAGTGTTGCTCTCTTTAAGGTCACAATCTAAATAGACTCTTCCTTCGAGCTTGCTGTTTAATGAAAGATTACTATATTTGAAATCCTGATTAAATGTGAAACCCGTTTTTTCATACAGCTTTCGGTCTAATCACTACATTCACGTCTATTCTATGATACCACAGCAAATGTCGGTTCCAAATCAGTGTCATTTAGGTTCAGTCAGTTTAAAAAATTCCAGTGCGTTTGATGAGAAACAGCACTCAAAGGATAAACGCTTCTGAATTCTGGAACAGGAAATATATTTCCTGTTCCAGAGTTCAGATTAGGAATAAGGACAATTTCAGAGAGCTACGAACGAAGGCAGAGTGACATATTTGGTTTGAGTACTAGCATAGCAAAAACACAATTAGATCATGGCACATTAAAAGAACAAGGGTATTTTGCACCTTTTCTGATATTTTGAGTGAAAGGGTCTTATTTATTGGGACCGAGCAAAAATAACAGTTTTCCTAGTAAATAAGTGTAAGCATCGATGAAACGGAAGGAATAATGACGAAATGAAGTGAAAATGCATTTCACACAACAACAATTAAGAGCTCAGATATAATGTTACTGATTATTAAGGAATCTGTTGTTGTAGATTACGTTGGCCTTATGTCAGAATAGGATCTTGTTTCAGGAGCAGTCCGTAAACTGTGATGAGGTTAATTTTCACCTCTACATAATCTCCATGAACAATAAAATCCATTCTTTTTGACGACTAGGAAAAACAAGTAAAAAATGCGTGGAAGTTTCTTCGGCGCAATCGAGTTTTCTGTACTGCCGCTACAGCGTATAATCAAGATCACCGAAAATAGATCTATCTTTCTGCGGTCTCGGTATGATGCTGTATAAGCCGCGGCCTATGAAACTTTAATCACAGCCCGGTGGTGGCCTATCCTAAATAGTTGTCAGAAGCACGATTATGGCTAACTAACCTTAAATAAAATAAAAACTACTGAGGCTAGAGGGTTGAAACTTCGAAAGTTTAATGATTGGAGGGTGCATGATCAACATACCAGTTTTCAGCCCTCTAGCCTCTGTAGTTTTTAAGATCTGAGGGCGGACAGAAAAAGTGTGGACGGACAGACAAAGCTGGCACAAGAGTTTTCTTTTCAGAAAACTAAAAAACAGTTGTTAAGAGGCGATTTCCTACCTGGTTGAAATTCAGATCGTCTGGCAAGGACTCATGTTGTTCACCCGACATAGAGATTTGGACAATGGTGTCCTCCTTCGGTGGCAACAGCGGCTCCACTGTTGGGACTTCCACCTTTTCTGTTGTGGATTCGGTTGTTGTAGACGCCGGGGTTTCTGTTGGTGTTGTTGTGGTGGATGTTGGGGTTTCTGTTGGAGTTGTTGTAGTATGTGTTGAGGTTGCTGTTGGAGTTGTTGTAGTGGGTGGTGGGGTTTCTGCTGGAGTTGTTGTAGTGGGGGTTGGGGTTTTTGTTGGAGTTCCTGTAGTGGTTGTTGGGGTTTCTGTTGGAGTTGTTGTAGTGTAAGTTGAGGTTTCTGTCGCTGTTGATGTAGTGTAAGTTGAGGCTTTTGTCGGAGTTGCTGTCGTGGATGTTGGGGTTTCTGTTGGAGTTATTGTTGTAGATGCTGGGGTTTCTGTTGGAGTTGTTGTAGTATATGTTGAGGTTACTGTTGGAGTTGTTGTCGTGGATGTTGGGGTATCCGTCGGTGTTGTAGAGGATAACGCAGTTGAAGTAGTTGACATGTTAGTCGTAGTCGTTGGTTCCTCTGTTGTTGTACAAGTGACATTCTGTGAAAGATAAAAATATGGAAATTTATCTTAGACGGAAGCTTACCATTGGTTACGGCGCTCCACTAATAATCAATTAATTTATTTATTTTAATTCTTAACCATTTCCCATATTGAGGGCGACTTCAGAGAAACAGAACAAGGCGAATGTCACTGCTATATTCATACTTTAATTGCTGAATCATGGATGAAGCCCCTGTGCAGGAAACTTCTATAACATTGGCCACTTCATACACCTTAACGGAAGGATCATCTGCAAATCGTTAAACCCTCTTACATATTGCATCACTCACCTATGTTACAATGAACTCTCACTTCTTGGTGAGAATCCTCCTGTACCAGTACCTCTTCCTATCGCTCTGTCTATCTAGCACATTATAAGTCTTTCCTTCATCTCGCAACACCTTCGAATTATGCACTCTTTTCACCAGCCTGTCGTTCTTCATTCTTTCCACATTACCGGACAGTCTCAAAACACTGAGCCATCTTTCATCTGTCTTTTTCCCAGTTCTGCATATCTCTACATTACTCAAAATTTCATGCCTTTACACCGCATACACTATGCAAACAATTTATCTCAACAATTTCAGCTACCTTTTATCATTCAACGTCTATTTCACTCCCATAAGGAAGAGTTAGCTCAACATTCCTTTCGTTCATTCCAATTTTCCCTTCTGAAGACTGCAACTCTTCCAAATCTTTTGTACACTCCTTAGTACCTTTATGTTTCACCTATTTTTGGCTCAACTCTTTTCTTATTACAGAAGTAATAACAAAATAAATTATTTTAAGTAATACTTCAGCGTAGAAAACCTGGGAAAAACTACCTCTGTCTGTGTCAAATACAGTTCTTGCTCTAGCTGGACGACAGCCGAACGTTTGTCGATCTTGCTGGCGAGCAGCAGAGAGAGATAAGAATTCGACGTCACGTTGAAGTCTTCTGGGTTCAGGGCCTCCGATAATTCGCCTAATTCACCCACGCTGGCTTCCTGTTATCGAAGAAATACATTATACCTCGTCAAAGAATACCGAAGTGAGAAAAGTGTTTCATTATACTTTTGATTTAATTCAAACAACAATTCAGTGAATAAAAATCATATAAATATGTCGTTGGCGTAATGTGTATTGTACATATTCACATCACAGCGATGCACATCATATTTCAGATTGCGCCTGTGGGTTATATATTTACTGTACGGTGGTTAATCTTAAGACCAAGAATTACCCGGGTTCCTCTTACCTGTTTGTTTTCCTTTAAGGACTCATCACATTCACATGGACCGTCTGCGCATGAGCATAATGCTTTCATCTGTCACAAAGAGAGTAAGACACAGTAGTACAAATGCCTTTGTTTTGGACGTATACTGTACATTACCGTGATATTGTTCTATCTGAGTGATACTGATAACCTTAGTAATTTCACTTCGCCAAATCAGGCAAAACTGTTCTAAAACTGTGTTTACGTTGTTGCTTTGTTCAGTGCTTAAACCTTATTTAGCCAGTGGGAAACCAACCGCAAATTGTTAAGTTATTATGGATTTGGAAGCCAATAACCTGCCCGAGCATTAATGGTACATTAACAGAAGTAGCATCAGAAGGGCCTCATCCTACCCCAATTTTATATATATTTATAACTATGTGTTGCAGTAAACATAAAACTATATTGGACCTTCTATCTCTTACAATTAGACGGAAGGATATTAAATGAAATACACTGGCAACGTATATCTGTTTCATATTCTGAGGCGGCTGAGTTAACTACCGCAGTTGTTCCACTGGAATTTATTCTTATAACGAACACTTGTAAAGAGGAAGATGAAGAGATACATGTGTTAGCTATACATGAAAATGCTCATATAAATGAATAGCTCTGTCTATTGACGTAATCAGCGTAATGCGAAGATGACGCACTCGAGTATCACAAGGAACACGGAATATACAGCTGTGTCTAATGTTTTTATTTTCCTTTACTGGTTGATGAGATATAATATATAAATGGAAGTTCGAGTCGAAGTTTTTGAAAACATTTCCTTTTCTGGGTTAAGAGATATAATCTGTGAGTGGAAGTTCGGGTCGAAAGTTTTTGAAAACACTTAAATAGGAAATGAAGTTTCATTGGATCGTGAATCCTTTACTGGGTGATGAGATATAATATATAAATGGAAGTTCGAGTCGAAGTTTTTGAAAACATTTCCTCATTTGGCTGAAGAGATATAATCTATGAGTGGAAGTTCGGGTCGAAAGTTTTTGAAAACACTTAAATAGGAAATAAAAGTTTCATTGGATGGTGAATCTACAACATTCATCTACAACTATAAAAAGGTCGGAGTTCCTAATCCATTCGATGATCAAGAGTTTCACTGTTTCCATGTTGTCTTCTTTCATTTTCTAGCCGTTTCTCTGTACTTGCTTGGGATGTTTCAACTTTTGGATTAATTTGTAACTTCAAATTTTACTCATATTCTGTACTTCGATACTTTTGTTTCATCTCCCCGATAAGGAGAAACTTTTAGCATTGCTCTGTTTACATGTATGTGTATGAGTGTGGAAGTATGTAACTGTATGTAAATATACAGTATTCATGACACAATTGTAAATGAAATATAAACTAGAAGTGATATTTAGGCAAAAAAAACAACAACAAAATATTAGCACCAAACAGCCAGGAGTAACAGAAATCATCTCCAACCAACCTTCTGATCAATCTGAATGACCGGGGAAGGGAGGTCAGGAAGAGCTAACATAACTGCGGGTAAGTGGCCATATTTCTTCAGAGTGACGCAAGGCTGACCTACGACCAATATCCCGACACTCTGTACGATATCTGAAAGAAAACAAGAAGAAGAAAGGTTAGCTACTGCAGTTCAGGTTAAGCTAGACGTGAGCAGGCACGGGCTCTTGGAATATATAAATGGAATATAGAATTGAGACCACAGGCCAAGCGCTGGGACCTATGAGGTCATTCGGAGCTGAAACGGAAATTGACAGGAAGAAGCTTTGAAAACCTCGCAGTTGCACCATGAATCAATTGTTAGGAGAGGGTGGAAAGTAAGGTGCACTGACGGTACTAACCCCCTACGGGAGGTACGGGCTCTTGTTTCATGAATAGCCTTGTAAAACTTTTAAAAAATTCAGTATTTTTTTCACTACAGATTAAAGAGCATCTACGTATTTCTTTAATAGATTTCTTATGTTCATCAGCATCAGTGAATGAGGTAAACGTGTTCTTAGAAATAAGGAGATTAATTACAGAATTTCTATGCAAAGGAAACGGTTGCAGATAACAATAAATCGCATTATACATTATTGCAGTAGTATACTGTGTGTATATATATATATATATATATATATATATATATATATATATATATATATATATATATATATATATATATATATATATATATATATATATATATATGACAGATACATAGAGAAGCAAAACAGAACCACTCAAAGTCCAGTCATACTTCCAAATGGACGTATGCCTGTAGCTTATTCTTTCACACACACACACACACAATACATTCTCAAAGATACTTATATAAATAAGAATAAGTATAATTTATGTATGAACCTTTCTGGTGACCTAGAGACAATTTTAAATGCTTCCCAGTATTTCCAGTTCGTTCGTACCTTCTGGCGTCGAGTTTCCATAAGGCGCGGAGAGCTGCGCAGACTTGTCAAGAAAATACGGAATGTATTCTTTCTCTTTCGTGATGTTTCCTCCAGCTAGGGAGGTCAGGAGGTTCTGAAGAAAAAGAAGAAAGTTAGGAAAGAACGTGATTTTCTTTACTTTTGTTTTAATGCGTACGCACACATTTTGAACTCTTAAGCACTATAGGGGAAACACACCTTATAGCAGTGGTTCTCAAATTTTTGGGTATCGTTACCCCGGGCAGTGGTGTGATAGGTCACTATTACCCCTACACTCCTCTTCAGTAATGTGAAATTATAATATAAAGGAAAGAAAAATATTTGAATGCTTAATTTCTAATGTATTTTATTGTAAGATGTTAATTTATCTTTACTCAAATCTTAAGAAATAAAGATTTCAGATTTTAGACATTATTCCTTTGACAAAAAATTAAAATTAAAGTATTGTTCCTTTTATTACAAATTGGAATTAAAGCATTATTTCTTTGGTAATTACCAGAAAATAAAATTTAGAAAGTGCCTCGTTAACCCCCAGAAACGGCTTCATTACCCCCACTGGGGTAATTACCCCCCAGTCTGAGAACGACTGCCCTATGGTCTCTAATTTTTAATATTGACGATTACCATTATAGCCTAGAGAATCTCTTGTTGCAGTGATTTCTTAAATAAAATGATAATCAGACTTTTCAGCAATCTTAGATTGGATTGGAATATAGAATTTGGGCCAAAAAGCCAGGAACTGGGACCTATGAGGTCATTCAGCGCTGAATGGGAAATTGAGAGTAAAAGGTTTTAAAGGTGTACCAGGAGGAAACAATTGTTAGAAGAGGGTGGAAAGTAAGATGGAAGAAAGAGAATATGAACGGCGATACAGTAAAAGGAATGAAAGGGGGTGCAGCTAGGGGCCGAAGGGACGCTGCAAAGTTCCTTAAGTAATGCCTACAGTGCACCGCGTCAGGTGCACTGATGGCACTAGCCCCTACGGGTTTTCAGCAATCTTGAAAACATCTGAAGTGTCTAAAAATGAATTTATTAATCACAATATAAATGACATCATCGAAAAAATACCCCAAAGGAGAAAAGCTGTCATTTCAATCACTGACCCCGCCCCTAGCCAGCCCCACAAGGCTAACGATGCGCTAGGAAGGCAAGGTCATCTAGAATTAGTTCCCTCTATTCTCGAAGTTAACTAATCAGTAATTATCTGTTGAGTTTATGGCGAGGTTCTGTGATTAGAGTAATTAATATTTCTCTTGCAATTTTCTGTGAATTCCTTCCATTTGAAATGTTGTGGGATCTTGTTAGTTTCGTTTACTTCACACTCTAAATCTTAACCCTGCTTTTAACCTTAACCATTAAATATCTGTGTGTTATTGGTAAGATCTTCGTTCCTGTATCATAATCATCATCATCATCAAAATGATTGCACATTCATTTGCAATAAAATAAAAAAGTAAAGAAATAAAAAAAAGAAATAACCACGTAAAATAGTATAATGATAAGTGAAAAATTATAAAATCAACAAAAGACATAAACAAAACATTTTAGATAAGCTGCATTAGTATATAATATTTGCTTTGTTATAGCTTTTTGTTAGGGGGAGGTGGGGCCTGGGAATTGTTTCAATAGGTGTTTATTTGTGAGAGCATGCATATTTGCGAGGCTGAGGATTGGGAGGGGGGGGGGCGCGGGAAGAGTTGTGGCTTAGTTGCAGATTCTCGAGTTCGGCTCACCTGTAGGATCTTGTCCGCAGTAAAAGCTTGAGAGAGGAGAGTGTCCACGAGGGTATCATATCCCAGAGGATCTGCAAGGGCCTCCTTCGGATCTCGAGGGAGGGAAGAGTTCAGATCCAAAACGCCCAGGAACAACCAAGGATCTGGCGAAACCTGGAAGGTGACGAGACATAGGATGAATGTGACAAGAGGAATAGTGCAGTCGCTGAATGATTGTTCAGTCAAACCTGGACGAAAGGAGGTTGTCAGGTTGACGTTGTATTAATATGCAAAATAAAATTCATAAAATGATAGTAAAGCTAGAGCAACAGAAGGCTATAAAAAACTTTCATTTAACCGTTATGTGTCACTTAGACAAGTATCAACAAAAATCTTGCAATGGGCAGTTAGAAACTGAAACTTAATCAACATATTGTCTCGTCCCTTGTATGATTAGCTTTTACATAATACCACTCCTCAAAAGAAAAAAAATCAATTTAACAACGTTTTACTCAATGAGCTCCCAGTTTTCATAATCAGTCCGCTAATCAGTTAACCAGTGAATGAATTGACACTCCCAGTAATTACCTCAACAATCTGCGGCTTATCGTCTGGCGGGCCGTTCATCACCGACTCTCCCAGAAACTGGTTGACGATCTGGGAGGCGTTGTACTGCTGCTGGACTTCTCGTTTAGCGAGGTGGTGTTCGTTCTGGTTTATGAAGGCTTCGGGCTCCGCGTCGGGGCTGTTCGATGCTGAGGATCCCAGCAACGCTAGGAGCCAAAGACAAACCTGTGGCCATGGTGTATACGTCATGGCACTGCGCCGTCTCCGCGCACACTGCAAGGTAGAAACAAATTTTCACTGATTGATGAGTGGGAGGCTCGCTGGAAATGGAGAGAGAGAGAGAGAGAGAGAGAGAGAGAGAGAGAGAGAGACAGAGTTGGTAAAACTATGGTTACGAAAAAATGAGAAAGAAAGGTAAGGACTGAAAAGGAAAAATATGTTTGTATTTATTTGCTGGAACTTAACTGGAAATTTAACGACTGTCAGAGAGAAGAAGAAGAAGAAGAATGAGGAAACAGGGTAAGGAATGAGGGAAAAACTCGATTCATTCTTATTTTATTTTTCATTATTTTCGATAAAAGAGCTTTTTTTATCATTATAGACTCGACAAGCTAAAGTAGTTTACCTAATTTCATTAACTGGAGTCCTCTCCTGAACGGATAAGAAACATAACAACAAGATTAAGAAAGAGAAGTCTATCTGAATGGAAGAGACTGGAGAAAGTGAAAGGAAGCAGTATTTGAATATTGGGAAAGAGGAAAGACTACGAGTAGGGTAGACGCACGAGAAACAGGCAACTGAAGCAATAATTAAGGAAAAAATATAAACGGGACAGAAACCAAGAACTGTGAGAATCAGAAAGCTTGCTGAAGCTGAAGAGAATTAAAAGTACTCGTATTATAAGAAGGAAAGACAAAAAGACTGAAGGAAAAGAAGATCGATAAACAAGAGGTCGTCATCTTATCGAAGAATCAGAATTTTCGGTGATAAATCATCCTAGACTAGACAGCCACTTGGAAGAATCCGAATTTTCCATGATAAATCATCCTAGACTAGACAGCCACTTGGAAGAATCCGAATTTTCCATGATAAATCATCCTAGACTAGACAGCCACTTGGACCAGAAACAGCCGTTAGATTAAAGGCTTACTATAATCTGTCATGGTCTTGTCAGAATGTCAGTACACTTACCAGACATTTCATTATCTCCTACAATAATCATCAACACTTGTTCCCTCTGTTTCATTTACGCACACACACTTGTATATATGTGTATATATATATATATATATATATATATATATATATATATATATATATATATATATATATATATATATATATATATATATTTATATATATTTATATACACACACATACATACATACATAAGTTGATGCTAAAAGTAAAATAGGTGTACAAGTAGTAAGAGTATAGCTAAATGTGCAAGTCATTTATATTATGTATTTACGCACGGCATCTCCTAATATTACTAATTCGGTAGTATGAATCATCTGCTGTGTTACTATCATGAAACTGTTTGTTTATGAATTACATGGCATCAAAAACCTTCGACGTCGATTATGCCATAATTACAAAGACCCATCACGGAACATATCAATCAGTTAATGAGTTACATCGTTCCGGAAATGAATTATCTAACGCCAATAAATGTGCGTGCCAGATGACGTAACGGAAAATAAAAACAAATGAAACTAAAGATGCGCCTAGTAAACTTGGCCCCAAAAATCTTCTTTTCTTCGACTTGAAACCAAAACAGTTAACGGAAGCGAAACTAATCACAGAATATCACATACAGTAATTAACGCTTATTTGTTCCTTCCTTCATGAATAATGAATAATATGACGTCCTCCCAATTCTGCGGTGTCCCAACACTTGCGAAAACAAATGAAACTACAGATGCGTCTAGTAATTTCTGCGCCAAAAATCGTCTTCTCTTCTTCGACCAGAAACCAAACCACTTAACGGAAGTGAAACTAATTATAAATGATCACATAAAGTAATTAACGTTTATTTGTTCCTTCCTTCCATGAATAATGATGAAGTCCTCCCCATTCTGCGGTTTCCCAACACTTTCGAAAGCAAATGAAACTAAAGATACGCCTAGCAAACTTGGCTCCAAAAATAGTCCTTTCTTCCTCAACCTGAAACCAAACCAGTCATCGGAAACGAAACTAATCGTACCTGATCATTTAAAAGTGATTAATGTTTACTTGTTCCTTCCTTCCACGAACAATGAATAACGATAAGACGTCGGTGTCATAACACTTGCGAAGTATAACGTTGCTGAATGCTAAGTGTTTCCACGAAGAGAATACATGACGCCATGATAAGCTCAGCATATATGATACCATTTTCACTTGGTGGTGAAATGTATCTGCGTCGAAGGATAATACCGTTGTTTATTATTTGTGTAAAGATTAGCTCTCGTAATTATTTTACGTGGCGCTTAGTGTTATTTATTTATCAGGTGAAGAGAATATCAACAGACTTGATAGGTATGGTGAGCTGTTAATAATGTCCCCTTTGGTGAGTGTGTGTGTGTGTGTGTGTGTGTGTGTGTGTGTGTGTGTATATGTATATATATATATATATATATATATATATATATATATATATATATATATATATATATATATATATATACATATGTGTGTGTGTGTGTGTGTATTTCCCTTAACAGTTTAAGGACCGGGGGAGGGACTGCCATGCGACTATCATGCTATGGGGTAGCAATCTCATCCCATGGGAAAATCCAGTCTTTTTTGGGGGGAAGGAAATCAATGTCAGAAATGAATCAAAACAGAGACTCCAGTGAAAAAGTCAAAATGGACTGCCTGTGACTTTGGTATGTAGGGAAGAAGAGTGAATCCAAATATGAAACAACATTCCGAATAGCGATCTACAAAAGATCTATTACCTTATGAAACAATTACATGACTTCCAGATTTTCAGTAATTAACATTAGCAGTTCGAACTCACTCCAGTCTCTAATGTAATAGCAGATTACAGACGTGGAATTCTATTATCATCTACTGATTTCAAGAAAAAACGACAAGGTTAATGACATAGTCCCATATTTAAAGAGCCTGATTACAGCTCTCCCTGTCGGCAATGTTCTGCATCAGATATGCCAGAGAACAGATAGATAAGAGTAAAGGATATCTGG